>NC_133393.1:47726893-48029797 GCF_047511655.1 Castor canadensis
ATGTGCTGACTTTCAGGCAGAGGGCTTCTACCTGTTCCTGGTGTCCTCATGACTGTGACCAGGTATGGGAGGTAAGATAGAGGACACAGGCATAGCAGGGTCAGCACTTTCTCAAACAAGGATGGGGTGCAGCCAGGATTTGAACTCATCTTGGTCAGTGTATTAGTCAGCTTTCTGTTATTGTAACAAACACCTGAGATAGATCAACTTAATAGGACACAATGTTTACTTTGGCTGACAGTTTTAGAGATTTCGGTCCATGGTGGCTTGGCCTATTGCTTTGGACCTGTGGAGAGGTAGCAAAGTAGGCTGCTCACCATATCCTGGCCAGCAGGCAAAGAGAGACAAAAAGAGGTGAGGGTCCTAATATCCTCTTCAAGGCATGTCCCCAGTAACCTGAATTCCTCCCACTAGGCCCCACCTCTTAGTGGTTCCACTACCTCCCCATAGTGCTACAGGTTGGGACCATGTCTTTAGCTCATAGGCCTTTGGGGGTCCCTTATCTAAACCATAGCAATCAGACTTCAAAGCCCTGTGCTGAATCTCGAGGCTGGGCCTCCTCCTGGGAAGAGGGGGAATGGGGAAGACAGGTGCTCATGAGCTACCCTGAAAGGATGCTAGGTGGAGGAGTAGAGGAAGCAAAGGGAGAAAAGTGAGTCTCTGGGAAGTATGAAGGGGTTCCCAGCCATACAGTTTTCAGCACACTGAGCATTCCTGTGTGCTAGGCATTTCTCTATGCTTTCAATATGTTCAAGCCTCCTCCCCAAGTCCTGTGAGATTGGTGGTATCATCACGGTCATCCATCCTCCTCCTTCTCCTCATTTTCATCATCTCTGTTTTATAATGAGGAAAGTAAGACACAGAAGGGTAAAGAAACTTGCCCAAAGTCACACAGCTAGCAAGTGATATAGCGAACTTGTCTTATGGTTAAGGCAAGAGGAGGTTTCCCTTTCTTTTCTTTATCTGCAAGAGTAAGGCTGCTGGTGATGGCTTAGTGAATAGAAAATCCTATGTAGGTGTGTGTGTGAGTGGTGTGTGTGTGTGTGTGTGTGTGTGTGTGTGTGTGTGTGTGTGCTGTGTTGAGATGAAAGTTGTTCCAGGAAAGTGATCCTGGAGTTAAGGTCACCTCTTTTATTCACTCTCTAACCCTGTATAAAAACGTTTACTGTTAGTCTCCTTGTAGAAGTCAGGGCAAGGGCCCAGCCTGAGCTCACCTGTTGGCTGTGTCCCAAGGTGCTGCCAAAGAGCAGCTCTGTGCATCCCTCGCACCTATGTCTGCTGGGAAATCAGGGCGGGAGGAGCAGATCAGGAAGGAGCCAGAGCTGGATGTGGGTTCCATGGCCCCAGGCAAGTTCTACCTGTCCCACCCTCCTGACAAAGGGGAGCCCCTGTGTCACTGGCTCAGACCAGCCTCACCTGTCCAACTTTCTTTCCAGGGCCTCCCCTGCTACCCCGTCCTTGCCCTACTGTGACTCTGTCTCTGAATCTGCCCCTCGCTGGCTTTGCACTGGGCTTGTCCTGGGCCTGGCTTTGCTGTGAACGGCATGATCACAATGGCCCACACCTTCCTAGGTTGAAATGATTGAACAATGTGAATTCAGAGCAGCCAAGGGTGGGGGTGGATCTATAAGGAATTCAGAATCAGATGCTGTCCAGCGGGCAGAGTCCTGTTTCAGGCAGATGTCCCTCTGGACTTTCTGTTTCTGCCAACAAATTTGAGGTCTAGATGTGTGCCAGAGCAACCAGAAAAGCTGTTTCTCAGGAGAAAGCTCCTTGCAGAGAGGTGTCTGAGGCACGCCCACAACAGCACTGTTCAGGTACCCACTGGCTCTCTCTATCCACAGGTCTCTTAGTTGTGGATTCAACCAACTACAGGGGAAAATGCCCAGAAAAAAAAATCCGTCTGGACTGAACATGCGCAGATGCCATTCTTGTTACTATTTTCTAAGCAATGTGGTATAGCAACTGTTTACATAACGTTGACATTGGGTTAAGTGTTATTAGGAATCTAAACAAAGATGATTTACAGTCTTTGGAAAGATGTGCAGAGCTTAGACGCAAATACCACACTGCTTTTACATGAGACTTGAGCAGCCTCAGATTTGGTTGTTTGTGGGGGTCTTGGGACAAAGACTCTAAGGACACCAATGGACAGCTATATATGTGACTTATTGTCCATCACAGTCAGAGTAACAACAATATAGAAATCAAGCTTTTTCATTCTTCTTCTTCTTCTACAATACAGAAATCTTTTTCTTTTATTTTCTCTCCTTCTCTCTCTTTCTTCTCCTTTCCTTCCTCCTCCTCCTCTTCCTCTTCTTCCTCTTTCTCCTCTTTTGCCTCCTTCTCCTCCTTCTTCTTTTGGTGGTACTGGGGTTTGAACTCAGGGTCAAGTGGTTGCTAGGCAGGCACTGTAACACTTGAGCTACACCCCAGTGTAGCTCATTTTTTGCTTTTAGTCAGTTTTAGGATAGGTTCTTGCAATTTTGCCCAGGCCAACCTGGACCTCATCCTCCTATTTATGCAGCTTGTAGCTGAAACAATAGGCATGTGCCTCCATGTGTCACTTAGTGTCAAATTGGGGTGGGGAATTGGTCCTTCTGTCTTTGTGAGATTATTCCTGACCGCCATGCTATGAATGGTGCAACTTGGGCAGGAATGAGTTTCATAGACAGCTTGGCAAGCTGATGGGTGCTGAAGATACCCTTGTCCTCATGTTCCCAAGGGCTATGACCTCAGCTATGGTTTTTTCTTTTTTTTTTTTTTTTTCAGTACTGGGGCTTGAATTCAGGGCCTACACCTTGAGCCACTCCACCAGGTGTTTTTTGTGAAGTGTTTTTTCGAGATAGGGTCTCATGAACTATTTGCTCGGGCTGGCATTGAACCGAGATCTTCCTGATCTCTGCCTCCTGAGTAGCTAGGATTACAGGCATGCGCCACCAGAGCCTGGCTTAGCTATGTTTTGAACTACAAACTTCCTGATGGCCTTGTCCTTGGGCAAGTATCAGGTACAGTTTGTGCAACTACGGCTGTGGCCCTCTTGGACATGACTGTTCCTTCTTTGAAGCCAGGACCTGAGAGAGTTGCCAATCTTTTTTGATTAATTATTTCCAACCCCTAAGTTTCAACTTAAGGATTTTTATACAAGTGTTCCTAAGCCAAAGTGCTTGAACTGGGGAGGCGGGGCAATTAATGGGAAAGCAAAGAAGCTGGTACCTGGAGCAGGCAGCGAGAGAAGCATGCTGGTGTGTGGGGAATGTCCTTCAGGGTTCTCCCTCCACCACCTGACTCATACTCTATGTCCTTTGCATATCCCATTGGGTCACCATTCCCCTGAGAGCAGGAGTATCTCTCACTATTCAGAGGGCTACATGCAAACTATTGGCCTCTGGATGCTGAGCTGCTGAGCTTTGATTTTCCTCCCCTTAGTTATAGCAAAAGCTACAGCTGCTTAAGGGCCGCTTTCTGCTCTTCTGTGCAGATGTTGAATGTTCCCTAAAGGTCCACGTGTTAAAGTCTTGGTCCCCAGGGTGGTGCTACTGGAAGGTAGTGGAACCTTTGAAATGTAGGGCTTAAAGGAAGTGAAGTCTTGGAGGCATGTCCTTGAAGAGGATGCTGGGATCCCAGCCCCTGCTTTGCCTCTCTTTGTTGACATCCTGGTCATTAGGCGAGAGCTGTGCCTCACCTGTGCTCCTGCCATGATGTGCGGCCTCACTACAGCCCCAAGGGAATGGGACCGAGCAATGGTGGGCTGGAACCTCCAAATCTGTGAGCCAAAATGAACCTTTTCTCTTTATAAGTTGATCATCTCAGGTATTTGTTACAATGAATGACAGCAAGCTGACTGACACACTCTGCATATGCCTTGGATATCTATTGTTGCAACCCCCCAGCTGTTAGGAACAACTGCCATCTTGAAGCTGGATGAAAGTTGCCTTCACCATTGACATCACCTCCCTTAGCAACCACAGTGGACTCAGGTTTTCACTGCTGAAGACTTGCAGAGAAACACATGCAACAATTATTGGCACCTTTGCATTTTCAGGAATTAAAGATTAGTGGAGAGGAACTCATTGCCCTAAATCCTCAGCTGAATGTGAGATTTAGGAAATTCCCATCTTACAATGAATCAGCTCAGTGGTCTGGTGAGACTAGGTATCCAGTGACCTAATATAATTGGCCTATTAGTGGGAAGTCTGGGCTGAATTGCTACCAGCTGACACCGAGGGCCTTTAAACCCATGGGTGGGTGAATCAGGGAATCGGGCAGTAGTGAGTTCTCATTTCCGCAGATCTTTGAAACATTGTGCACATGGTGGAATCTGATTAGTTAGGTACATATTGTCTGAAGTAAAGGCATAAACTAAATACTGTTTCAGAGCCAGTATCAATATACCTCTGGTCTGATGCAGAGAAGTCACAAACTTGGTGTATGGGCTTGTTCATTGGACACCAATGAACAAAACAGCTGTGTTATACATAAAACCCTTTGGTACTATATAGCAAATGAGTACACTAGGTTGGACAGTTACAGCTGTTGTTGAAGTGGGGATACCTGTCACTGTTTGACTAGCATTATAGCCAAGTATTTCAAGTTGTGCAACTGTTTTCATAAAGGCAAAGAATGATTGTGTTGTGAGAATTTTGTTAGAAATTTGTTGGCTCCTTGAAAATTGCAACAGGGGACAGTGTATGCATTTGACATTTCCTTCTAGGTTAGAACCTGAAACCATAAAGCCAGAACTCAAAAACGACGATATTAAAATTCATAGAAGCCCATAGAAGGAGAGAAATCAGTTATTGTATCATTGTCATTAGGCAGTGACAATGAAAATAAGTGTTCATTGAATTTAAATGTACCCAAAATGGTAGGCGTTTTGGTGACTTTGGAAATTTATTGGCAAATGACCCACCAAACCTTTGTTCTCCAATCTTTTTCTTCAGAAATCCCCTCTTTTTTTGGCTACTCTTGGGTACTCTTGAGGCACTTAGGTCAAATATAGATTCCCTGCTTGGGGAGGATTCTAAATCAAAGTGAATCGATTAACTCCAGATTGAAGGTACACTGATTCTAAATCAAACACTGGGAACCATGTTGCTTACAAATAAGCACTCTGGGTATAATGCAGTAGAGATGTGAGTTTTTCTCGTCTTTGGAACTTAGCTTTGTTGAATGACTCACCATCTCCCTGTTCTTCTTGTAGCCAGTATCTTCTCACAAGAGGTACACTTTCTTGCTGACAACCCTAAAGTAAGATAGGAAATCCCACAGTGTTTTGTGGCAGCAAAATCTGCTCTGAATGGACTCGAAACTACTTAGAAGTTGTATTGCTCTCACTATCTATAGATATTCATGTTTCATTGCAGAAATATTAACATAAATATGGGGGAGTCTGTCAGATCTTTGGGGAGTAGTGTTATACCACATAAGGAATATGCACCTCATTATCTTTCTGAAAATCTGAAAAAATGCTGACGTGGATAGTACACCTGCCCCAAGAGTTTGGATGAGGGTTTGTGAACCTGCATTACACTTTTCTCTCATGCTATATAAACATCAGATGCTCCCCCACATCTAGTGGTACCAGGGTTTGAGCTCAGGGCCTTGTGCTTGCTAGGAAGGCACTTTACCACGTGAACCACATCCCCTGCCCTTTTTGCTTTACTTTTTCAGATATGGTGTTGCACTTTTCCCAGGCCTCAAACTTCAATCTTCCTACCTTTGCCTCCAGAGTATCTGGGATTAGAGACCTGTACTACCATACCTGGTCCAGTTGCCTTATTTTTTTAGGGGCAGAGTGGGGATAGAAGATGGGTCACAGCCAGCTGGCCCAGATTGTTGGGTGTTCTCAGATCTTGGTCCCTGACAAAGTCTAAGGTGATTTGAGTTCATATCGAACCCCAGATCCTTTGCTTCCTCTGCCTGCACCAGGTCTGAGTGCCAGCAGTGCACCCTTTTACGGTGTCTGGGCCCAGAGGCGCACTTCCAAGGGACCCTGACTTGGCTCTTCCTTGCACATTTTGCCACACAGGAGAGAGAGAGTGGGTGGTGAGGGCTCAGCTGATTGTTGCTAGGGCTTCTGTTGGGGTGTGTGAACCTTCTGATAAATCCACTGAGCCTAAATTCACTTATTAATTCATCGACCTATTCATTCACTCAATTATTGGGCACCTTTTGTGATTTAATTATGTTTTATTGAGATATTTAGAGAGAAAGAGAGAGGGAGGGGGAGAGACAGAGAGAGAGAGAGAGAGAGAGAGAGAGAGAGAGAGAGAGAGGAGACTGAGAGAGACTTCAACTCAATCAATATTTTCTTAGACAATGTTTTAAAGAATTCATAATCAAATCTGTCTAGAAAACGATGAAGTAAGCAGAGTGTAACAAGTTTCTTCATTGCAGTCTTTTCTGAGTCCTTCATAAACTAACACACAGGCAAACATACAAAAGACATTAGCATTGACCAGGAACGCTATTCCATGGGCCTCTACGTCCCTCTCACCTTCAGCAACTTTTCCAGCCTGTGAGGCTTTAAGAGTTGAGGGATGAATGATGTAGGAGATAGCGGAGCTGACAGGCTCTCTAAAGCAGTGAGGAAAATTTCCACCGCGGGCAGTCTCTCTGTTTGTAGAGCCTTTGGACTTTCCTTGTCTTCTCCAAGTACTCTGAAAAGAATATAAAATGCCTACAAAGTACAGGTGGTCACAGGGGCTGGGGTAGGAAAAGGAATGCTCTCCCAGAGTCATCTAACCTTGACTCAAAAGCCCCGAGAGAGCAATGTCCTCATGGGCCTCTTCAGATTTCCTAGGCAGCCTGCCTTTGGTATTGTGCAAAGAGCATGACCTGTTGGCATTTTGAAAGTCACATTTCTCATGATCCAAGAATATTTGGAGGAGGGAGGAGACCCATTATCATGACTGGTCACATAGATGTGTTAAGGTTTCTCAGAGAAAAACCAACAAATATGCTCCATTGTACTGTTCTAATCACTGTTCCCAAGGTTACAGCATGAAGTTTACTTATGGAGATACAGCACAGCTTTCTCACTCTTTCTCTGGGCAGCATTTTGCTGGAGATAAGATAATAAATACAGAGGTAGGATAGGGGAAGATTGGATGCTTTAGTGCATAACAATTTTAGTTCGGTTTGTGAATTGCACTTGGGTTCTTCTTTACCATGGCTGTGGTTGGAACTGTGGTTTTATCAGTATTATTTCTGCCACTGACTTGCTCTCTGGTGGGAATTGCATTGCTCTATTTTTATTTGACTTTGTTGTGCCCTGGTTTCCCCAGAGGAAGATGGGATCTTGTGAGTATTTATGAAGCAATGTCTGTCAAAATAGGAATAACCCTGGTGTGGAAAGTGGTAGGTATTATAAACTATTTATTTTCTCAGTGATGGTTACATAGTGAGCACTGAAATAAATATGACTAGAATTTAAGAATGAAGCCCCTGCGAGGGCTCCTTAGGAACCTTTGTGTCTGTGTATCTACTGTACCCCAGCACCTGGAGCAGGGCCTGGCCAGAGGATGAGGAGTGCAATACTTGCAGAATGCATAAATGATTTACTAGTAGCTGTTAAGAGGGAGGGAGAAAGAAAAGAAAAGAGGGAGGGAGGAGATTATGTTGAACTAGTAGGTCACAGAGTGTCACTTTTAGTCTTTTCTTGTGGAAGTCGAGAGATGCAAAGGCCTTTTTCTTCGTAATTTTTTCCTAGGTACAGGTGTTTGCACCTTGAGTTTCACGTCCTTGAATTAACCCAAGTGTAGATAAAAAATATTATAAAAAATTAACCAGTACTGAGCATATGCAAACTTTATTCTTATTGTATTTTGTAAACAATCAATATAACAAAGATTTATGAGTCATTTAAATTGTATTAGGTACCCTAAGAAATCTAGAGACGATTTAAAGTGAAGGAATGTGTAGGTTTCTGCAAATGCTATGCTACTTTATAGAAGGCACTTGAACATCTGTAGATTTTGGTATCCAGGGGGTCCTGGAACCAGTCCCCATAGATACCTAGGGATGACATATTTCTAAAATTTCAAATTCCCTTAGATGTTTCTTTCCTCTCCTTTACAGGGGTGAGTGAATTGTCTCATTGGCCAGGACTTTTGGAACTAGTTAGGTGCTATAGTTTGGATCTGGAATGCTCCCCACAGATCCATGTGTTACCAGTTTGTTTTTCAACTCATGGTCTAACAGAAGGTGGAGGAATCTTTACAAAGCAGGGCCTAAAGGAAGATCTTAGGTCATTGGGGGGAGGGGTGCCCTTGAAGGGGATTGAGGGATGCTGAGCTTGGCTTTCTCTGTTTGCTTCCCAGCTGCTATGAGGTTAGCAGTTTTGCTCCATGATGTTCTCGCCCCCCCCACCCCTCACAAACCACGATATGCCCAACAAAAATGGGCCCAACTGTCTGTGGCCTGAAACCTCCAAAACCATGTGCCAAATAAACCTTCCCTCTTTCTAAGCTGCTTCTCTCAGGTATTTGTTACAATATCAGAAAGCTAGCTGACAGGTTAATACAAGCATGGACATTTTTTTTTTTTGATTCTTTATACTCCATAACTCTATGTGTTTTAGTAGTTGGGCTAAGCCCACATTGGGCTGGGGGCCAACTAACCAGATCTGTAGGTTACTGAGATATTAAATTGCTGAAGATTTCAAGACAGTCCCTGAAAAACCCAAGGGACCTTTTGCCTAAGACATGTTTCTCCCCTTATTGTGAAGTGTTCCCTGTGCTTCTGGGCCTTATCCTCCCACCTCCCACTTTTGCTTACCCCAAGGGCCACAGCATATGGGGCTAAGGAAGTATAGTCCAGAGGAAAGGGCACTGGGCCTGGAGCCCAGAGACAAGATTTGAGTCCCAAATCGGCTGCTCATCCACCATGTGGCCTTGGGCAAATCTCTTGGCTTTTGTAGCCTTGAGTGACTCTCTGTCTCCTGCCAGGGCTGTCATGTAATGCGATGAGCTCAGTGTGCCATGCTTTGCTTTCTCCCTGGAGAATGACATGTGAATTTCAGGGCAGGGGTTCCCAGGACTGAGTCAAGGAAATGGTCTCACGGTCCCCTTCTCTGGGACTTCCCAATCTGTGAGAGCCTGGGATGATTTAGTGGGCAGCCAGAGCCAGCAAGGTCTCCCATCTGTATTGTCGCACTCCTGCTATGATAATAATAATAATAGCTAGAAAGAGCCATGCTCTTTAGCAGCCTTCTGATAGATACATTAAAAGCAGTAATAAATCCCAAGCCTCTTATACTATGAGCCAAATCTGGGGTTGAGACTTGGCAATGGGTTGAGATTTGTATAATTCTCTGAATTCGTTTCCCCCCCATAGCACTGAGGAAGTGGACAGCACGTCCATATGGAATGCAGAACCCTTTTTGGTTTGCTGAGCACTACTTCATATTTTTTACTTTGTTTTTGGCGGCACTGGGGTTTGAACTATAGGGCTTTATACTTGCTAGGCAGGTACTCTACTGCTTGAGTCACACCTCCAGCCCGTTTTTGTTCTGGTTACATTGAAGATAGGGTTTTGCTTTCTGCTCAGGCCAGCCTGAACCACAATCTTTCTATTTTAAGCTTTCTGCCATAGCTGGGATAACAGGCATGTACCACTGCACCCAGCTATTGGTTGAGATGGAGTCTCCCAAACTTTTCGCCCCATCTGGCCTTGAACCACAACCCTCCCCATCTCAGCTTCCCAAGTAGGTATGAGCCACCTGCCCGTCTTTGAGAGCTGCTTTAAATATTTACCATGTAATAACCATATGCAGTAGGTACAATTGCAATTTTCAATCTCGGGACCACACCTGATTCAAGTGGTCTATTCTGTCCCCAAGGCCCAAGTGCATAAGTGACCTACAAAGCTTCCCTCCCCTTAATGAGGACCAAGAACCCTCAGGGTGGGGATTGGCCACCCCCTGGGACTCTCCCTGTAAGCTGTAGAAGCAGCACAAGCTCCTCTCAAGAAATGTCCAGTCTCATTTTCTGGATTTACTTGACCAAGCAGGTGCCGAAGTCTCACTATGGGATGTTTCTGATCCTCTCTGGGTGCCGCTACCTGGTTTACTTCTGTCAGCTGTACAAGTCCCCTCCCCCTCCAGTACATATTGGTATAAAAAGGCAACACTGTCTTTTGCATGTGGTAGTTTCTCTCTTCTGAGCACAAGAATGAATGTGTGTTGGAGTGAGAAAGAGAGCAGCAAAAAACTCTGTTGACTTTATAAACCACCTGCTTAGGAACAGATCAGCTGTGGGCCTCAGTGCAGCTGATACAGAGATGGCCAGTGGGGCAAATAAAATATGGACGTTTTAGAACACAGATGCACCAGACACACAGCTACTCAGTGCTGAGCATTGTGAGGGGGAAACAGGCCCCTTTCAAGTCCAGAGCCAGGTTTTGCTGTTTGAGGTGTGCCAGGTTCCTGTTAATGACCGCTTGTGTGCACATCTGAGGGCGGTTTTCTGACTTAAAAGAAGTGACGATGGGAGGAAGTTGTGTCTTCCACAGCAATAACTGAGCCACTGTCCTGTCCACATCACACTCCACCTTTTCCTTGTCACTGCATCCCTGGGTTATCAGTTAGTGTGATGAGACCATCAGGCTGGAAGTGCCTCGTCTCCCCCCTCTTCCTCCCCTCACTTCTCTCTCCTCGTCCTCCTCCTCACCCCTTTCCTCTCCCCCTCCTCTTCCTTTTCTTTATTGTCCTCCTTCCCTCTTATCCTTCCTTCTCCCCTTCATCCTCCCTTTTCTTCCCTTCTTTCTCTTCACCTTCCTCCTTTCCCTTCTCTCTTACCTCCTTCTCCTCTTTCTCCTCTTCTTCTTCCTCCTCCCCTTCTTGTCCTCCTCTCCTTCTTGTCCTCCTCTCCCTCTTCTTACTTCTCCTCTCCCCTTTCCTCCTCTTCCTCTCCCCCTTCTCACCCTCAACCTTCTTTCTTTTTCCTCCTCTTTCCCTTCTTTCTCCTCTTCTCCCTCCTTTTCCTCTTTCCCCTCATTGTCCTCTGCCTTTTCCTCCTCCCTGTCTTCTTCCTCCTCTATCCCCTCCTCTATCTTCCTCTATCCCCTTCACCCCCATGACCCCCACTCAGACCCCAATCCCATCCTGTGCACTCAGGACTCCTATTTCAGAAGAAAGCCTGGTGGGAACAAACTTGGAGAGAAATGAGTGTGGAAGGAGTCAGTCATTTTCAATGAGGAGCTGACTAAGAGGTTCAGAGTGACCTCACCTGTCCTGATGCCTGCAAAGAATCATTTAATTCAAAAGCATGCTAGTTCACCTGGCCTCCAAATCACTGGCTTCCCTCCTCCCTTCCTCCTGGTCCCAGATCACTTTCCTAGGGCGTGCTTGTGGTCTTTGTTTCTAAGCCAACACATCTTTTCCTGAACACTGTATGCCTTTCTGAAGCAGGAAAGGACTGCGAATCACAGTGATTTATTTGTATATTGACCCCCTGGACTTCAGAGTGCAGGATGGGAATCTGATGCAGGAGTCTACAACCCTGGCTCATTGGCATGGAGCGCTGGCTCCAGATCCATGGTCAGCAGGAAGTGGAGGGAAAGCTTCCCGTCCACCCTGGTCTCACTGGGGTTCTCTTCTGACTCTCTCCTGATGGTGGAACTGTGCCGGTCTGGCTCCTTCCTGGATCAAGTCCAGCTGGAGATGCTAACTCTGTCATTGTCGTGGCCCCTGTGTGGTCACTTTGGGTTACCAGGTCTAATTTCACCCATAAGCCTACAGAACGGAACCTATGTGTCAGAGATCTGAATTGTAGTCCTTGCTTCCGTTCTGGGCCCTCTGCATCCTCCTGAGGACAGTGAGCTCACCATGATCTGAAGATAAAATGATGACTAAGAACCAGTGGAACTGAGCACTTACTATGTGCTGGGCTGTTTTACACTCATTTTCTCATTCAATCTCACAGCAACCCAGAGAGGACAGCCCTGTTTCAATCTCCACTTTATAGATGATGAAACCGAGGTGTTAGATTAAAGTTATCTGCCCAATGCCACACAGCTTGTAATCTGTCAAATTATGAACCAAATCATTTTTTGGACTTATTGTGATAACTTCACCATATTTAATCTCTTGGAGTACATCAAGGTATTGCTTCATCTCCTTCTGCCAATCCTATCTATCATCTATCTCTCTACCTAGCTCCATATTTATCCCTGTACCTATTCTATCTATCTATCTATCTATCTATCTATCTTTTTTGGAGGAGTGTACTTTTCACTTCTATGAAGATTTGAGGGCCTCTGGCATGCCTGGCACTCTGGATGCTGGTGGGAGAGAAGGGTGCTGGGCAGTGAAGTCTTGAGCTGCCCAAGGACCCTGTGCTGATGGGGCATCCTGGCCAGGGTCCACTCCTTGTCAAGAGTCTCTGCACACCTGGATCTGGGGAGACACAACTTGGTTGCTTCTCTGCCTGAGATCAATGAAGAGAGCCTCATGTGGCCAGCAAGGGTTCTGACGTTCCTCATTCATGAGGTCTCTTGTCAGCCTGGCCCTCACACCCACCTCTCCCCACACCTTCTGCCTAACCTCTTCTAACCTCATCTGGCCTCATCTAGGGCCAACCCTGCGTGATCTCTCATCCAATCTCCAGCAGTGACACAGGGGTACTTAGTGTTTTGTCATGGAGTGCCTGTGTATGTAGTGTGTGTGTGTGTGTGTGTGTGTGAGATAGCTTCACTGAGATGTGATTTCCATATCATACACTCCACTCATTTAAATGTACAAATCAATGAATTTTAGTGTATTCACAGGCATGGCAGCCATCGCCCAATCCATTTTAGCAAGTTTTTACCACCTCAGAAAGAAACCCCTTTAGCTATCCTTTTCCTTTCCTCCTGCCAGCTGCCAGTCATAAGCACCCACTAACATGCTTTCTCTCTGTGTGTTTTACTCACAAAGCAGACAGGTGGAGGAGTTAAATGAAGCCCTCTTATCTTTCAGGGAAAAGTGTGATCATCTCAACATGCTCACAGACTTCTAATAGGAAGATGTTTTCCCCAAAAAGTGGACACAAAATGGAAGAGCCAGCGGTTGGTCACTGGAGAAGTCTGGAGCTCCTGTCTCCCACCATCCCATTGCACCTGGAAGGCTCCAGGAGACAGTTTCCTCAAACTACCTACCCCATAATAAAATGAAGGGCTATTGTAAAAATACCAGAACTTGAACTGAAACTGTACAGAGCTCACACTGGGAGGAAATTTTGAGCCCAGTGGATCCCTGTTTAGTCCCTGTTTTGTGGATGTGGGATCTGAGACTCTCAGAGGTCAGGACAGGACTAGCATCCAGGTATCCGCCGATCCCTGGCTAGTCTACCCTGTTTGCCACTTATCAGCAGAAGAGAAATCATTTAGCTGGAGTGGACAGCAGGTTCTAGGGGGCCAGAAGGACTCCAAGGGAAGCTATGAGAGTTACAATCCGAGCCCAACTGAGAAGGGACGAGAGCCTGGTGATCTTGGTGTATTGTCCACAGAAAGCCACAGGTTATAAGAGAAAGTACAGTGCACTTCACTGTGAGGCAGGTGTGGTATGCGGGTCTCTGTGCCCAGTGGTATTAGTTGTTGGTACCTTGACCCTCATCATCTGTTCTAATAAATGCAGAAGAGAAAAGAGCCTGGAGTTCAACTTCTGTGTGAAATGAAGCAGTCAGTGTTTCTTGAGTGACCTTTCTGCCCCCAGCAAAATCCTTGTGGACAGGGTAGGATGAAAAGAAGCAAAAAAGCAAATGAGCTATGAATTCTGCTATGTGTAGTTTATAAGGAAGCTGGATAAGGAAATGGCACATTGAGACAATTGCTAATATCATTAAGTGTTGGAGATTCTGTGGGTGGCTGACATTGATTAAAACAGCATGAGCAAGCGGGCCCCCAATTTTGGCAAGTTTTCACCAATAAAGGGGAACCTTGTATGCTAGGGCTAGTCTGCTTCCCATAGAAGCAAATGCTCTTTCCTTCTGGCTCAGGTTTGGATAAGCATCCCCAAGGTCTGTGAGCTATTGGGAGGTGGTAGAACCTTTAAGAAGTAGGGCCTTCTGGGAGGCTGGCAGGTCACTGGGGGCATGCCCTTGGAGGATTGTGAGACCCCAGCAGCTTCCTCTTCCTCTCTCTTCTCACTTGCAGGCCATGAGGTGAGTGGTTTTGCATGTGCTCCTACCATGATGTGCTGCCTAACACAGGCCCAAAGTACAGGGGCCAACTCATTCTAGACTGAAACCTCCAAAACTGCGAGGCAAAAAAACCCTTTTCTTTTTATAAGCTGAATATCTCAGGTATTTGTTATAGTGACAGAAAGCTGGCTGACACCTCCTAAGATACATCCCTGTAAAAGGAGCCAGCCTATTCCTTTCCCACGAACGCTGCAGCTTCCAGACAGCTGGGGGATATTAAGGAGGAATGGATTTATTTCCCCCTATTCTGTTCAGCTCTCAGGGGCAGACTAGCCCAGCAGCCGTGGAATTTGTGGAGTGGACTGACTCTTCAGAGAGTGAGGTGGAGAGCAAGTGGACTTTTGTTGGGTCACTTGCTTTTCAAAAAGCTTTTTCTTTTTAGAAAACCCATTTGGGTTAGTCCAACTTGACTGCCACTTAGGGCTGTGGAAAAGTTTGGTGGCAGGGAACCTGGAAGCCACTTTGCTTCAAAGCAGGTCTGTGAGCAGAGAAACAAAAGCAAAGCCTCTGGCTTTCATCTCATGGGCTCTGCAGAGCCCTGGCTGGGACTGATTCAACCAACATAGACACACCCTTCCTGAGGACCTTGGGGTGTTGGAATGTGATATTTTAATAAAACTGCCTTTGGTTTTCCTCCTTTAAAAATAAATCAAAATGAGCTAGAATCTTTGAACAGGGCCCATGTATTTAATGCATGTATGAGTCAGGTAGAGCTGTGTTTTCCTGCAGCGAACAAACATCCCCATAGTCTCAGGGGATTAAAACTTAAGGTTTTATAGCAGCCACCCCACATCCACAGTGGACACATTCTAAGGCCCCCAGCAGATGTCTGAAACCCAAGATAGTACTGAGCCCTATTTGTACACCATGTTTTTCCCTACATGCCTTGCAGCATTACCATAGCGCATCAGAGTTAACCTGTTTTGCCACAGGTCATGCCCTGCTGCCTCTTTTGCATCATTGCTTCTGCACTTTGGGGCTATTATTAAGTAAAATCAGGGTTACTTGAAAACAAACGCTGTGATACCATAGCAATCAATCTGATAGCCGGGATGGCTACCAGGTAACTAACGGGTGTGTGGCATATACAGTGTGGACACACTAGACAAAGGAATGATTCATGTCCCAGGCAGAATGAAGCAAAAGACAGGGCAAGATGTCATCAAATTACTCAGAATGGTAGGCAACTTAGAATTGATGAAGGTTTTTTTCTGGAATTTTCCACTTAATATTTCGGGTTTGCAGGGGACCATGGGTAACTGAAATTTCTGACAGTGTAACTGTGGGTAAGCAGACTCTACTACACTGTCCTTTCTCATTCCATACCCATAGGGTTGGGCTGGTGTCCGTCTCCCCTTTAGTCTCATTTCAGGACCCCACAATTGGGAAGACACCATTTTAGGATCTTCCCTTTTCAAGATAGAAGGAAGAGATGCCTGGGAGCCACTGCCACTGCTTTCTGAAGTTTCTGCCTGGACGTATGTCACTTCTGTGCATTTCCTTGATTTAAACCAGACACGGGTCCTCTTCTCTACTCTTCAGAGCTGGGGTCTCACTCTGTTGCCAAGGTGGCCTCAACTCCTGGGCATGAGCAATCCTCCTACCTCAGCCTAATGAGTAGCTGGGATTACAGATGTCACCATCACACCCGGCTGACACAGAGTCATTTCTAACTCCAAGTCAGCAGGAGAGGCAACACCACAGAATGCCTGAAGAATTAGAAATCTTGTTACTTCTAAACTATACTGCCTGAGCAGGGTGGGGGAAGAGATGTTTAGTACATTCTGTCTAATGGACAGGAGGCCAGAAGGCCAGGCATTTTTCTTGTTAGCGCTTGACTTTAGGCAAATCACAGCCTGCTAAAGATATGGTTCCCTTATCCTTCAGATGCTAGTTAGGTAGGAAGGGATGGAAAATAGAAAGGAATAACATACCTAGTCAATTTTTCTAGAGGGATCTAGTAGAGCAAAGCCAGGGAAAAGGAATGGGAGGGAAGCTTTGTAACGATGGGCCAAAGGCCACTCCAGACAGTCGCAGCCCACACGTGATTTGCACCTGCACAGCATCCATTAGGATAGGGCGGCAGGTAAGAGAAAGTCCAAACAGCTATAGCTTAAACACAGTTGTGTTGGTTTCTCTGGGGTAAGAAGCCCAGGGGTGCACAGTTCTCTGGCTCTGACTCCTTGCACACTATCTCCTTGCCTTTCTCCATGTGTCTCTAGGTCTTAGCTCAGTTCTCAGCACCAGAGCTGGAGGCAAAAGCTAATGCAGCAATGCTTTCTTGATGAGTGCAGGCCCAGGAAGTCACAGGGAGGGGAAGGGGAGACTGAGGCAGAGAAAGATGTACGGGATACAAAGGGGTGTGTTGCCAGGCTGGCCCCAGCTTTTCACAAGTGCAGCTAATTGCTAAGTCTCCTGAGATGGCACCAGAAAAGCCCACTGGGGCTCAGAAAAGTAAGTGTGGTAGGAGGATGGAGAAGAATTGCTCAGTCAAGTCTCCTGTGCATCCAAGTGGGCTTCACAAGGACACAACCCCATGCTTCTGTGTGGCATCTCCTGTGAGAGGAAGCAGGGAAAGTCAGACCCTGAGACAGCAGCAGAGGCATCTGGCTGTGAACCACAGCCCATGGAGCCAGCTGGTGAGTCAACGGGAGTCAGCAGACCTTGGCACCTGTCAGCTGTCTACAGCACGACTTGTCTGGCCTGGATGCAGTGCACCTGCATGCTGAAATGGTCCGATAGTGCCTTGCTCCTCAGCAGCAATAGGGCAACCCTGAGGCAGGAGGTGAGAGGCAGGTGATGCAAGGAATGAAGCAATTGCTGCTGGGCTTTGGCTGCAAGCAACATGGGAACCAGATGACTGCCACAATGGACCCAGTCTAGTCAAGCAGGTAAAATGCCATAGCACTGTAGCCTCTGCGACAGATAGCATGGCACTCTGTGAGTTTCCTTTGAAAAAAAAATCGAAACCCTTCCCTGGCCTACAAGAATGTGGTTGGTGTCAGTTGATCCTCTTGGAGATTCATTAGTGGCAGATGCTGGGAACTACGTAAAACAGCTCCGACATACACTTCGTAGGTCAAACTAGTTGCATGAGCCCCAGCCATCATGTCCACATTCCGGCTTACAAAGAAAGTGGAGAGGGAAGATACAGGCACATCTTCTCTGATGATGGTTACTTCTGAAAAGTTGCACATAATCAAGTTGCTTTTTATTGGCCAGGACTTAGTTCTATTCATACACTTAGAAGTAAAGTGTAGTTTTTATTCTGGGTGGTCTTGTTCCCTGCTAAAAACTGGCAGAGGGATGGGTCAGGATATTGGGGTCACCTGCTACAATAGTTAAGTTTGGGAGCCTCTGAGCTAGCACTGAGGAATGTGCCCAACCCATGAGGCTCTATTTCATACTGGGATGCAAAAGAGAAGATGGAAGGGAAGTAGAGACAGGTGAATGGGGTTGGAGGGGGTGGGTTCCAGGGGAAGAGATGTGGAGGAGGAAGGGAAGAGCAGGAAAGTAAGATGGGGGATGATGAATGCAGAACAAGATGGGCAAGAAGACGGGGCTGAAGTGGTTTCTATGGAAGCCAGCAACCTCTAATGGGCAGGTGATGAAGACAGTGGAAGAGCAGGCTCTTACCAGCAGATCCAGGATCTGACCTCATGCTGACCTTGACCTGCACATCCTCCCCCTTCCCTTGTCCTGAGACCTGGCCCACCCCAAACTAGCCTGCTTCCCCCTCCTTGGGGTTCTGCGGTCTGGATTCCCCGTCAGGTTGGCTCAACTTCAGGATCATCGGTGGCTCCTCTGTGCTCTGAAAAGGCCTTTCTTGTTATGAGAAACTTTGGGGGGAAGTTTAAAAAACACGCGTCGTGTGACAGCGCGTGATCAGGATGCCAAGCAAGATCGCGAAGAGAAGCGCCCGCCCCATCTAGTACCGAACCGAGCCCGGCTTCCTGGCCTGTGTGAGCTGAAACCACCTGGGGCCTCCAGGCCTCCCTTGTCGCAGCCTCCTTCCTCCCCAAAGGCGGAGCCGCTGTCACTCAGAGGCCTCTTCTGGGAACAGACCTGGCCTGGCTGGGTCCCTCCCCCAAGGCAGTGGAGGGCTCCTCCTTCCCACCTGCCTCCAGCCATAGCTGCAGGTGCTGCCTGCCCACCCCGCTGCAGTGCAACCTGCAGGGCAGCAGTTGCTGTGCAACCTTGGTGTGAGACAGCTAGTCTGGGCCCCAGTCTTCAAGTCCAGGCCATGCCATAGACCTAACTAATCTGCAGTGAGGACTGAACAAAGCATGCTTGGAAGGCACCTGACTTGTTCTAAAGAACCCTGTGGTTCTTCCTGAGCCCCTTCCTCCTCACTCGATTCCAGGAAGGCGGGCAGCTTGCTGTGCCTCTTCTGGGAGGATGGGCACTGGGCAGCTGCCTCCACCAGCCCATTAACACTCGCAAGGAGAAGGCAAAGTTCCTCCCTGGCAGGATGGTGCACATCTGTAGGACTGAGGACGGGCAGGGCAGTTTGCAGGGCTCCTTTCTGTGTGCTGGTGTCATGCTACACACGTGAAAGTGGGACAGAGCACCAGCTTGATCCACACTCTTCCCAGTCGTGGGCCTTCCCTCAACGTCTGGTCCACATGCTCCTCACCCTTCAGATCCTGCTGGGAGCCCCTTGGCAGTGCCATGGGGATGAGGCAGCCCACCTCACCCATGGTACACCTTTGTTTCCAGATGTAGCAGGCGCTGCCTTGCCATCCCTCTATGAACCCAGTTCCCACACCACCCTCTTCCCCTGCTCTCAGCCTCCCTAGGACCTTTTCTCTTTGATCTTTCAATGGAAGAGCAATATCCTTCCATGTTTGCTTTTCTCCCGCCAAGAACAAGTCCAAGGATGAAAAGGGCATGTTGAACATGCAGGCAATGACGCCAGCTCTGATGCCAGCTCCTAGGGACCCTGAGGAACCTGTGCCATCTCCCTGCTCCTTATTTATTCAGGCAGCTGGCAGGGTGGCGTGGGCTGAAGAGCCCTTTGCCCCTGTGAGTTTTACAGTGACGTGGGATGAGCCCAGTGACAGCGTTGTCTCTGTGCACACAGGGCTGGTGCCTGGCAGGTGAGATGAGGCACTGGGGACTGGTGTGAACAACAGAGGTGTTGCAGAAGAGTTTTGGAGAGGAGAGGCAGCCAGGTCACTCCCATTCCAGGTGTGTCTTGGGAGAAGTGGGGCAGGTGGAAAATGGGTGACTAAGCTGCAGTTGAGTCACTCTGAGTCTGAGAAGAGCCATAAGGGGACAGGTGGACAGGGAGTAGGAGAGAGGGGAGGGAGGGGCCCGAAGGAGGGGTGTTGGGGAGACTACAGTAGGCCACATGTGCATGGCCAGCTACCTAGGCTGTCTCCTTCACCTCCATAACACCATTCTTTCCCACCCTTGGGTGGAGGACAGGCCTCAGGGAGTTTTCAGATTAATAAACTGAGGCAGGAGCCCAGGGAGGAGGGCGTGGGGACCCAGTGCTGTTACTCCTGGGTCAGTCACTCATTTGCACCCAGGCAGAAGTGTCTTTAGCTCCGTTGTTAATTCTGGCTGGAAGTGCGCATGGACACCTTCCTGGAAGAGATAACATTGGCATTGTTTGCCCTTCAGTGTGAGTTAGGCATCTGCCTTGGGAGACACTGGAGGGCCTCAGGGTAGAGGGAACAATAGCTGATGGCCTCTGTCCTCTCAGCCAAAGCTTCTGGGCTGGATCTTCTGCACACCCACCTTGCCACAGGCAGAACAACTCTCAGTACACCTGGCTCCCCAGCTCTGGGGAAATCACAGGGGACGCTGTCAACCATACAGGCAGTGATGGTAGGGGTTTTGCTGTGCTTGGCAAATCTTTTCCTAGAACCACGGTTGATTTTTCCAGCCTCATAAAAGTTAAGTAGCTAGAGTTTGTAAAAACATCACATTGCTCAGAGAAATGTCTCAGGAAGGCTGCTGTGTCGTCAAAGACTCTCAATTTTCATGTGTCTCTCTAGGGACAGGAGGGGAGATGAAGGGAAGAGATGGTCCCAGAGTTTGGAATAAACCAGTGGTCCACACTCTACCTACTGGTTCATCCAACATCCAGCATCTTCCATTGCCAGCTGCTGTGTCAGGAGAGTGAGGGACAGGACAGTGACAGGGCAAGTGCTCTGAGTATGGATGAGGTGAGTTCTCTCATCTGTAGCGGACAGGCCAGGAGGTGGCTGTGACCTGCAGACAGAACGGGAGGAGCTGCATCTGGGGAGATGGGGGTGGCAGGCGGTGCGGGGGGGAGACGGGGGTGAGGGGAGCTCTTTGTGCTTGGATTTGGAGGGTAAGTGAGGGCTCACCCACAGAGACCAGCAAGAAGAGTCAAGCAGCCCCACACACGTGGAGGGGGTAGGTGCACTAGGTGTCTTGCTGCCTCTCACACCTGTTTTGGAGTCTGCTGGGTGAGGACACCCACCATCATCTAACCCTGCATCACATCAGCCCTAAAGACTGAATTTCACACACTTGGTTCCCTGGAGCCTGTGACAGCACGATCATGTTAGAAACCTAATCGCTCCCATTGTCACAACAGTGAAGCACAGTCATCCCTTGACTAAGGCATGGCAGCTGTATTCTGTCAGGTAGAAAAGGGACCCTAAGGCCACTGTGACTACACTGAATGGACTACACTAAATATATCACTGCTGCAGAGTTTACTGGTGAGATTCTTTTAAATAAAAAAGGTTTTCAACACACCTTAAGTGTGATGTTTGTGTGTCTATAAGCCTGAAGTACGTAGAAGTAAACTAAACTTTAGAAATAAGGCATCCTTGGGCTGGGTATGGTGGCTCATGCCTATAATCCCAGCTACTTAGGAGGTGAAGGTAGGAGAATTATAGTCCAGGGCTGGGAGGATGAAAGCATGAGACCCTATCTAAAAACAAACTAAAGCAAAAGGACTGGGGAGTGGCTCAAGTGGTAGAGCTCTTGCCTAGCAAGAGTGGGGCCTTGAGTTCAATTCCCAGGACTACCATAAAATACATCTATAGGCATCCTCACCGTGATTTTAATGGTTGTCTACTGAGTAGGAATGAAGGGCTCTGCACACTGTCATTTTTTTTTTCTATTTTCAGTAACTTTGAGTTTTCTTCTAGTCTATCTGGGGGTGGAACACATTTCCAAAAAGAACAGACTGAAGTCAACATCTAGAAGAGTGATGTGGCCTTGGCCTTGGTAGAGGCCTTCCTGCAGCTGGCAGAAAGGCTGGGTGACAAAGCCACAGGAATGGGGAAGCAGCGACTGGGGCCCAAGCAGGGAGCGAGCAAGGGGTGCATAGAAGGGGTGCATAGAAGGGGTGCATAGAAGGGGTGCATAGAAGGGCCTGGAGACAGAGGGGAAGAGGTGGAAACTACCAGACAGGAAACCTGGACTCTGGACATGAGAAAGATAATCCTCACATCTCATGCTCAGGCTTTATTTATCTCTCTCTGAAAATGAAACCAAAAGAGAAGACTGTGGACCCTGTCAGGCCAGATTGACCCTCAAGTGATGGCATCCTGGGACCTTTTCTCACTAGGGAGTCAAAGGAAAAGCAGGTGGACTCTACTGACTGCAAAGCCACGTGCTCTGTCCTCTAGCAGTGTGTCCTTGGGTATATTACGTAGCTTCTCTGTGCTTTAGCTTCCCTACCTATAGAAGGCTCAGAAGAATCTGGCTTATGGGATGTTGTGAAGGGTGTGAGAGGGAAGTGCAGGAAGAGGTTAGGATCATGTCTGCTGCTAGCCAGGGCACCACACACTGGTGAAGACACGGATACAGTTTTGATGACTCCTTAAGCCCATGTCCCCTTGGAGGTCTCCAAATACTTCTATGGGTGTGACTGCTTTTCGTGTTTATAGCAGCTATGCTGTTTTTAGCTGCAATTAATAAAAGTGGCTTCTCACATACACACATCGACTTTTACATAGCAGGACTTTCAGAGGCAGACTGGTCATCTAGACAGTTTGGTATTTCCTGATCTTTGTGCCTGATTTTTGAGCCACTTGGCAGCCATTAGCCAGCCTACAGGGTTGAACAGAGACTGGGGAGATGGTAGAAGCCCAGTTGACCCAATTATGTTGGGGGAGTGACTTTTTTGGAAACAGAAACAAGTGGGGCTCATGATTCCAGATTAGCAGTGTTCTTGGAGGTGGCCATCTGAGCAGTGAGGCACTTCTCCCAGTGTGCTGTGTGGCTCTAATGATTTTGAACTCTTCTGGAACTTTCTGCAGAGATAAATTGTAAATCTCATAAAATATGAAATTAACTTTATGGTGAGATCTCATATTGGAACCCAAATAAGCCTTCTTTTTGATTTATACAATCATAAGCTTCTCAGCTGAGCAAATTTGTGAGTATCTCCTGTATGCAGGCAAGGAAGGACAGTATAGGATTTGAATATGTACTCCAGGGACTTTGCCTGGGTCACCTTGATCACCCCACAACACCACCAAGCAGTTGGTGTTATCCCCACTTTAAAGATGAACAGATGGAGGATCATACCAGCCAAGTAATATCCTTACCTTATACCAAGCTCTCATATCTCATGCTTTGTGTGTGTCCTGTGATTCCATGTTTTCCACATGGTGGTGGCCCTCAAGGGTCTGTTATCAATGGGTGGGAAAGAAATGCACAAAATAACACAAGATGGTAGAAAATGGGGCAGGGTCCCAAGAACACACAGATGCTCTAATAAAAGGAGTCAGTCATGGTGGCTGAGAAGTCAGGGGACTTCCTGGAGGTTCGCCATGGCCTGGGTAAGCTTGAAAGGTGGCACAGCAGTGGGAAGGGACAGGGGTGGGAAGGGCATGAAGGCACCTTGTTTGGTGCATATCATGGGTGTGGACAGAGGCTGGGGGCCTGAGAAATCCAAAGTTAAGTTGGAGCTGTGAAGATTGAGTGTGCTCCATTTTATTTCATAACTATTGCAAAGTCCTTGTAGGTTTTAATAAAGAAATATCATAATACAGTTAGCAACATTTTAGTGCCATTACTTTGGCAATGATGTGCACAAAAGATGGAGAAAAAAAATCTTGAAAGTGGAGAGGTCACCTAGGAAGTAACCAAGAAACAGTATAGATCAGCCAAGTTATCTGCAAAATGTAAAGAGACTGATATAGACACTCCAGTATTTTATTTTGCTAAATGAGAGCATAAGCAACAAAGATAAGCACTGAATCCCACTGTCACTTCATAAGAGAAACATGTCTAAGTAATCTTCTTTGTTAGTCGGCTTTCTATCCCTGTTACAAATTAACCTGAGATGATCAACTTAAAAAGAGGAAAGGTTCATTTTGGCTCACAGTTCTGGAGGCTTCAGTCCATGTTCTATTAGCCCCATTGCCTTTAGGCCTGTGGTGAGTCAGCACACTGTGGTGGGGAGAATATAGCAAAGGAAGCCACTCATCTCGTGGCTAGAAGCAAAGGGGAGAGAGCAGAGGAGACTGAGGTCCCATAATCCCCTTCAAGGGCACACCCCCAATGGCCTTAACTTCCTCTTATTAGCCCCCACTTCTTAAAGGTTCTACTGCCTCCCAAGACCACCCAGGGCTGAGGACCAAGTCTTTAACATGTGAACCTTAGAATACATTCTGGATTCAAATTATAGCATCCTCCATTAGCAGGAAGGATGTACCTGTGTAGGGACAGCCTTTCCCCAAAAAGACATCTGGAACCTTGTACCAATACAGAACCTCTCCTCCCAACTCTGTTTTTCTTGATTCTGAACGTGCTGCCAATCCTTAACCCACTGCAGTGAAATATTATGGGGTCCCCCCATGTAGCCCTCCTGAAACACTTCTTATCAATAGCTGCCCTTAAGAGAGCACACCTGGAGTCTGTCAGTCACCTGGGTGGGACCAGATACTGGCACCAAGGCTGGGCTCATGGCTAGTCTGAAACAGAAACTGGAGTTTTGGACCCAAGGCCCAAACCCCTGAGATTCCATATGCCAGGTCCAACCACCCGCCCCTAAATGCCAAATAAAGAGGCATGGCAAAGGCCGAGAAAGATTTATTACACGGTTCAGGACATGCCATGGGAAGAGGCAGAGTGTGCACTCAGCTCATTTTCAGCCATCTTCAGGGTACAGGCATGAGCTATAGGTTTAAGTAGACAAAAGAACTGGGGGAGTGGGGGTAGGGGACAAAGGTATGCATAGTTAAACAGTCCCAATCACGGATGTGTCTGCTTGGTCTTGTGACTGGTGGGGCCAGCAATCTTGGTTAGGCAGGTGGTCTGGTCCAGTTCTGGGAAGGTATCACCTGGAGGGAGTAATCTGGTTCCTGTTTGAGAGGATTACTCTGATTCAGGATGTGAATTGTCGTCACTGGGAGGGTGGCAGCTCCAGGTGGCTCTGGTTGCTTGTCATAAACATGTTATCAGTTCTGTCCTTTCTGGAATCCAAGGTGATAACAAAGTGACTGTAAAGAGAATGACTTAGAGCAAAGACAGATACAAAATGGAGGCAGGGATGCCAAGCTTCTCCTGTTTTTAGTTAATCTGTGGGACCAAGTAAGGAGTCAGTGCTTTTCAGCCACAGCATTTTGAGTGCCACTTATAAGCCTGGTGCAATCTGTGTGCTGGCTGGCTGTCCACCAAATCTCTCCCTCTAGAATTGAAGCAAGTCGTAGAGAACATACTAAGACAGTGAGCACTTGAACCAAACGGCCATGAAGGGTCGGGATATATACAAACTAGGAGAGAAAAGCAGAAAAATGACAAATCTGCAGAAAGTCCAAGCAAAAGAGTAAATGGCATAGTGGTGTTGGGGATATTGGAAGCAGTAGCCCTGTCCCTGATATCTTCCCAGGTCTCAGCTCACTTCCCTCAAGGCCCCCTGCATTTCTAGCTTTGTGTCAGTGAGAGGCCTTCCTCCTGTTAGTACCCCTCCCCGCACCTGGGATTGGTGACTTATTTCTTTTTTGTAGCCAAAGAGCCAGGACTAGGATTGGTCAAGATAAAAACAAAGATGGTGCTATTGATGAAAGAAACAGATGGGAGAGAAGCAGAAAAGGGAGAGTAAGAGAGTGAAGCTGGGGGCAGCAGAGTGTCAAAGATTACTTTGACACTTTTCTTGTGCCAGGGAAAGCAGGTGTCACAAACAGAAGGCAGATGTCTAGGAGGAGATGCTGGCTGGGTAAGGAGTTTGAGGTGCTTGGGGTGGGGAGATGGGGGGTTGGGGAAGAGGGGGCAATGGCTCCTTAGAGGAGAGACCTGAATTTCAGGATAGATTGATCAGGGGAGAAAGAATGGAGGGAGAGAAGGGAGAGGGAGTGGAGAAAGACAGCCACAGTGGCTGGGACACTGGGTAACTGAGTAGGGAGGGGAAGGGAGATGAAATACTCCCCATGAGGACATCGTGATGATGACAGAGACTGGAAAAGAGGCTGGGAGAACAGAAAGGCTGAGGTTCCTCAGTTTCCTGGCCCTTGGCCAGGCTCAGGCAGTGCTGGTGAGTGTACTTCAAAGAGTTTTGGTGGCATAAAGTCTGGAATGCTGGAATTCCCTCAGAACCAGGGTTATGCCACTGCATCTGAGCAAGTGTGGCATAGGATTTGGAGGTAGAAGTGGTACAGGAGTCTGAGAAGAAGCTAGAAGAGTGTTGATGGATGGCATTAGGATGCAAATAAAGGAGAAAGAAGATGAGGTTAAGCTCATGGCTCAAAATGAAACTTTTGGGGCACAAGCAGCTCTTTGGAAGAAGGCAGCAGGAGAGAGAAAGAGCCTAGCTCAGTGGCTGTAAGAACCAGAGAGGGGCTGCAGGGGAGTAGGTAGGGTGGGAAGGCCTTTCTGGAGAATTACAGATAACCCACATATTACGTTTTTATTTTAATTGCTTTTCATTTCTACCCTAGGTGAGAAGAGTGCACATGAGGTGCTCACAAGATTAAAGAAAGACTGTCCTGGCTGACTGTGGGTAGTTGCACTAGAACCATTTTCGACTTCATTCCTGCTCATTTATCTACCAACATAACCTCATACCCCACATAAACAACACCCAGAGAGTGTCTTCAATTCCTTTGTGTTAGTCAACCTTCTACCACTATGACAAGACACCTGAGATAAACAATTTATAAAGAGGAAAGGTTTATTTGGCTCATGGTTTCCACTCATGACCACTTGGCTCCATTGCTTTTGTCTCTGTGGCAGGGCAGAACATCATGGTAGGAGCCCATAGTAGAGGAAATCTGGTCACCTCATGGTGGGCAGGAGCAAAGAGAGAGAAGAAGAAAGGGGCCAGGGTCCCAATATCCCCCCTTAAGGGCACATTCCCAATGACCAAGCTTTCTCCTACTAGGTTCCACCTAGTAAAGGTTCCACCCACTGCTACCCTGGGGACTGTGCCTTTAGCATATAAGTCTTTAGGGGACATTCCAGATCCAAACTATAGCATTCTGTTTGGGAGTGCATTTTAATATTTTGTTTTCACCCTTATTATTGTTATTTAATGTTTTCTTCTTTTTGCTTTCTCTGCTTTGACTGGGAGCTTTATTTTTCTCTCTAGAGCATTAAAAACCAAAACCAAAACCAAAATAAAACAAAAAACAGCGAAGCTACAGGGTGCAGCTTGGTTCTGTTTTATGCATCCAAAATGCTAAACAATTTGGAATTTTCCACTGACCAACATAAACCAGGATATTCCAACTGGGTAATTTATTTTAGCTCTTCCTTGCCAATCCATAAGATCTAGATTTGCAGCTGGAATCTGAACCTGCCCTTGGAGCAGCCCTTGAAGAATGGGCTGATGAGAAATCTGACCAGCCACAGAAGCATCTTGTAGATGTCCCCATGGTTCATCAGTGCGGCTGTCACTGTGATGAGAGAACATCCTTCCAGCAGAAAGCCAAGGCCACTGGCAGAGAATCATCAATTCTCTGGCCCCATAGGCAGATCACACAGGATCTGTCTATGCCTCAGGATCACACAGAAGAGTCTCCAGAGTGGTGAGTGGAGGCACAAGGTATGCAAGGTGGGCGGGGCTTCAGGATGTGGTGTGGCTATGCAAAACAGGGTCCTGATATTCTAGGAGTCTGGGTTGAGGTGATCAGTTCAGTGAGAAAGACCTCTGGTAGACTCAGGGTAAAACCTTAAGAAGCAGATCACAAAGACTTGAAATTTGGTCTCTTACATCAAACTGAGGAGAGAGGAAGAAAGACAGCCCTGTAGTGTTTTCTGAAACACTTTGCTTTCATCCAACCAATTTTCACTGAACCTGACTCTGACTCATGAGCCAGACTCTGATAGGTGCTGAAGACCCAGGAGAAGGTAGAAAAGACAGAAGCTAACAAATATAAGGCTACCCATTGTCTTCTGGTGACTTTCAGTTTCTGTGTGTGTATATCTGTGTGACCCTTTCTCATTCACGGAGGACTCACTTCATGCCTGATGACCTCATTCAAATCTCTCTTCTGCCCTCCGAAGTGCGAATTGTCGATTTTGTTTTGCAACTGAAAAAACTGAGGCCCAGAGAGAGAAGCACAGTTACCCAGGACCCTACAGCTGGCGGATTTGAATCCAGGATCTCAGCCTTGAGCCTGATGATTAAAACATTTTTTTTCTTAATTTTTTTCTTTTCTCCTTATCATTTTACAATATTTTATGCTGTATTAGTATTTATTTCAAGCCAAGTAATATACACGAATACTTTAACATTCAAGTAGCTCTAAGATTTATGATGATGAGCGGTGTTTTCCTGTATACCTTCTCCAATTCTTCCTGCTTCCAGAGGCAACCGCTTTCAGGAGTTAGCTAGTTCTATTCTAAATAATGCATGCAAGGTGCACTTTTCATCTGTTGATTTAGACTTTTATTGGCTTCTGGCTGTGACGTTTCTGCTATCTGCCTTGGACTGTCTGCCTGCCTTTTCTAGATGGTTTCTCACCTGGGCGTTCCCCAGGGAGGCTAACGCTTACAGATACAGTAGACTGGCTGCCTGGCACAGGGCTTGGGGCTGCATCTGCTTAAGGGGCAGGGGGATTGAGATCAGTGGACAGGATTGGAGGGGTGCAGGGGCTGGGAATTTATTTAACTGCTCCTCTTCTAGCCTTTGAGCTTTCAGGCTAAGAGGGAGCCATGATTTCCTGCTGTCTTTACCTCTAGATTCTGCATCATCTTTTTCTTAAATCCCATCCACTCTTGTAAATAGTTCTTTTACTATGGTATGTTAGTCAACTTTACATCATGACGAAATACCTGAGACAATCAACTTTAACAGAGGAAGGTCTAGTTTGGCTCATGGTTTCAGAGGTTTCAGGCTATGTCACTGCACCCTGTTGCTTTGGGCCTTTGGCAGCACGGTACATTTTGGTGGGAGTGTGTGGCAAAGGAAACCACATGGCAGCCAGGAAGCAAAGAGAGAGCTCGGAAGATGCTGGGGTCCCACAATCCCTTTTAAAATGTCCCTAGCTTCTCCCCACTAAACTCCACACTTTAAAGGTTCCACCACCTTCCAATAGTGTCACAGGATGGTGACTATGCCTGTAACACATGGGTCTTTGGAGAATAGTCCTCATCCAACTATTTGATACTGTTTACCTCTACCCCACTCCACACAAATACATTTCACCTTCCATCATCCTCTCAATATAATTATAGTGTATTCTGTTGACATCATAAGTTGTACAGTGTTTATGTTATTAAACTATATATTTCTGACTACATAGTTAAGTAGACTTCATAAATCACCACATAGTTTCTTCACTGAGTGTTTTTTTTAACTTCATTGCCTACATTGAAAAATGACTTAGTTTTATATATATATATATATATATCTTTAATTTTTTTCCACCTGCTTCATCAGATCTGTTAAATGCCTTTAATTGTTTTCCAAGGGTTCACACATTATCAATTCTATTTTTATCTTTGGGTGAGGGCATGGTGTGAAGTAAACTAGCTTCCATAATAAACAGAACTTCATAACATCATATTCTGAAATTAACATGTAACTAAGTAATGAAGTTGGGAAATTTAACCCAAGGATCCCTTTATTGGTCTTAAAGGTTTTATTCCCCTTGGAAAGCACTGTGACCACCTTTGGGGTGGTGCTGGGGATGGAGCCCAGGATCTTGCACATGATAAGCGTATGCTCTATGTGAGCTACACCCCAGTCTCTTTCTGTGTTCTATTCTGTTACACAAAAACTATGACTCTTTCAAATGTGTATTACCATCACCCCTTTCAAATAACATGCTTTAAGTCCACTAACCTTTAATTCTAGGGGACACCTTCTCTTAGCCTGCTGAGAATCATAAGGACCTGACCTTCTCTACTTGATCATCTTGAGGCTTCACTGCCGCAAAGCAATTTTTGGATGTACTTGTCCATAAAACAAAGTCAGCAGATTTTGTTTGTCAATGAATTGGAATGTAGTTGGATCCAGTATGGCTGATTACCACATACTTTCTGCCAGTTAGTTCTTAAAAACATAAAGTCTCTACTTTAAAATTTTGAAACTATTTTATTAGTCCCTTTTCTGTTGCTATAATAGAATACTACAAAGTGGATAAACTTAAAACAGTGGAAATTCCTTTAACTCATGGATCTGGAGACCAGGAAGTCAAAGAGCATGGTGTTGGCTTTGGCAAGGGCCTTTCTACTGGGTCACAGCATGGTGAAGGGCTAGCAAACACACTGACAACACACTGACCACACACACACACACACACACACACACACACACACACACACACTGAAATTGGACTGAACTCATCCTTTTTAAATCAGGAGCCTTCTCCCATGGTAACAGATTATTCATGAGTGCAGAGCCTTCATGACCTAATTACCTCTTTAAAGGTCCTACTCCTTAATACGATGTCAGTTAAATTTCAACGTAAACTTTGGAGGGTATGTTCAAACCATGGCATATAGTTTTATTTCCAACAACTTTTCCTAGAGACCCCCCCCTCCACAACAGGAGCCCTCTGTTTGTTGGTCAACATGCTGGAATTAGCCTCCAGCACCCTCTGCATCCCTTTGTTCCCTGTTGTGCTGGCTGTCCTGCTTACTGGATTCATTCCTTCCTGTTTCTTGACTTGCTCCCTTGTTTTGCTGGAGCATATCCTCTAGCAACTTTACAAGAAGGAATGCATGGAAGGTAAGTTTTCTTGAATTCTTGCGTGGCTAACAATACATTTATCTTACTTTTGGCTTGATTTGTATTTGGACAAGTATAAAATTTTAGACTTCAAATTATTTTTCTTCAAAAATGTGAAAGCCTTGCTTCATTACCTTTAGAAGCAAGTAGTGCTAGAAAGAAATCTAAAGCTATCTGGACCCCATTCTTTTGTGTTTCCCTTTAGAATTTTCTTTTTCAATTCAGTACACTAAAATTTTATGGCACATGACTTTGGTTGGGGTCTTTCAAAATTTATTGTACTGGGCATTCAGTCGTGTTTTTAAATCTCGGGAATTTTAGCATTTGGTTATGGGAACTTTTCTTTCATAGCTTATATAGTTACTGTCCTTCCAGTTTATACTTTGCCATGGGAATGTCTACAACTCAACTTGAGACTTATGGATTGAGTTTTAAAATTCTCTCTTTCTCCCCTGTGAGATTTCTTCCAATTGCTTATTAAAAATTTAATGATCCTATTTCTTATTTTTTAATTGTTTCCTTTAAAAGCATATTGTGAGCCAGATATGGTAGAGATTGAAGTTCAAAACCAGCCTAGGCAAAAATGTTAGCAAGAACCCCGTTTCAACAGTAAGCCAGGTAGCATGCACCTACAAATCCAGCTCTTCAGGAGGCATAAGTAGGTGGATCACGGCCCAGGCCAGTCTAGGCAAAAACACCAGATCCCATCTGAAAAATAACCAAAGTAAAAAGGCTGGGGGTATAGCTTAAGTGGCAGAGCAAGTGCCTAGTAAGTATAAGGGTCTGACTTCAAACCCCAGCACTGCCAAAAAAAAAAAAAAGATCATTTTGTTCTGGTTTTACATGGTCAATATCTTCCCTCTCCTTTTTAAAGAGAGTAATGAGTTTCTTAATTTTTAAATTTTTCTTCTGTTTCCAGTACTTTTTCAGTTTCTGCTGAGTTCCTACTTTTGGTGTGTGTTTGTGTTTCTTGATCTTGGAGTTCTTACCTCAAATGACTAGAGATCCTGAACTGATTGGAAGCTCTGTGTTTTCGAGGGTGGACCTTATAACTGCTGGGCATTCAAAGTAGTGCAAGTGGTGAGCTGGACACTTGTCTTGGGATTGCCCATATTTTACTATCTAATGTTTTCTCTGGGACCAGTTAGTTTATCCAAGAAATAAACATCCATATTTTTACCTGATTGGAAAGATGTTTGCCCAGGCAGGGGTGATGGAGCAGAGATTCCTGCATGTCTATCTCCACTATGTTCTTATTTACCTCTACCTGGCATTGCATTCGATGGCCCCAAGTCTAGAAAATCCAAGTTTATTGTCTCCAGAGCATCATCTCTAGTCTCTGACTCTGAAAGTCAATCTGCTACATTTAGTTAGAAGTCCCAAAGATCATGCTTTGAATGAATGGATAATCCTGCCTTCTGTGAGATAATTTCTGTATCTGTTTTGAAGGTTTTACTTTTTGTCTTTCAGTAGTAATGATATTATCTCCATTTTTCTGTTTACCACAGATAATGACAATGACACTCTTTTTGTCCAAAGTTTTGTCAGGCTCCGCTGAGCTTTCCCAAGGAGGAACCTTGGGGACCTTGGTCCCCATCACTGCTAGACCTGCATTGCTTATTCTCAGCAAGAATTTTGCCAAGTTAGTCTAACAAGAATAATCCCATCCTTGATATCTGTTCTGATTTGGATCTTAAATATTCCCCAATGCCCATGTTTTAAAGACTTGGTTGCTAGCCTATGGCAGTATTGGGAGTAGTGAACCCTTTAAGACTTGGGGCCTAGGGTTGGGAGTGTGGCTTAAGTGGTGGAGCACCTGCCTAGCAAGTGCAAAGCCCTAAGTTCAACCCCCAGTACTGAAAAAAAAGAGTTGGGGCTGAATGGGAGGAAGTTAGGTCATTGGGAACATGCCCTTAAAGGGGATTTTGGAACCCTGGTCCCTTTTCTCTTTTTGCTTCCTGGCCTCCATGAGGTGAGCGGCTTTCTCCGGCATGTACTCCCATCATGATGTACTGTGGCATAAGCAACAGGAACAAGTAACCACAGCTTAAAACTTCTGTAACTGTGAGCCAAAAGAAACCTTTCTTCTTTCTAAACTGATTACCTCAGGAATTTGTTACAGTGATGGGAAATGGATAACACAATAGCTAATCAAGTTCCTCATTTCCAACTTTTGAGGGGCTTGTCCTTGGCCTGCTATTAAGTCAGCTTCATAAGAATCTCCTTACCCTTGCTGTGTTCTCCTATTAACTTTCTTTCTATTCCTCCCCATCTTCTCCCTGGCCCCAGCTGTCTTTGTGGTTTTTGGAGTTGAGCCCACACTCTCTCTTTTTGCACTAGCCTCATTGCAACAGTCTTGGTTATTTACATTATCATGTAAATAAGTGTAGCACTGGCATTTGGGAAAGTGTACAATCAGTTGTACAGTGTGCAGTCAGTGTAATCAGTGGTTGCAATGGGGTGGGACAGCTGGCTGCTGCCCTTGAGCCTTTTGCTTGTCCTTTGTACTGGGACAGCTGTGTAGAACGTGACTTTCCAGAGCATGATTTTTCTGAATTGTGAGCTACCATCCCTTGCTAGGTAGTGAAAATCAGTGAGGGCTATGTGATAAGTATCCCCCAAAGGCCCACCTGTTGAATGCTTGGCCCCCTAGCCTTTGGTGAAAGTTTAGGAGGTGGGGGAGCATAGTAGGAAGAAACTGGGTGATTGGGGGTGTGCTCCTGAAGGAGGTATTGAAACCCTGTCCTCTTCTTGACTTCCTCTTTGACTCCACTTCCACGGGGTGATGGCTTCTTCTACTACATACTGCTGCCATGATTTGCTGACTCATCACAGCCCCAAGACAGCAGGCCGAGTCATCATGGAGTAAGCCTCCAAAACTGTGAGCCAAAACGAACCTTTCCTCCTTTAAAGTTGTTTACCTCAGGTATTTTGACAAGGTGATGGAAAACTGAGTAACATACCAAGTCACACCAATGTTTAAAAACTGAAATTGAATGGAGTTAGAAGGCACCATTGCCAGAAGCTGCCAGGTCCAAATGTCCCTATATTTTTTCTCCTTCCTTCCTTCTTTCCTTCTTTCCCTTCATTTCCCTCTCCTCCCCTTCCCTTTCTTCCCTCCTTGGCAGTACTGGGGTTTGAATTCAGGATCTTGTGTTTGCTAGGTAGCACTCTACAACTTGAGCCACATCTCCAGCTTTATCTATCTATGAAAACTGATAAAAGCAATAAAATGAAATTCTGAAATCTACTGGTCTCAGGAGTGGATTTGGATCTTTTGCTTTGTTTCTCTGAGAATGGCCTCACTAGTCAGGCTGATACTACTGCTTCCTGTTTTAGAGTGGATAGATGTAAACAGGTCCGTTCTCAGTCAGCAAGTGTTTACATTGATTTCTCAGTCTACTTTTCCATATCCTTGTCAGCTTCTTTTTTGATTAAGGAATTTTCTTACTTTATCTTGCTTCAGAGAGCTAGGAGACCTAAGATTTGAACTTCAGTCTGGAGTTGATGAGGCAATGCACATGTGTTACTATTATGGACTAGCAAACAGATCAAAAGCAGGGACAGAAGTGACCACCGGTTTCTGGTGGGGGTAAAACTAAGCCTTTGTGAATCTTTTATATTTTTAAATTATTAACCCTTGGAATCCTAAGGAAGGAGTGCCAGATAGTTTATTACTCCACGGTGAGTGGTAGGAAGGGAACAGTAAAGGATTAAGGGCAAGATTTAATGCTTAGAATCATAATGTAAGTGAAACTAATTCTACAGGTGGTTCTGCAGAAGAACGATAAGAATGCAGTAGAGCACTGAAGGCTGTGGCTGTTGTGTCAACTCACTTCTGGCATGCCCTGCTTTAAATTGGTCCACATCCCAGACTTTCTGCAGTTGTGTTTTGTGTAGGAAGAAAACATAACCACAAAAGGTTTGGGAGGGTGTAAACATGAGGGATGGGTCAGTCACAGTTCAGGTGCACTCTACCTGGGAAGGTGGCAAACGTGGGGAACCTTTTGGGAACAGAGAGAGGGCTCCATGATTGAATGAAGAAAGGAGGAATCACACTTAGCTTGGGTTTCTGCTGATGGTGGAACGTGGTTGGTTTGGCGACTGAGAGCATTCATCTAGTTGGGGGATTTGCTTTACTTTTGCCTTTCACTGCACTTTTGTTTAATGTTGACTAGTCATTTGGTAAAAATTTATTCAGATAAAGAATCAGATCTTAAATCAACCTGGTTTCCTCTTTGACAAAGAAACATATAAGGCCTGAAAATATAACCTAAAACATTTCACCTAAAAAATTAACCAAACAGTTGATTCACAAAGCTTCTTGTTTCCCAAGCAACCATCAAGTGCCTCTGTTCTTCCTTTCTTCAACTGATACAAATTTGGATTCTAAGGAAACCATGTGATAATTTTATATTTGAATTCTTCTGTCTTATGGTTGAAAAGTAAATGACTTTAAAAGTTTAACTTCCAGAGCAAACTTTTATCCATCAGAAGAAGGCAGCCTTTCCCTATGATCACTCACTGTGGAAATGCCAACATTATTTTTTAACTAATTATTTAATTACTTATCCAGCATTTTATTTGTTTTATAGCCAAAATCTACTGGAGGGGAAGATTCCTTTCTTTGTCCAAAGCTCTTCAGGAGAAGCATCGAAGGTCAGATTGCTCAGGGATCAGCTGGGGTGCTCTGGAGGCACTTGGTGAGGGTGATGGAAGTAGAAGTGGTAACAAACACTTTCAAATTGCCCTCAGGCATCATGCCAAACTCTCACTTGGATCCTTTCATTTAGTCCACACAATGTGAGATTGGTGTTTTGGTTGTCTCCATTGTATACATGGAGTGTGGCTAAACCATGGGATTAGGTTAGTGCTAGCATTGAATTTCAGCAGCTTGAACCAGGGCCTTGACATCTACTACCATGAGGATGGATCATAAGGTTGTGTGCCCATGGAAGCTCTCGTCTGTCACTTGTAAACTGGTATTTAGGAATGTCTAGGCTTTGTTTTGTTTGTTTGCAGTACAAGGATCAAACCTAGGGCTGTGTGCATGCTAGGTAAATACTTTCCTCTGACTCCCAACTCCAGTCCTCAGAACTTTCTTGATGCCAAAGGTATAAACAAACGAAGGTACAAAGACCTGTCCCCCCGCCGCCTTATTTTTTAAACCTTCAAATTGAACAGAAAAGTTAGAAGCAGAAACAGAAGTTTTAAAAAAAGATTTAGATGAAGCAGTAATTACTTAATAGCTCAAATTTAGGAAGGTTACCATGTTTGTACATGAGTTTTTATATTTTTAAAAATCTCTTGAATTTCTCTCCTGAAGTATAGTTTGATCATTTGCATTGTCAAAAGACAAAGTCTCAACAAATTTAGTTTAAAAATCTCAGCTGACTTTATTTCTAATCCTAGAATCTGGTAACCCTTCTTTCATAATAAATGTTCCAATAAGCTGAGCAGAGCTTGGTTTTATAGTCAGAAAAGGACTGAAGACTCCAGAAACACACTCCAAAAGATTAGTCATTTCAATGTTACTTTTCTTAGAAGGAGGGGACAGTGAGACAGACCACAGAAAAATAACTAATTGGTTAACATCAGGTTACTTCAGGGTATTTTTTGATAAGAATTAAAGCAGAGAGAAATGTATTCCCATGTGGATTGAAACTGGCGTGTTTGAGAAGTTTACTTGTGCTCTCTCTGTGCATTTCTCTGAAGGCATGAAAATAACTCACTTTCAGTTTAGTGCTGGGGAACCCTGATATGAGTGGCTCCATTTGATTTTGAACCTGGTCTTTTGGGGTCTAGTGCAGGAGCTTAGTCCGAAATAATGGCCTTCTACAATTTTTATTCACTATCACATTTATAATTCTTGCATGGCTGCATGGGAAGTCCTTTTGTCTCCTATTCTTGCTGGGTCAGAATATTTGTCTGGGTGGACCCAGAATTTCACAAGTGCCCACACATCTTCGAATGACAAAGATGGCGCTAGGAACAGAACTAACTGAAAATTATGAAAAGATAGCCAGCAACACTGGTGGCAGTTACCTCCAGCCTCACCCCTCTCTAGATTTTTTTTTTTAACTATGTCTTCAATGCTTTAATCCAAATGCATCTGTGTTTGGTGGGCAAAGGCATATTGTGATTATTCCTGTTGTGTTCAGAAGCAAAGAACAAGGAAAATGGTTGTCCTTGCAAGGACATTTCAAGGTGAGTTGGAAGGAAATCCGTTTGTAAAACTGTGCTTGTGTCTTGGATCTTAAACTTCACTACAATGAAGGGGACAATTTGATTTAAACCAACTAGGATATCAGTATCCCTTTGTTGTATGCCAGATGTCACATACAACAGGCGATGGCACAGGGATTTGTTTGTTTGTTTGCTTAATAATGAAAAGGAAGAATAAAATAAGAGTAAGACTTTCAAATAGAGTTTTCATTCCTAACACAAGGGGCCCTTTCCAGACCTAAACCCTAAAAGAGAGAAGGATGCCATTTCTGTTCATTATTAGAAATAACATTGTTAGTTATATCTGCTAGAAAAAAGATAACATGATTTTAACATGTATCAGAAACATACACCAGCCCCCCCCCGCCCCTATGCCCAATCTGGATTTTATTTTTAAAATCAGAATTGGCTTCCAGTGTCTAAAGTGCTCTATTGCTGATACTGATAGTGAGATTATGTAATTGGCATTAATTTCTTCCATGAAGAGTTTCTAGCCAGCTCCCTTTTGAATAGTTAGGATGTTTTGTTTAGCTGGGTTTTTCTGAGTCACTGTAGAGTTCATCTCTGGGAACTGTGTGTTCACTTCTGCAGGAGGGAAATGGAAGATTGGTGAGAAATTAGTGTAGGACAGTACACAAGACAAGGAACAAAAGATTGGTGGGGGGCAGGAGGCAAGAAGGCAGAGGTAGAGTAAATTGTTCCTTTTATCTATTAAAAAAAAAAAATCTGAAGAATTTGTCCACTCAGCATTTATCCAGCGTCTGCTGTGTGGGGCTGTGATTCCAAATTCCCAGCTCACTAGGAATTGAAGCAGTTTTCTTGATGAGTTGACTCCTTTCTCTTAAAGTACTTTTTCTTTTTTTTTAAGCTCAAGGTTTATGAAGCTATTTCCCCCGAAATAATCACAGTCTTCTCTAGGGAATCATGGCTTGAAGAGAGCAGCCTGCTTTCAGACCTTCACCATGACCTGGTGACTCAGCACTGGCTGATGTCCCGGGAGTCCCTTCCTACCCTGGGGAATCATCTATGCCTGGGGAGTCCCTCCCTGGGAAACACCTTCTCTGATTCCTCAAGTCAGAGAAGTGACCTGTGCTGCCCTTCTCCAGCTTCCTGCCCTGCTCCCCCCATGTCTCTTAATGTGACTCTGACTGATACCAATCCCCCTTCACGTCCCCCCAAGTCTCAGCTCTGCAAGGGCCTGGGCTTGCTCCTTATATGGATTGAAGTAAATTTTAATTTCTAACTTAGGGTCAGGGTTCTTGCTGTAGGTTGAATCAGAATGGTCCAGAATCAGAACAGTTTTCAACATTAGTTGTCTTAAAAGAGACCTGTGTTTTGAGATAACCAGCAGTGATTTAAATACATGAGCCCATGAGAACTAGTCTTTGATGCAGGCATTCCCTGAAACACTTTCTAGAGCTAGACTTAATTGCCTAAAATCTGAAAGGGAACAGTTTTCCTAAGACAATGCATAGGTTGAAATGGTCACTGTGTCTTTCAAAGAAACTTGTTTTCCAACAGTGGGGCAAACACTCTTTTGGAAGAAGTACCGATTTGGAATTGGAGTTCTGGCTTAGTGCCTGTGTTGGGTGTGTTCTGTAAACTGTCCCTGTGTGGATAGGGCCAGAGTGCCAAGCTGCTAGCTGCCACTGCTCTTCCTTGTCATGTGGAACTCCACTGTGATTTTGAACATGGATGCACATTCCTCCTGATTCATTAGGTCTTTCTTGCCCAAGGTCAAGGATGAAGGTAAGAACAAGATTTAGATATTCAAAGTCACTGAAATGTGATGCATTCACTTTTACTAAGGTGCCAGTCGTGAGCAAGATTCTCTTTGTTCATTGCTTCAGGACTGTTTCCTTAAAGCATCCAGGACTCTGGATTCAGGAGAATGTAAACAGGGAGGGCCTTTGCAGAGCTCTTGGAATTGTTTTCCATATTTCTAGCTTTCTATTCCTATTTCTATTGTGTTTCTGCCTTCAATCCTTTCTCTTTCTTCCCAGTCATCCTTTAGGCATTTTACACTTGGGCTGTTCATTCTACCAGCAAGGATCATCAATGAATGCCAGACTGAAACTGGGGATTTGTGTAGGACCCAGAGCCTCCACTCAATCCTGCTGACTTAGGAGTTTAGTCAGAGGGAGGGTTGGAGTTCTGGGTTCTTGTCTCATGAAACTGAAGAATGAATTTCACAGACAACGAGAGCAGTAAAGCGGGAGAGTTTATGGGGACAGAAAAGTGTAAAGCAGGAGAGTGGAGCCCCCAGAATTGGTGGGAGGGTCCCGAGTGTGTGCCAGAGAAGTGAGGAGAGCTGAGGTTTTTATCCATTTTCGTCAGGGTGTTGCTCAGCCTCTGCGGTAATTAGGTGTGTAGAAAGCAGCATTCTGGCTGGCTGTGCCTGCAAGTACTGTTGGTCAGTCCTAACCTTCACATGTCCTCACGCTGGTCCATCCTGCTTTTTCTCCTTACCACACTTTACAGTCACAGGGAGTTCATAATGGAGGTTTCCAGGGGCCCTTCTGTCTCAAGACCATGGATGGAAGCCTGTTGGGAGACAGGGCATGACTCTCCAGAGTTACTTATTAGTTGCATGGAGTACAGGAGCCTTTGTCATGGAGAGATGTGGCTTTCACCACATGACTGAAGTGATGGAACTTGGTCCGAGCACTAATAAGCAGTGAGACAGTACAACTTCCCATGTGATGCAGCAGCACAGGCTTCGCCTTTCAAAGGTTCATGCCAAAAATGTTTCACATGAATCTAATCAAGCCTCCAGACCTCACCTTCGATTTACAGGATATACGGGGGATAAGCTAGTGACAAGTTACACAGTTGTATGAGGAAGCAATCAGACAAATCAAAACATGGGAATTAAAAAAAACTGTCCTGCACTCTTGAAAAAATCAACAGCATGAATAAAAACAGGGCTGTTTTTTTATTATTGTTGATGAAAGGATTAGGGTCTAAAGAGACATACCAATTAAATCTGGTATATTCACCTTACCAGATCTGGGCTCAAAACACAATGAAGGAGATGGTGAATAATAGTCTAAAAGAATCTATAAAAGACAGTTGGGGGCAATTGGGGATGTCACCAGAGGCCAATTTTTATTATAACATTTTAGGATAATAATTATGATGGATGCATTAATTAGTACCTTAAAGCTCACCTTTTCTCTTAAGCATATATTTAAGACTCCTATTTTAGTGTTAAAAATGATGTAATATACATCTTACTAATAGAATAAGCCCCCCCTTCAATTTCGCCTTTAGAGTAAGTGAATTTTAAATAAATTATAATTTGTTATTACAGATGTACTTTATGAGTGACCAATGTTCACTCCTTAATTAAATTGTACTGCTTTTAACTTAAGGAAACATATACTTAGAGAACTTATGTACTTTTAACATTTAAAGACAGTAACAGTAGCACAGCTACAAGGATGTTATATATATATATATATGTTAATTTAAATTTTTACCTTTAGAGTAGGATTTAACAAAGCTTTTAGACTTCTTACAAACTTAGGCAGACATTGTCAGTGCCTCTAACTAGACTTGTTTTCTCTGGGCTCTGGTGGCTCATGCCTGTAATCCTAGCTACTCAGGAGGTAGAGATCAGCAGAACCGAAGCCAATCCAGCAAATCATTTGTGAGACCCTATCTCAAAAACACCCATCACAAAAAAGGGCTGGCAGAGTGGCTCACAGTGAAAGCCCTGAGTTCAAGTCCTAGTACCACAAAAAAGAGACTTGTTTCCTATTGGAAAAGTGCTGGTCACTTTGTATTAAACATACATAACTTTAACCCTGTAGACTTTTGTATAGCATTTAAAAGAAGTTTAGACATATACCCACACACTTAGGGTATTAAATGTATTAAAATCACTGAAAAGACAGATACTTAAATTAGCTGATTTAGTTAGGACTCAGTTTCCTATAGAGTCAAATGCCTGATGAATTCCACAAGCAATTAATTATCTTCATAAAACATAAAATCTCTCCTATAAGCCAGATTTTTTAGCAAATATTACTAAGAGCAGAATATTTGAAAGATAAAATTAGATGCAAGCTTTATGTTACTTTACTAAATTTTGATTTTAGGAAATCATTTAGATAACCTTTTAAAATTATAGCCATATTAATTACATCATATATCTTGATAACTTTTGAACATTGAGGTTTTGTTGCTTTTTATTTTGGAACAAGACTTTAGGACAAATCTTATCCTATAAAATCTTTTATTTAAAAGTCATTTCCTTCCACCTTTAACCTTTTTTTTTCAAAAACATACCCAATACTTTTATATATTTCCTTTCTTGCTGAAATCTTAATTTGTATTAAAGGTTTAAGAATTTAAATAAAAATGTTCCCAATAAAGTACTTTTAATCTTATAATTTAATAAAGACCTGTTAAAAGCACTCATTTCTTTAAATGACAATTTATAAAAACACATTTACTAGTCGAACCAAATATTGAGTAGGATCTGAATTATAATTTCAGTAGAATTAAACACATTAAGATCACTTGTCCACATATATTTAAGCAGTTTTATTTATTTATTTATTTATTTTGGTGGTACTGGGGTTTGAATGCAGAGCCTCAGGCTTGCTAGGCAAGTGCTTTACTACTGGAGCCACTCCACCAGCCCCCTTTAAGCAGTTTTAAATCGCTTTTTTAAAAAAATAATTTTAATTTAATCCCAAATACTTAAAAGTTACCTCTTGAATACCTGTATTTGTTAACCTTGAAAATTACAGTGACCTTAACAGCAGTTTAAGAACTATTTAAGATGTTTACACACACACACACACACACACACACACACACACACACATGAACAAGTTTTATAAATTAGGTATGCTAAAAAATGTCAATTTAAGCCTGCATAAGATGAGCTGGAATTCCAGGAGTAAATTAAGTTGTGTCCAATGCTGTTTTAGAATTCACTTTGATAGAGGCTTATCTTGGTGACTGAAGCAAAAGAAAATCTTTTACAAGGATGTTCTTGCTGCCTTTAGAATCTTAGCCTCCTTTAAGTCAATCATAAACATAAGATAGACATACACAAACAGATACATAAAAACACGAAGAACCTTTTAAACCGTTAAGTTAGACTTTTCTTTATGGTAGCAACAAGACAGTTTCAGGGCAGCAATAAGATAAGTTCAGAGCTGTTAATTTTTAGGCAAATCACAACAGATCTCTTTAAACCTTCTGTTTTAATATGTACAATCCCTTCCCTGCTAAAGACCAAAATAGAATCTAAATTTCCCTGTTATACAAAAAGCAGAAACTCAAAAATCAGCTTAAAAGTAACACAAATGGCTCAAAATATCAAAGCTGAAATTGGAGTCTTTTAAGGCCCAATTTTGAGGCATCTTAATGTTAGGTTTGGCTATATATTATTTTTCTTAATCCCTCCTTCTTTCAAATTTTACATGGTTTAGTAGTACCCTTAGTGCAGTAAGCAGCACTCCTAAAATCCTGGGGGAGAATTGCCAGGAATGTGTTTTCTCCTATGCTGCCTCAATTTCTGCCTGGAGAAGAAAGACAAAAGGAAGAGAAGGAAGAAATGGAGTCGTGCATAGCTACATCATTTGCCAGGGGATTGGGGAAGTTTCCTTCCCCTCAATCCAATGGACCCTGTTCCTTTATTCAGAACAATTAATCTATACCCTAAAGGACGATGTCTCTTTACACCTTAATGAGCATGATTAATACACCTGCAATGATTTTTTTTATGGAGGCATCACATTCTAATCATTGCATGTCCCAGTACTTATTACTGGATCCTGGACTTTCTCTTCCACTAGGGAGTTCCTTTACTAGGCATATTGAGAAACTCAACTAAGACCAAGGAGCTGGATCTTAACTTATAATGGTCTCTTTTAATATTAAAAGACTTCATATTTACCCCTAGAGAGTGCTTTTAAATAATCTCTAATAGTTGACCTTGGGCTAAGCGACTTTCTTTTTATTTATTTATTTATTTGTTTATTTATTTATTATTCATATGTGCATACACTGCTTGGGTCATTTCTTCCCCCACCCCGCCCCAACCCCCTCCCTTACCACCTACCCCGCCCCCTCCCTCTCCCCCCCACCCCCTCAATACCCTGCAGAAACTATTTTGTCCTTCTCTCTAATTTTGTTGTAGAGAGAGTATAACCAATAATAGGAAGGAACAAGGGTTTTTGCTAGTTGAGATAAGGGTAGCTATACAGGGAGTTGACTCACATTAATTTCCTGTGTGTGTGTGTTACCTTCTAGGTTAATTCTTTTTGATCTAACCTTTTCTCTAGTTCCTGGTCCCCTTCTCCTATTGGCCTCAGTTGCTTTTAAGGTATCTGCTTTAGTTTCTCTGTGTTGAGGGTAACAAATGATAGCTAATTTTTTAGGTGTCTTACCTATCCTCCTATCTCTCTTGTGGGCTCTCACTTTTATCATGAGCTCAAAGTCCAATCCCCTTATTGTGTTTGTCCTTGATCTAATGTCCACATATGAGGGAGAACATACGATTTTTGGTCTTTTGGGCTAGGCTAACCTCACTCAGAATGATGTTCTCCAACTCCATCCATTTACCAGTGAATGATAATATTTCATTCTTCTTCATGGCTGCATAAAATTCCATTGTGTATAAATACCACATTTTCTTGATCCATTTGTCAGTAGTGGGGCACCTTGGCTGTTTCCATAACTTGGCTATTGTGAATAGTGCTGCAATAAACATGGGTGCGCAGGTGCTTCTGGAGTAACCTGTGTCACAGTCTTTTGGGTATATCCCCAAGAGTGGTATTGCTGGATCAAATGGTAGATCAATGTTTGGCTTTTTAAGAAGCCTCCACATTTTTTTCCAGAGTGGTTGTATAGATTACATTCCCACCAACAGTGCAAGAGGGTTCCTTTTTCCCCGCATCCTCGCCAACACCTGTTGTTGGTGGTGTTGCTGATGATGGCTATTTAACAGGGGTGAGGTAGAATCCCAGTGTGGTTTTAACTTGCATATCCTTTATTGCCAGAGATGGTGAGCATTTTTTCTTGTGTTTTTTGGCCATTTGAATTTCTTCTTTTGAGAAAGTTCTATTTAGTTCACTTGCCCATTTCTTTATTGGTTCATTAGTTTTGGGAGAATTTAGTTTTTTAAGTTCCCTGTATATTCTGGTTATCAGTCCTTTGTCTGATGTGTAGCTGGCAAATATTTTCTCCCACTCTGTGGGTGTTCTCTTCAGTTTAGAGACCATTTCTTTTGTTGAGCAGAAGCTTTTTAGTTTTATGAAGTCCCATTTATCTATGCTATCTCTTAGTTGCTGTGCTGCTGGGGTTCCATTGAGAAAGTTCTTACCTATACCTACTAATTCCAGAGTATTTCCTACTCTTTCCTGCATCAACTTTAGAGTTTGTGGTCTGATAGTAAGATCCTTGATCCATTTTGAGTTAATCTTGGTATAGGGTGATATACATGGATCTAGTTTCAGTTTTTTGCAGACTGCTAACCAGTTTTCCCAGCAGTTTTTGTTGAAGAGGTTGTCTTTTCTCCATCATATATTTTTAGTGCCTTTGTCAAAGACAAGTTGGTTATAGTTGTCTGGCTTCATATCTGGGTCCTCTATTCTGTTCCACTGGTCTTCATGTCTGTTTTTGTGCCAGTACCATGCTGTTTTTATTGTTATTGCTTTGTAATATAGTTTGAAGTCAGGTATTGTGATACCTCCAGCATTGTCCTTTTGACTGAGTATTGCCTTGGCTATTCGTGGCCTCTTGTGTTTCCATATAAATTTAACGGTAGATTTTTCAATCTCTTTAATGAATGTCATTGGAATTTTGATGGGAATTGCATTAAACATGTAGATTACTATTGGGAGTATAGACATTTTTACTATTTGATTCTACCAATCCATGAGCATGGGAGATCTGCCCACTTTCTATAGTCTTCCTTAATCTCTTTCTTCAGAAGTGTATGGTTTTCCTTGTAGAGGTCATTCACATCTTTTGTTAGGTTTACACCTAGGTATTTGATTTTTTTTGAGGTTATTGTAAATGGAATTGTTTTCATATATTCTTTCTCAGTTTGCTCATTGTTAGTGTATAGAAATGCTAATGATTTTTCTATGTTGATTTTATATCCTGCTACCTTGCTGTAGCTATTGATGATGTCTAGAAGCTTCTGAGTAGAGTTTTTTGGGTCTTTAAGGTATTCGATCATGGTGTCTGCAAATAGGGATATTTTGACAGTTTCTTTACCTATTTGTATTCCTTTTATTCCTTCTTCTTGCCTAATTGCTCTGGCTAGGAATTCCAGTACTATGTTGAATAGGAGTGGAGATAGTGGGCATCCTTGTCTGGTTCCTGATTTTAGAGGGAATGGTTTCAGTTTTTCTCCGTTAAGTATAATGCTGGTTGTAGGTTTGTTATATATAGCTTTTATAATGTTGAGGTACTTTCCTTCTATTCCTAGTTTTCTTAGATCTTTCATAATGAAATGGTGTTGGATCTTGTCAAAGGCTTTTTCTGCATCTATTGAGATGATCAAGTGGTTTTTGTCTTTGCTTCTGTTAATGTGGTTTATTACGTTTATTGATTTTTGTATGTTGAAAATCAATCAGTCGCATTAGTGACTTTCTTATTAGCCAAACTTTTAAAGTAAATTTAGAGAGCCTAGTTTTGGGTGGAGAGCTGGCATCCTATATCCTCCTCTGGAAAAAGGATAGAGGATGGATGAGTCCACCCTCTTAATTTACACCAAAAATTAGTTTTTCAAATCAGAATTTGTATGTCAGGCAAAGAAAAATGGATTACATCATTGAAACTGATGTTAACTGGCTATCTCAGTAAGCATGGAAAGAAAAGGTAGAATGAATTAGTCCCTCAAGAGTTAATTTCAGGGAAGAGGTCCCTTAAAATCATAAAAACTCAAATGTCTCTTCAATCCATAGCAGAACCCAAGAAGGGGACTATCTTGTTATCTTTTAGCCAATGTAATAACCTGAAATACTAAGGTCCCAATTTTAAATACATGGGCATTTGTAGGAGATAAAGAAAGCTTAAGCAGAAAATTGAAATTCCCTTTCTGGTTCCTCCCGCCTAGTGGCTGTGTGGTGTCTTGGCCGGGAAAGTGAACAGGCTAGCCATGGTTACTGCCTACAGCAACCTGGGCATGGCCTGTTTGTTCCTTCTCCTGGTCTGTGATGGGGAAAGTGTCCTATCTTGAAAGCAAGACTTACAGGAGTTAACTGTTAGTAGAGAGTTTAGATAGATTTAGAGACTTAGAATTAGGTAAAAAAACCGAGAAGAGAAGCAGCTCCAAACCTCAGCCACATGCCATTAGATTACCAATTGATTTTATGTTTTTAACCCCGGGACCCTGTGAGTCACTTGGGAGGTTGAGAAAACTAACAAAGGGACTTGAGCAGGACTGCTCTCTCCCTTCCCCTTGCTCCTCCTCCATCTTTGCTTCTGTTGTCCTCACCCGGGTGGCCAGTCCTAGAGAGGAGACAGAAGCAGGCTATGGAGTAGGAAAGGTGCTAGAAACTTCCACAAAAGGTAAGACAGAAAAGTTCTAAAGCTAAACCCTTTTCATACTTTATGAGATTCAGCTCCTGGCTGGCTCACCAATTTATGTCACCAGAGGATGGATGAGGGTGCTCCCACAGCTTCCCAGTTTCCATGCAAAATCACAAGTCCTTGAGATCCACAAACATTGAAAAAGCATTTCATGGTGTCTCGCAACAAGGAGTCTCACAAGGTGGAAGTTTTAGCAAGGATTTGTTTTAGTATAACAGGATAAAGTATAGACAAGGAGAGGGGAAAGAAAAAGAGAAGAGAAACATTTCCTGTTCCCCATGTAGGAAATGGGAGCAAAGACTCAAAATGGTGGTCTGCATCTCCTAATCTTGTACTGGAGGCCTGGAGGAATACAACTGGTCAAAGAAATGGGTCTGGGTGGCTTAGATGGCTGTTAAAACAGGGAGGGATCATCCTCCCAAATCATACCCCAAATCACACCCACATCCACCCAAATCACAGAGACAGTAGATGTGCTTTAGACCTTCCCTTTCATTACTCTCTACCCATCCAAGGATCCTTACAGCTTGTTAACATCTGAAAGAGGAAAGCAGAAGCAGGTAGCTCCTCTTTGGCTCCCTGTTCCTGTAACTTAGCATATAAAAGAAGATGGGAGGGGGCTAGCTGCTCTGGTTCTGTAGTCTTTACTTCCTTGCTCCAGTGTCTGAGTCTGGCCCTTTAAATATTGATTAAAATAGTATAATTTCCCTGTCTCCTCATCTACCTCTCCTGCCTCAGGGAGACTGGAATATGGACTGAATATAAGATGATAGTATTATTATTACCATTATCATTATCATTATTACTATTTTCTCATGCTGGGGATTGAACCCACTATTTTGAGCAGTCTAAGCACACAGTTACCACTGAGCTACACTCCCAGCCTGGGAATTATGGTTAATTTTCTTAGATGCATTGAGTGCATTGTGGCTATCTAGAAGAATGTCTTTTTCTGATGATCTGTGCACAAAACCATTTAGGGAACCAAAGAAAGACATGTGAAAGCCACATTCGTATGTGCAGGGTGGTAAGGCTGGGACAGAAGAGGTTTTTTCAATCAGTGAAGCGCATTAACTGTCTCTAGAACCCTCCAGAGGAAAAGGAGAGGAGGGATTCTCCACAATCTGCTTTCTGCTCCGTGAGTTATGTGATCTTCTTCCTGTCTGGTGTGTTCTGGCACTTTCCATTCTCTTCTCATTCAGAACAGCCTTTCTGAAGAGCCTTCTGGCTTAATTTCCTCAGTTCTTTTTTCTTGCTGGGTTAGCTTGGTCCCTGTTAACTTTTAACTTCATATTCATCTAGAACGCTTTATTTTTGGCTCACCCCAAACCATTTTCTTCACATGACCTTGGAAGCCATAATCCTACACCCATGGTTCTTTCTTCTTGATCACCTCTTCTTACCATTCTGAGGGTACATTTAGAGGTATTTGCATTTTGATCAAACCTACCGGAAGTGATTTTCTAATAAGAGAAGAGGCATTTATGTAGGTCATGAACAGTTGTAGGTGTGTCTGTGTTTGGTAGTGATGGTGACAGTGATTTGAGAAGTCCATTCTGCACCTTGTGTACCAATTTGGGTGAAAGGGCCCTTATATCTAAGGTAAATGTTGAGGGACTGGGTCTCTGAATAGTGTTATTGATTATTAAGCATTGACTCCATTTTGCTGTTAGAGTCCATTCAAGTTCTAATCCATGCTCACCGCCCTGGATGCCCAGCAGAAGGAGTGTGATTTGGGTTTAAGACTAAATAGGTCTGGACTCCAAGATAAGGTAATGACCCATTAGCCCACTGTGTGTTTTTTAGGATTGCTGAATTTTCATTCAGTTCCAAGAATGAAGTAACAAATACAAAACCACTAACTCTAAATGTAAAAAACACAACCTCACCAATATACCTGATTGTCCATACACACCCATGGAGCAGACCTTCTGCCAGTCGGGCAAACACTGAGGAATCTTGTGAAACAGGTTAGGGGGCCCGTGAAAGAGCAAGGCAAGTTTCCCCTGGGGTCAAAGTGTTATGCTGCGAGCTTTTGATGTCTGGTGCATTTCTTTTTGCTCTTCTTCATTGTGGAAGTGTGGTGCCCACTTCTGCCATTATTCCAACAGCCTTGTCATAGTCAAAGTTATAGCTTCTAACTCGCTTTATTCTTGGGGGCTAGAAATACATTCCTTGTGCATATCAGGCAAGCATTCTACCACTGAGCTACATTCCAGCCCTGGATATAGATTTATTAGAAGTTCAGACAATCCAAAATGTTTTCATCTATGAAGGGTAAGCTCTGACCGTCTAACTGTCCTGGTGTGTTGCTCTCCAGTGCTGTGATTGGGAGTAGCCTAGTTGTGTTAACCAGGTTGATTTACTGGGAAAAGAGAATGCTCAAGTTTAAGGCTTCAAGCCTAGAAATAAATGAATCCTTTAATTTTCACTGAGAACCTGCTGTATTGCAGACTCCACATCTCCACATAAATTACCTTTTTTTTTTTTCTAAGAAGAACTCAGTTCAGTGAAAAATAATTCTTTTCAAAGAGAAACACAGACTAATTGTGGCAGGAGGAATTTAGGAAAAGGAAGCGTTTTCACTGTGTTTCACCTTCTAGAATGTGCTCCTGAACATTGTAAGGACTGGTTCGGCAAAGTTCTTCCTCGGAACAGGAGCCACAGTTACCCAATCACCAAGGATGAGAAAAATGCTTTGTGTGCACTAGACCTGTTTCGCAGAATTTTAAAACTAGAATGTTTCAAACACTTACAGGGAGAATGCTGGGCAATGACAAATTCTTTGAATAAGCAAACAGCAAGAGGAGTTGGCATCTATGACTTTGACTCTAATGTCACCAATCAAATAAAAAGGAATTTAAGCCGGGCTCCAGTGGCTCACACCTGTAATCCTAGCAACCCAGGATTGAGAGATCAAGAGGATCATGGTTCAAAGCCAGCCCAGGTAAATAGTTCATGAGACTAAAATCCATCACAGAAAAGGAGTGGTGGAGTGACTGAAGGGGTAGGTCCTGAGTTCAAATCCCAGTAACACACGCACACACACACACACACACACACACACATACACATATACACAAAGGAATTTAAATAGAGAGGAAGAGCCCCTGAGAGACCAGGTAACTAGGTCAAGGTCATGTAGTTTTTAATCACCAAGCAAAGAGTGAAAATAAACCATTAGTATGTAAGGAAGAAGATTTGCTCTGGAAACATAGAGAGAAAAGATCCACTTGCTTCCCTATAGAGATGGCTAGTGGAGGAAAGTACCCGAACCTTATCTAAGTATTTCACTGGAGACATATGAATGCTTTCATTCATCAGCAAAGACTTAATGGAATGCTTCCTAGGTGCTGGGCACCATCTTTGTTGTTTCTGCTACTTCTCCAGCAAAACAGAAAGAGCTGGGCTCTCATGGTGGGGGAAGGAGCTGGGCCAGCCAATAAACAATGGTTGTAGTGAATATTTCGGTACTTTATACAGTAAGATAGGAAATGTCAGGTGCTGTGCGGTGGGGGTGGGGGGACAGAGCAGGCACAGTGGATATTATGGTGCTAGGCCTCAGGGATAAGGTACCCCATCCCCCAGCTGCTGAGATTATTGGCTGCTGATGGCTCAGAGCTGTGTCCCTCACAGGAACTGCTCTCAGCCTCTGGGAATTGCCTTGCCCAGGGTAATGCCCTTCCAGGATGTAGCTCAGCCCTGTTCCTCAATCTGGGCTCTCTGAGGGCCATCCCAGCTCTAGAGTTCCCTGCAGGGCTGACTGAGGCCTTGGTGGCAGTCAGCTATGTGGGTTGCAGGCTTCTCTTTCTGCCTTACAGGTGCAAGTCCCCAGGAGCCTCCTGCAGGCCAATCTCATCTCAGAGTCCTTTCCAGGGAACACAACCTCAGGTAGCAGAGTAGGAAACTCAGAAGCCAGAGAGTGGTGGCTGCCTATCAGAGAACATGACCATCGTCAGCCTCACTGAGAAGGTGCTCTTTGGCAAAGCTTGAAGTCAGGAGAGCGTTCTTCAATTAATTAACACATAATTTAAATATTTCTACTGGTTTTACTTTGGATTGCTAAAGGTAAAAAGTCAAGGTAAATGTCTCATTTACAAGGAAAACACATTAATGGGCTTTTTTATTTAATGGGGACATTGAAACCTCTCTAGGTAAACGGCTCTGCACAATAAAATAAGAATTCTGTGTTACCTCCTGGCAACCCTACAGATGAGGGCTTAGGGCCTCCAGGGAGAGAAGGTGTCGGACAGCAGTGCCCTGAGACAGGTGATATTCCCAGCCACTTTGTGAGAGGCCTGCACCTAGCACCAGAAAATGGCAGTAATTTCTAGAAGCAAGAGGTCTTATATTCAGTCTTGGGTTCTTCCTGTACCCTCATGAATTGGCTGCCACACACAATGACATATGTTCTCAGGGAACGTGATGGGAGAGAGGGGCTGTGATTACATGTGGTGACTGTGGAGAGAGATAAACACCTGATGCTCCCAAGCACCAGGCCAGAGCTGGGTGTTGCAGAAAGAGGCAAGGCAAGCCTGGTGACCTGCAGAGCCTCCCTTCTTCCTTAATATTGGGAGGTGTTGGTCTTTGTATAGCCATCAGAGATCGTGGCTTGAGCACACTCACTTAATGATTAAAGAGTGAGGGGCCTGGCATGGTGGCTCAAGCCTGTGATTGGGAAGCAGAGACTGGGAGGATCTCAGTTCGAGGCCAACTGGACAAAAATTTCATGAAACCCCATCTTAACCAATGACTGGGTGTGGTGGTACACACCTGTCATCTCAGCTATATGGGAAGCACAAATAGGAGGCTTGTGATTCAGGCTGGCACTGGCATAAAGCAAGACCTTATCTCAAAAATAAGCAATGCAAAAAAGAGGCTGGGGAAGTGGCTCAAGTGGTAGAGCACCTGCCTAGTAAGCAAGAGGCCCTGAGTTCAAAAAAAAAAAAAGGAACATCAAAAAAGCCTGTAAAATCTGAGGACATTTGGGCTAAAAAGCAGCATGCATATCTAGAAACATTACCTATATAGAGGTATGATACACGTCTAGTAATAGCAGAGATTAAAATAAATTTAATTAAGTAATGACAATGACTATAAGCAAAACTTTTAAGTGTGATTTTATTGAGAGATACGGTTGAGCCCTTTCAACCTTTCATTTCAAAGTTCAAACTCATTCTGATGAAAGCTCTTTATTCATGAAAACTTCACGCATGTGAGTCGGATTTTACTGTCCTCATCTCAGACAAAACTCCTTTCATTCCACCTGCCAGTTGGGCAATGTTCTCCTGGGGGTAGAGGGTGACGGGGAGGAAGCTCCTTCCCCAGTCCTGCCAAGGACATCAGCACAGGCCCTGGGGTGGAGGTCTGGTCTGCTGCCCGCCCTGAGAGGAGAAAAGAGGAGTTGGAGGAAGGGAACATTGAGTTTAAGGAATAAAATGAACCGAACCTCTTCTGGTTCTACCCCGGCCCTGGTTTTCTTGGCAGGAATTCTGTGTCTCTTATTCTCTTACTTTCAGTCTTTAAATGTAAACTTTAAAATGAAATAGGAATATATTCAGCATATAGAAAGGGTTTGCAGGGTGCCTGCCTCTATCACCACCACCCGTGTTGGGGATGTTTACATTTCCCCAAACTAAAACTCTACCCATAGAACACCAACTCCCCATTCCTCTCCCCCAGCCTCTGACAACTGCCATTCTACTCTTTGTGTCTCTGAACTGTACTGCTCTATGCACTTCTTATAAGTTGAAACATATGGCATTTGTTCTTTTGTGACTGGATTATTTTTTGTAGCATATTTTCAAGGTTCATTTATGCTGTAGAATGTTAGATTTTCTTTCTTTTTTAAGACTGAATAATATTCCACTGTGTGTATATATAACATTTTGTTTATTTGTCCATCTTCTTATGAACATTTGGGTTGCCCCACCTTCTGGCTATTGTGCCTGGTGAAGCTGTGAACATGAATGTTTGAACCCCTAGTGCAGCTCTGAACACTGGTATGCAAATCCCTGGCTCAGTGTTGCTTTTACTTTCCTGAGCTAATGTAAGACTGGACAGAGGTTGTGTGTGGGCTTGCTTGCTTTCTTCAGACTAGATAGATTTAAGTTTATAAGCCCTTTCTTTGACTAAGTATTCTACAGAGTAATTTTACCTCTGGCACATGGTGCATTTCTCCTCTGAGTGAATAATTCAGATATTTCCTAAACTTTAATGGTGGTGAGAGTAAATTTCACCCTGAGAGAACGAGAAAAGGAAGGCATAGCCACTGTGATCCTGGTTTGGGCTGTCACAGACTGACACCAAGAAGTCAAGTAGAGAGAAGCCATTATTCAGCTGTGAGTGTGCAAAACACTCCCATGTAAGTGGTCATATAAAAGTCAGGAAGGCCTAGAGTTACAGCTGGATTGTTGTGATAATACAAATGAGCAACTGAAGATGAACTTCTGCTTTCCCAGTGGCATGGCTTAACATGGGTCGGATGAGACTGGAGTGGATATTTAACTTTATTGTATGTCTTGTGGGCCCAGATGGCAGTGTCACAGATCCAGAGAGGATACTCTACAGCCATAGATGTTTAGGGTCTCGGTGGCTTGAGAGCTAATACCAGGACAGACTTGACCCTGGGACAGCTGTTCCTCCCGCCTGCCCCTATGTGTCAGTTTTCATGTGGCCTCTCCTTGTACACCTGCTCTTACTTTTCTTTCAACTGGCTTCCTTTGCTGACTTACTGTGAGTATGGCTCAGTAATGCCACCAACCTTGACTTTTCAACATTACCAATGACTGTAGAATTCATTGTCATTTGTCAATTGTGTTTGTACCTTTCAGTTCAATATTTTGAAAGACACTGGTTGGCAAACATTTTCTTTCTTTTTTGTTGGCCAAGGGTCTCATTATGTAGTCCAGGCTGGCTTTGAATTCATGATCCTCCTGCCCCAGCCTCCTGAGTGCTGTAATTACAAGTGTGTGCCACTATGCCCAGCTTCTGGCAAGCTTTTGAACCCCTTGCCCCGTCCAAGTCATTGGGCACTCTGGGGTTACTGGTAGGGGTATGGTAGGAAAGGAAGCAAGAATGGTGGTGGGAATCCTGGTAGGATTATCTCTTTTATAGACTGTGGTGGGCAGCCAATAAAACAAGTTTATAGTACTGATTGAAAGAAAATTGGATGAAAGAGTAAATAGGTGGAACATGAAGAGAGAAACATCGTTCTCCACAGCTCACAACTCTGGCACTGTTTAGCTTCCATCCCTCCTTGTGCAATATGTGGTCCTCTAGACATGACTCATTCACTGGGGAGACTGTAAAACCTCCAGAGAAATAAAACATTGTGATTTTGTTGTTCTTTTATGGAAGGTCCTTGGTTATATTGATTAATTAGTCAGTTAATTAACTCATCAACCTCCAAATGTTTATGGGATGCTGACTATGTGCCAAGTACTCTGCTTTGTCCCTTCCCTATGACGGACAGAGGCTGCAGAGCCTTAGGTACTTTCATGTTGAGAATTGAAGAAAAGTCCTCCTCGTGGGGACAATCTGCCTGTCTCCATGCACTGTCTACAAGCTTTTCTTATGTTATCTGTTTAATCTTGCCAGCAATCCCAAGTGTTAGTTATTATATTTTCCTTGTCGTGGGGGCTTGATCCAAAGCGCAGAAGTACAGGTCACTTGCCCAAGTCAAACAGTAAGTGGAGCAACCAGGATGGATGGTCTCCATGTTCTTTGCAAATCTTGGGCTTTTATACTACCTCAAGCTGCTGCAAACAGAAGCATTAATTCTTTCTGGTCCAGGTTGCTACGCAGCCCTTCTCAAAGCTGTGAATGGGAGTAGGCATGCAGGAAACACTGGACTGAAATATACTCAGTGTAGACAGATCCCTAACTCCACTGAAGCATATTAAAAAATACTGTGTTTTTTTAATGATTCATCTTTGAAATATTTTGTTTCATTTTATTCATTGAATATCATACATTTTATTTCAACTACTGGAAAGAAATTAAAACATGAAAATGTGCCTGAAAAATACAACTATATTCTATCTTTAAGAAAATTAGAGCATTTACAATTGTTTAAAAAAAATCAAGCTATTTTAAACATTTAAAAATTCTTTAGACTGGTCATAAGTGGACCTTACCCTAAATTTTGATCTTCTAATTGAATTTAATTTCATTATCAACTCCCTTTTTTTTTATTCATATGTGCATACTATGTTTGGGTTATTTCTCCCCCCTTCTGCCACCCCCTCCCTTACCCCCCCTCGCCCCCTCGCTACCCTGCAGAAACTATTTTGCCCTTATCTCTAATTCAACTCCCTTTTTTTTAAAAAGGAAATTACAACTTGTATACTTTTCTTTCTGAATTGCATTTTTGTCTTGTTCATCTATTTATTTAAAACTGTGTTCATTCTCTCCTTCACACATGAACATACAGGCCTTAAAAAATAATCTGAAGCCAGATGTGGTGGCCGAATGACACTTGTAATCCCAGCATTTGAGAGGCTGAGGCAAGAGGATTGAGACTTGGAGGCCAGCCTGGCCTACATAGTGAAACTATCTGAAAAACCAAACCCAAACAAATCTGAGTAGGGTTTTCTTTTTTTCCTTTTAATTTAAGTGCTAATTAGAATACTGAAAAGAAATGATCACTTCAGTATTTTCAATAAAATTATTAAAATATACCCATAATGGTCTTGGAATTTCCACACAATGATGGGAATGAGGAATGCTGGGGTGTGGGATGAGAGGGTGGGGGTGGGGTGGGGACTCTGGCACAGGCTCCAGTTCTCTTCCATACTTGGGTGAGCGCAAAGGGACTAATTGTTTCTCTCTAACTTCTCAGAGTGGAGATAACTCAGAGTTTAAAAAGGCAACTGGAAAACAGAGGTTGAAAGACAAAATAGACGTTGCTAGCAGGAGTTAAGAGGGAGCTCCACTTCTTTTCTTGCTTAGAAGGTCCCTTGACCCCATGGAGCTGAGCCCTGGCCAAGACCCTTGCTTACTCCTCAGTCTGTCACTAAAATGGATGGCACACTTATATCTGACACAAAGGTCAGCAGATTATGGTATGCAGGCCAAATGGGCCTGCCATCTGTGTTCATATGGTCTGTGAGCTTTGACTAGTGTTTCCATTTTTATTTATGTATTTATGCATTTATGTATTTATTTACTTATGCATTTATTTGCGGTACTGAGGATCAAACCCAGGGCCTTGTGCATGCTAGGCAAACACTTAACCACTAAGCTACATACCCAGCCCTGTGTTTCCATTTTAAACAGCTGAAAAAAAAGAAAGAAAGAATATGTTATGAAGATAAAATTACATGCGATTCAAATTTTAGTGTCCATAAATAAAGTTTTATTGGCACACAGTTATGTGTGCTCATTTAAGTATCACTGGCGACTGTTTTCACCCTGAAGCTGCAGAGCTGAGAACTCCCCACTGATGAGTTTCTCTTGATGCACCAAGAAAATCAAAACATTCAGAAAGGAACCCCTGTCCATTGTTCTCTTGAATCGCCTGTCCTACCAGAACCCGTCCATCCCCATTGTCTCCTCTCATGTTGCTGTGGATGAAGTTTCCCTGCTGCCATTGAAGGTCAGTTTCCACCTTCTCTATAGCTGTTTCCTTCTTGCTTTTCTGTCACCTCTCTTTTTCCTTCATCTTTTTTTTAATCCTTTTCTATTAGATCATTCTTACCAGTGTTAAAATATTATGTTAGCTTTTTGTTCATTATCCTGAGATAATGAACTTATAAAGGGGAAAGATTTATTTTGTCTCACAGTTTTGGAAGTTTTTGTCCATGATTGATTTGTCCAGTTACTTTGGGCCTGTGGTGAGGCAGCACACAGTGACGGGAGCATGTGTTTGGGGCAATATCACTCATGATGCTATCCAGGAAGCAAAAAGGAAAAAAGGACTGGCTAAGGTCCCTTTGTCCCCGTAGAGGTACATCCCAACAACCTAACTTCCTTCACTTCCTCCCAAAAGCACCACAGGTGGGAGACTAAGCATTTAACACATGGGCCTTTGGGGGATATTTAGGATACCAAATATGAAAAACTTGCTGTAAAGTCATCCCCTGAAGTAGTCCTCCCTGACCAAGTCAGCACAACTCTCATCTATTTCTCTGCCTCTGCCTCCCTCCAAGGGACATTCACAAGTGTTTTCTGCATCCCCTCCCCCCATTCCTTTCCATTCACCACTCCACTGAACCCAATCTTGTAAGGGTCACCTTGTGGCCAAAATGAGAGGCAACTTCTCTTTGCTAATTCTCAAACTTTTGGCAACTTCTGATGCACTTGGTAATTCCTCCTTCTGTGTGTATGCATGTGTGTGTGTGTGTGTGTGTGTGTGTGTGTGTGTGTTACTAGGATTGAACCCAGGGTCTCATCCCTGCTAGGCAAGCGCTCTACCACTTGAGCCAAGGCCTAACCCAGAACTTTTGTTTGTATTCTGCTTTTGAGATAGGGTCTTGCTAACTTTTCTTGGACTGGCTTCCAACTTGTGATCCTCCTGCCTCTCCTGAAAAGCTGGAATTACAAGAGTGTGCCACCATTTTGGTTTTTTGTTTTGTTTTGTTTTGTTTTTTGTCATACTGGAGTTTGAACTCAGGGCTTACACCTTGAGTTATCCCACCAACCCTTTTTGTGATGGGTTTTTTTGAGATAGGGTCTCACAAACTATTTGCCCAAACTGGCTTTGAACTGTGATCTTCCTGAGTAGCTAGGATTACAGGCATGAGCCTCCCACTGGCTTTCTTCTATTTTAAGTCTACTTTTTTCTCTTGGGTTTGGTGTACCATCCTTCCTTGTCTTTCTTGCTAACGTGCTGGTCATTTGTTTTCTGGCTCCTCCTCCTGAGCTAGTCTCTAGTTCTGTCTTGGGGGTCTTTCCTCTCTGTGTGGTCACTCTAGATCATTCCCTTCCGTTCCTTGCTTTAAATATCATTGCTCTGATTTGAATTTCTCCCTCAAAGTCCATGGAACTAATCCCGAATGCATACATTGAGATGTGGTGCTTTTAAGAAATGATTAGGTTCATGAGGGATTTATCCTTACGAATGCATTGGTGTTGTTATGGCAGAAGTGGGTTTATTACAAAAGGTAATTTGCCTCCCCTTGCTCTCTAACATTGTCTTGCCCTTTTGCCTTCTACCATGATGGTACAGCATGAAGGCCCTCATCAGATGTCATCTCCTTGATCTTGAACTTCCCAGCCCCCAGACCCGATAAATTTCTGTGCTTCTGTCAAGATATTCCCAGCCCTGACTCCTCCCAAGATCCAGACTCTAGCGCTGCTTACCTAACATCCTTGTTGGGAGAGCTAAGAGACATTTCAAATGTCTAATAGCCAAAATACACCTTCAGTTTCTCACCACAAACCTGTTCCTCCACTAGTCATTCTCAACTCAATAGGTGGAACTCTAGTGCATTCATCACTGAAGCCCCAAATTCAGGAGTTATATGAGATTTTATTTTTCAGCATCCCCTAACCTATCTAACCCCAAATAAGGCTCATCAGTAAGTCATGCCAGCTCTACCTTCAAAACATGTCTTTGTGTCCACTGACATCTTCCATCTCCATGATTGTCACCCCGGCTTGCATCCCCACTTCTTCTCACACCTGAGCCCCTGCAGTAACTGTAAGTGATCTCTCTCCACTTTTCCCTCTTCCCTCAGGTGATCTGACTCCTTCTCAACTCTCCAGACTCACCTTCTACCACTCTCTCCCTCGTTCTGCACACACTAATCTGTTGCCTGCCCATTCCTTAACCACGACAAGCCCTCCCCATCTGGGTACTTTCACTGGGGTTTCTCATGACCCAAGTTAAAGCAGAACTGATGTCTCTGCACCATAGCCCTTTGTAAATCTTCTTCTCAGGACCGCTATTATGAATACCTCGTACTTATTTGAATTCCTGTTCTTTGTCTTCCTCCTGTAGAATGTAGGCTCCATGAAAGCAGGAGCTTATTACATATCACCAGCTCTGAGGGTTGTCCTTGTTCTTCATCAGAACTCTAAATATTGATTGATTTTTACATTCAAGACTATAATACAGTGCTGGCAGAGTGGCTCAAGTGGTAGAGCTCCCCTCCCTCTCTTCCTCCCTCCATTCCTCCTCCTCCTTCTTCTCTCTCTCTCCTCTCTTCCTCTCTTCCTATCTATCTGTCTTATCTATAATCATCTATCTATCTGTGTATCTATCTCTCTATCGATCATCTATCTTCTATCTCTTGCTGAGGACTATATCCACGGCTCCTGGCATGCTAGGCAAATGCTCTACCACTGAGCTTCATCTCTAGGCCTTTGTCTGCAAATTTTTCCCCATATTTGTCATCACGTAATAATTTTGCACACTGCTTTTTCACTTAACATAAGAAAGTATTTTTATGTTATTTAATCATTTTGATAAATATCCTTTTAGTGGTTGCATAAAACTACATTCCATGGTTGTTTATTTTGTTTTATTTTTCACTGTAGTTTGACACTTAGGTCATTTAGTTTTTCACAGTTATGAGCAGTACGTTTGTTCGTGTGCATGTGTGTGTGTGTGTGTGTGTGTGTGTGTTGCTGTTTTGTCTGGGTCACTGAAAGTGAACCAATGGAGGCCAGTGATCCTGCAATGTCCTCTTAGTGCAGCACACCTGGCTAGGCTTGAGTGGGATTGAATAAGCCAGGGTCTGGAGTGCAATTAGCATCTGAGTTAGTGACATGAGGATAAACAGGTGATTAGCCCATTTAACAGCTGCCGAACGGTGTTAAGTAGAGACTGTCTGACAGCTTGAGCTTCAGATGTGGGGCTTATTAACAAATGATTAAGGAAAAAGAGAGAAAAGAACTATTGGCTTTTTAAATAAATGAAAACAGGATTTCAAAAATGAAGTCCTTTCAAAGTTCTTTAGACCAAACTAAACTGATTCCAACTCCTAAATCAATTTGCTTGTTCAAAAAGTGAATAGCACAAATAATCACATTTCATACTTCCTGCCCTTTGTCTGAATGCTCAGAGTGATTTACAGATACTCATACAATACCCCTTCAGTTAGAGAAGCAGCCCTTATAATACTGATTCCATAGCTGCACTCTGTCTACAGGGAATAAATCCTAGAAAAAAAACCCCAGGGTCTTTCACAGCCACATTCAGAACAGAATTAGAACTCACAGCTCCAGACTTGAAGCATTAACTTCTAAAATTATACTCCTTCTCCCACCTTTTGGTAAAAACTCTATTGACAGTTTTAGAGTTAGTATCAGGTGAGAACATTTTTATTGTACATGATGTTTATCTTGACAGTTTTCCTTTAATTACCTGTTTTGAGTTAGAGCTGTGGGAACTCTTGTAGTCTGAGTTGGCAGGGTCTGATGGAGTATTTTTGGTGCTATTTGCTTTCTTTTCATATAAACTTATGCTTCTTGATATTTATTCATTATTTATTTATTGACTAGGGATTGAATCCAGGGCTTCCAACACACTAAGCACATGCTTCACCACTGTGCTCTAACCCACTTCTTGATTTTTTAAATTTTTTAAACTTTTTTATTTATTTAGAGACAGGGTCTCACCATGTAGCCCAGACAGGCCTGGAACTTTTGGTACTCCTGTATAAGCCTCTGAAGTTCTGGGATTACAGGCATGAACAGCTTGATTTCTTTGCCTTAAAGTTTTGAGTATGTGTTTAGGGTCAAAACAATTGTAAAGCTACCATAGGTAACTGCATTACAACCAATTTAGGTTTTCTAGGAGTTCTACAAATTCTCACTGAGCCAGTCTTCTTGGTAAAGAAGCAGGAAAACTATCTTAGCAAAAGAAAGAGTGTGCTGGAAAGAGTGTGACTTTGATAAATGTAAATGTTATTTTTGCCAGTATGTGTATGTGTTTGGATGTCACACACACACACACAAAGAACCAAAAAGTTATAGATAGTATACCAACTCAACCAGCTTTGTTCTTCCCTCAAATGTTTCCCTGTCTAATGTTCAGAAACAAATGCTATTTATTCCTTAACACACACACATATACACATACATACACCCCTCTCCTGTCAAATAAATAAAAATTACTGTATTTTAGAAAGCTTTTTACTACTAGTGAAAAAGTAGAAGTAGATACCTCAAAAAATGCAGAACTAAATTATTTTCTCTTTATTGACCAAGTAACTTATGTCAATGTTTGGATCTGAAGAAAGATCCTGTCTGTGGCTAGGTTGACCCACTTCAGTTTGTGATTTGAATTTTATTTTATGTTAATAGCACCTTTCATTTTTTTTTTCATGATCAGTATAATAGTCCAAGGGTTAGATGATCCTAAATGGTAATCTGGCATTTGATTTGCATATGAGAGAGAACTCATCTGCTATTGGGATAACAGATGATGGTGAAGAGGAGGGTTAGGATAGATTTGGATTGAGTTAGATGGACTTATATGGATCTCCCAAATATTGTGTGGAACATGCAGAAATTTATTCATTGTGTTAAATTGAGAAGTTTAGCCTAAATTTGTTTCTGGTCTTGAGAGATAAACTTTGGCCCAAAGTAACCTCCATATATGGTGAACTGAAACCTAGCTTGATGTGCAAGCAAATTGTAATCTAAGAGTACATTCTGAGAGCCAAGTAACTGAGCCTCAGCCAATCATAGTAACTGAACTTTTAGCCAATCGAGGCTGAAAGCTGGCAAAACATGACTTTTGAAGTCAAGAACTGACTGCAGCCAATCAGGCTGTTTCTGCATATCACTTCCTTTTCTCTGTCTATAAATATAGCCTATGCATGTGGTTGATACAGGGGAACATTCTGAACCAGCTTTCTTCCATCTTCTGAAAGAATGCTGCTTGTTTCCAGAAACTTTTTCTTTTTTTTTTTTTTTTGTTGTTGTTTTTTTGGCGGCACTGGGGTTTGAACTCAGGGCTTCGTGCTTGCTAGGCAGGCACTCTGCCACTGAGCCACTCCCCCAAGCCCTCCAGAAACTTTTCTTGTCCAAAAAAACTTTGTTAAATTTAACTTATCTCAGATTTTTAAAGTGATGCCTCTGAAAACCAAATTTAATTGGTCATTTGTGTTTATTTGCTAAATCAGGTTAGCCAGGCGGTTTAATGCTGGACATTGTTTACTGGGCATGCATCCTGGTAGTTTTCTCAGCATGATCTGCAGAGGGAGAGGTGCTCCATTAGGTTTGGTTTGGACCTTGACATCACTTGCTGTTCAATGATGTGCTGCCTCCCTTCCCAGGAAAAAAGATGGGAGTAACAACGTTTGTGAAGATCTCTCTGATTCTCAGTTCGTACATAATATTAATGAAAGTAATTGCATGAAATGAACCCTGGCAGTCATCCTTATTATTCTCACTAACAAATGCCTCCAGGCCACTAGGGCAAAGGGAAAGCAGGAGAGGGGGAAACCTGCAGAATGTAATGGTAAAACCTTCCCTCTCCTATCAGCTGTTCTAGAATAGCCCTTTCAGCCAGGAAGCAACGTGGCACCAATGAGGGAAGTTTTGTGCCCTGAACCACGCTTGCGCTCATAGGAAGCTTTTCAATGTGTTTCCTCCATGGGTATCTGGGCTTTTGTTTTCTGCTGTGCTTTGCACGGGAGCTGGAAAGCTAACTCCCTGAAAGTGAACTTCCTTGCCTTCTATAAACTGACCCCTGGTGGTTGCTATAGCAACTGCAAAGCGAGAATAATGAGCTCTGTAAACAAGCCCAATTCCCAGTGCTGGAGCAAGACAAGCCCTGGAAAAAAGAGAAAGGAGGAATATGATGTGCCCAGAAGTAGCTCTTGGGAAGAGTTGGAGACACTGCAAAGCACCCACTTGCTCCCCTCCCTTCTCCTCTCCTCTCACCTCTTGCATTCCCATCAGCCTTGGAGGAGACAAAGGGTGTATGTAGGAGGGCAGCATGCAGGGGCTTGCCTTTGATGCTAAGGAATTGAACACCAGACGACTGAAAATAAAATCTAAACATTTACCCACAGCCCTAGGCTAGAAATGTGCCAACCTGACCCTGGAAAACAAATAACCTGTGCTGCTGCCACACCTGCTACAGGCTAAGATGCCATCCATGCCAGAGCAATGGGCTGTACAGTCTTTGGCTCCTCCTTGGTTTAATAATTCAGGCAGGGCTGGAGGCAGAAGCTTGACGATGTCTGTGCTGCTTACATTAAGGCTGCTTCCTTTTTTGGAAGGATGGATGGAGAAAGGCCTTCCTAAAATACACAGTCCTTAGGAGTTTTGTAATTATAAAGTACGCTCTCTCTCCTCCCCCCTTTATTTTCCCTCCCCAGGAACTTGGCTACTACTTGCCCATAATAGCAGAGGTGCCAGTGTTATTTCAGTTTTCTTTGGTTAATTCTCTCCCACTCTCATCCACATTGTTTTAAAGAAAAGGTTTTGTACTTTAAACATAAAGTGTGTGATGCACACTGTACCACCACCTCTCTATAGACCTCCTAAAAAGATGATCCAAGGACTCTGGGGGAAAGGGGTAAATCTTGTCTCATTTCTGCCCTTTGTGTTGCCACTATAGGTTCTCATTTCTTTCTATGAAAACCAGTCTCTTCTCATTCACTAATAGGAAAACTAGTGTAGAGAACTGTGTTTACAATCGGCCCTCTATCTGTGGGCACTGCATCTGCAAATTTAATTAACCATGGATCAAAAAACATTTGGAAAAAATGTACATATCTTCTGAACATGTACAGACTTCTTTCCTTGTTATTCTTCCTTAAACAATACATCCAACTATTTACATAACACTTACACTGTATTAGGTGTTTTAAGTAATGTAGAGATGATTTAAAGAATGAGGGGTGATGTGAGTATGTAATAGTAAATGCTATGCCCTTCTGTTTAAGGAACTTGAGTATCTTCGAATGTTCTGTCTGTAGGGGGTCCTGGGACCAGTCCTCTGCAGATACTGAGAGATGACTTACTTTCATAATAATCATTTCATGCTACTCTTAATTTTTGAAGTGTTCATACATCTATTATCTCATTAGATGCTTCAACACCCCCCAAAATCACAAGTAGCAAATTATATCTTCTAATTAATTCTTCTGGTGAGGAAACTGACATAAGGGAGATTAGAGAACTCTGTTACAGAAGAATTATGGGTTTAAAAGTCTGGGTTACAAAGGAATTATCAAAGTAAGAGTTGTCCTTATTTCTAAGTTATCAGATCTCCTGTATTTATATGAATCAAGACCACAGTGAGATATGTTTTGCACGTAAGTCCTAATGCTGTATTTATACAGCATTTTCCTCCAAATACACTCTCCTATTTAGTATTATTCTTTACATCAAATTTTCATAAGCAACCGGTTTCTATTTTTAAAATTTGATTCTTAAGGACTGGGAGGGAGGCATGACTCAGTGGTAGAGAGCCTGCCTAGCAATTGTAAAACCCTGAGTTCAAACTCCAGTACTGCCAACAAAAATAATAAATAAATAAATAAATAAATAAATAAGATTCCTAATTCTTGTGTCATCTTCATTTTGTTACCTGGCATTGAAGCATTTGTCATCATTGTCCTTTAAAGCCATATTACCTAGTCTTCTTCCTTCCTTTTCTCCTTTTAAATTGTCATAGGTGGGCTGATGGTAGCAGCCACAGCTCAGTGGTAGAACACTTGCCTAGCATGCACAAGGCCCTGGGTTCAATCCCCAGCACCACCAAATAAATAAAATAGAATAGAATCAAAACTAAATGACATGCTATGGCATTTGTAGGCCTTTGTCCTTCCCTGGTGGGTAGCTCATGACACTGGGGGCTCTATAGGAGATAAAATAAAAGGAAGAGGGTCTTGGACCTCTGATACTGCTTACTCAGGGAAACTTACAAAAAGCAATACTTTGGAGTCCACCTCCCCCATCCCCCATACTGGGGATTGAACTCCAGGCCTTGAACTTGCAAGGCAAATGCAAATTACAAAGTAACAGTTTTGGAAGATGAAAAATTCTGTGAGGATGGTGATAATGGTAGTGTAGCAATGCCACAGATTCAGCACCTGGTCTGTGCACTCAAAATGGCTAAGGTGGTACATTTTATGTTGTATGTATTTTGTCACAATAAAAAGAATAATTTTAATAATATATTTAGCCATTAAAAGCAGATTATTATCAGTTTAACATATAATCAATACTAAGAAGTGTTGCATTCTCTCCTTCACGCTGTCTTTGAAGTTCCATATGTGTTTTATACTGTTAGCACATCCCGATGGCCACTTGTGAAGTGCTCAGCTGATGGTGTAGCTGGTGTAGCCGCCATATTGAATGTGATGGTTTGGACGATGCTTGGTAGATTATGGCTTCCTTCACCCCCAGGTTTCTGTAGGTCATAGGCTGAGATCTTGCTGACCATTTGTGAGACAGGAACTGCCAAACTGTCTTTCTTTCTCTGTTCCCTCACTTGCAACAGATATGTGGGGTTTTTCCACACCCATCAATTCTCTGCCTCCAGCTGGGCGTCCTACCATTCAATTCAATTCTGACGCCATCTACTTGGAGAGCATTGGATTCTGCAGGCTAAGAACCCAGCCTGGCAAGACTGCTCTCCACTTCAGGTACAAGGGTAAGTAGTACATTCCCAGGTTATCCAAAGCTTCAGTCCAACTTGGCTGAAAATCTGAGGCTCACACATCCCCTTTTGGGTTTGATCATCTTCTAGAATGGCTCACAGAAGCCATGGAAATACTTTACTTAGTTTTACCCATTTGTTATAAAAGGATACAACTCAGGAACAGCCAAACTGAAGAGGCGTAGGGCAAGGCACAGGGGAAGGGGCACAATGATTCCATGTGCTGTTGGATGTGGCACCCTCCTGGCAGGCATCTGTGTTCTTATTTACCAACGTGGAAGCTCCAGAGCCCCACAGTTCAGGGATTTTTATGGAAACCTCACCGTGTAGTCATGTGACTGATTATTATTTTTATTTTTTTCGAAGCACTGGGGTTTGAACTCAGGGCCTTGTGCTTGCTAGGCAGATACTCTACCACTTGAGCAACTCTGCCAGTCTTTCATGTGACTGATTATTAACTCAGTCTTCAGCCCCTCTCTTTTCCAGAGGATACGGTGTGGGGCCAAAAGTTCCAAGTTCTAACTGTGGCTCCATCATTCTGGGACCATCCCCCATGCAAGACTCCACCAAGAATTACTTATTAGCACAAAAGATGCTCTTATGACCCAGGAAATCCCAAGGGATTTAGAAGTTCTGTGTCAGGAATCCAGTCAAAGACCAAATGTTAGGTCAAAGGAGGCTGTTGCTCAGGAAATTGGAAGGGTTTTGGGAGCTCTGTGCCAGGAACTGAGGACAATGACCAAAATACCTATTTCTCACAACACCAACTCATCACACACCCTTCACCATGTCTGCAGCAAGGTGGGCTGCCTGACTTCCAGGCATCCCTCCCACATAGGCTGAAAGAAATGCAGGTCATTATCCAGTGTTGGGGACAGGTATCAGCCTGGACTGAGCTGGCTCCTGAGAAGTTACCTTCAGGTATGTTTTAATAGACAAGGCAGAATTCATATAATACCTTGTAAGGTTAACTAATGGTCGAATAAAAATAAAGTCCTTAAGATTTGACAATGTGAATGGCCTGCCTTCCTTTCCTCTTCCTTCTCCCCTCCACTCCCCATCTCCCTGCCTCCTGTCATTCCTCCCTTCCTTCATGCTCCTTTCAGGCACGCTGCACCAGAGGACCTCAGCATTTTCCCCCTCATCACCCTGGCTGCAATGGGAGCTGGCATATTTCTAGAAGAGTCTTACTCGGAGCGCTTGCTTCCTTCCAGACCTCCGCTGACAGGTACAGTTTAGCTCACTACTGCAAATTCCTGTGCTTCCAGAAACCACCCTGTCACCTGCATGGAACTCCATCTTGTCAGTGTCTAAGAAGAGAAGACAAAATGGAGTGTGCCCTGTGGCCTGGTTAAGGAGAGAGACCTCTATTTAGTGTACTTGTCAAGTCTTAGGATGGTCAGCACAGGATTTGTTTAAAAGTAGGTTTTTTAATACAACACCTGCCCACCAGGCAGCCAGGCCTATATGCAAAAGGATGTCAGTGAGCCATTAGTGGAGGCTGGGCAGGGCTTGGTCCTCCTACCCTCTACCTGGTGTGTGCTGAGGAATGTGTGTGCTGGGACATAAACAGAACACAGTTTCAGTTTCTATCATAGTTCTATGGCCTTAGGTCAGTTTCCTCTATGGAATGTCAAGGGAGCAAGTGATTACGAGCAGTCCCAGGCCTGTCACCTCCACATGCAGGTGGTTCTGTAGGCACAGACCCAAGGCTTGTGGTAGAGGAAGGGGGGTGACTGCAGCCCTTTTCTCTGCTGCTCCTGAAGCATGCCACCCCCTAACCCAACATGGGTGGCTCTTGGGAATTGCATCACATTTGTTAGGCTGCTGGCCCCCTACCCTTCTCGCAGGCTGGCTGGTGGTACTCTCACTTTGAAAAACCTGGATTGCGGGTACTCTGAGGAGACTCAGGATTGGGTAAATTAGTGACCAGATATTTGGAGGGGCACTGTAGCCCCACTACCTGCTGTGCCTAGTCCTCTGTTCCAGGCCCAGCTTAGGAAGCAGGCTTTGTGGGGCATCTGGATGCTTGTGAACTGGAATCACAGTGCTCCACCAGGACTCCTTCTGCTCTACAGGTCGTGGAGTCTGAGAAGGGCTAGCTCTCTTCTGTCTTCTGCTCACCACTGTCCCAGTCTCATCTGAGCGAGTCCTAGTAGTGGGCTGCAGTTAACATCTGCAGCAGCCAATCCAAGACTAACAAGGATAATGACATCAAGGTGCTGCTTTTTTTTTTTTTTCAGTATGGGGTTGAACTCAGGGTTTCATACGTGCTAGGTAAGTGCTCTACTGCTTGAGCATACCCTTCTTGCTCTGGTTATTTTGGAAATAGGGTCTTGCTTTTCCTGGTCTGGCCTGAGACCATGACCCTCCATTTATGTTTCCTGCTGTAGCTGGGATGACAGACATGCACTACTGGACCCACTGGTTGAGATGGGGTCTTGTAAACTTTTTGCCTAGGTTGGCCTTGAACCTCGATCCTCCTGATCTGAGTCTCTGAAGTAGTTTGGATTACAGGTGTGAGCCACCAGCTCCTGTTTCAAATACTAATAAAAAATGTTGTTGTTTTCTTTTTTTTTTTTTTGAGACAGTGTCTTGCTATGTAGCCAAGGCTGGCCTGGAACTGGAGACCCTCCTGTCTCAGCCACCCAAGTACTGGGATTACAATGTGTGTCACCATGCCCCACTGGAACACACCTACAGGATTCACACCCCACAAATGAATATCTCACAAAGCCTAGAATTCCTAGAAATGCTACGGCATGGACTTGGAACTGCATGACACCTGTGGACAAGCCTTGGAACAAGGGCATGGATAGCCGTGGGCTCAGGAGGAGAGGAGGAGCCAGATTGTTGAGTCAGAGGGTTCTGAAGCTGCCAATTTGCATTTGTACAGCTCACAGGCAGGACTTGAATCCAGGTAGGGAACCCAGGGAACAGTGTTAGTACCAACAGCACAGCCTGGACCTTGCAGCACTAGTCCTGGGGACATGCACACAGCAGAAGAGACTCTGGAAAAACAGCACTTCTGAGCCCAGCTGCTTTGTGAGAAGTGCCATGGGATCATGTGGTCAAGTACTTTTGTGTCCTTTCCGATCCCTTAGGGAGCTGCTGTGTGCTTAGTGATTGTGTTTTTTTTTTTTTTTAAATGAAAGTCCTGAAGTAAATATGGCAAAATGTGAAAAGACAATTGGTGGGTATTTGGGCTTTTGCTCTTCTACTATTTTGCACTCTTCTACATATGTAAATTATCTTGCAATTAAGAAAAAATATACCTAAAAAGAAGGCATGGGCTTTCTTTATTCTGTCCAGAAGTGATTTGAGGAAGTCTGTCTTATCCAGGTCCTTTCACCAGTGCGTTGCTGGCTCCCCCTTCTGAATTGTGGAGTTTGCAGGCAGGGCCAGGAATGCTGGATTCATGGGCATCAAGGCTTTGCTTCCCCCACACCCCCTCACAGGTCTGCAGGGCAGCAGAGCACCCAGACTTTGGCACACTGGGGAATCTTGGCTAGGCCTCTCTGCACCCTCCCAGCTCACTTGCTAATTCTATGCAGTGGAAGGAGGAGGCACCACGCTGTCTCTGTTGGTCCCTGCTGTAAACATCCAGCATGAATCATCTGGAAGTCAACACTCTTTTCTCCACTTCTGCAAAGGCTGGGGAGTGGCAGCTCCACAGGGTGGCGGGTCTGAAGCCACAGAAGGAAGATAAATAACCTGGAGGGAAAACTTGAGCTGAGACACCCCAGCTGGGCTTTCGGGCTGGCTGGCGAGGTGATCCATTCTGCTCTGAGAAGGGCCTGACTGTGCTGTGAAGGGCCTGGGTCATGATGTAGGGATCACTCTGTGCGAACCTGACCAGCTGGTGGCTTCTTTGTACAATATGTCTCCCTTAGTCAGCACTGCAAGGTGACACTCCAGCACCCAGCTCAGCAGCCCCTGCAGGTCTGCTAAGGGGAAAAGGGGCCTTAGTTCAGACTTTCAGAGAAGGCTGCTGGTGGCTCAGAAACTGGTAAGACTGGTTTCCAAACCTGCAGCTGCCAGGAGATGCCAGGAGGACGTGGTTTTAGGAGAAATGTTTGGGGTGGGCAGGAGGCAGAGCCTGCAGACCTTCTGGAATCCCTAACTCTATTTCTGGTCATCTCCCCTGGATATTTTGCACCCCAGGGACAAGTTGCCCAGAGAGTAAAATCCAAATGCCTTGGATTTTCTCAGGGTCCAATTTACTCTAAACACTTGCTATCAACTTAGGAAAAATATTTTAGGACCCCAATATATTTTCAAGCTACTGAATGTGGCTTGATTTTTTAAAAAAGTGTTATGTATGGAGGAAATGTATTTTTGTTGTTGAGTTGTATTATTTTTTGAAGTCAAGATCTGAAAGGTAGTAACTACATCATAAACTGTCTTTGAATGTGACTGCTGCCAATCTGGGGAACTGATGTCATTCTTCAGTGAGAGAAGACAATCCTGTCTTCTCTCTGGGAGCTAGAAGAGCCATTCTATTTGCTGCTCTAAAATAACTTTTGAGGAGAGGCCTGCACTATTTATCAGTGGTTTCTGAAGATGGGGAAATGTTTATTTTATGAGAACATTTATTTCACCTTAATTTGCAAGGGATTAAAAAAAAGTAGCCGCCATGAAACACCATTTGGTTCTTATGAAACATGTTAATATTTGTGATAGAATTTCTCTTACATCAGAATGCCTTAGAAAGAAGTTTCCAGTGGTCTGATCATTGACACTTCTCCATATCATATTTTTCCAAAGCTGTTGGAAGGGGAGTTGAGGCAGATGTTGGCACTTGGGGATCCCATAGTCCACGTTTCCTTCCTCGAGAGGGTTCAGACGGCCTGCTACCACACAGGGCATTGTTCTCTCCTTCCTCACCAGAGGAAAGTCCCCATGGCCCATTTTCTGAGCAGTGCTTTTCCACTCTTTCGTAATCTATTATTGTGACCTTGACAGGCAGAGAGGGAAGGCTTTGGCAGGACGCTCTGCACATGGAGCCAGAGTCCCTGGTATCTGTGCCCTGGTGTCAATGGCGTGGCTGTGGCTGACATCCTGCATCCTTCTGGGCTGGCACCTGCATCCAGGCCTGCAGGACGGCACAGGCTGAGTGGGCTGTGCACGTATGTTAGAGAGACTCACAGAGGCAGAGACAGAGGGAAGAGAGACAGAGGGCATCAGGTGACTTTTTTTCTAGGACTGTCCTTGTACAGTGGATTCTCACCAAAATCAGTTCTAACACTTCCCGCTCCTTGCAAGAAAGTTCATTCTTGAAAATTTTGATGCTAGGAGAGGAATAGTGGGAAATGGAAGGGAGCATCAGCAGGTCAGTGAGGAAGAGGGGAGGAGTGAGAAGGAGAGGAAGGAACCAGGGTGCCTGCCACGTGGGGTGTCACAGCCTGTGGGTCTCAGGCAGGAGGGCCGGGCTAAGCCTTTGCGGCTGCACTCTTTGCCCCTCTCTCTGCTGCCTTGTTCTTCCTCCCTCTTTGCCCCAGTTGCTGTGGGCAGATGCTTCTGCCAAAGCTTACTTCATCAGATGAAATGAAGGGAAATCTGATTGCCACTAATTGGACTTACTGTAGGCAATTAGGGTTAAGCTGGCATGAAGGGGCCACCAGACGTGGGATTTTCAGGGCTTTTCATCTCAGTCCTGGGAAATTCTGCCAGGACTCAACTGGTTGTAAATCAGGACAGTGATTTACAGTATCAATACTTTTAATTAGTTCAAATTAGGATACTGTTTGTGTGGAAATAGCCAGTGTATACACTACCATTGTATTTATTATATATACCATGTACATACATGTTTTTATATATACACATTTATATATATTAGATATATACTACATAGTAGATATACAGCATACACTATATGCTATATACCAACTATACATTGACTATTAAATGCCCTTGCTTACCTGGAGATACACACACACACACACACACACACACACATATATATATATTATATATATATATATATATATATATATATATACACATATAGTGTTATACAGAGTATGTATATATATACATATTCATGCATATGTACACAAATACTTCATACCATATAGCATAGATACACTCTATGTATATGTATGTGTATGTGTGTATCTATATATATATACACACAGATGGTGAGTCTAGTATATGGTGCAGAGTCTGTGTATATATATGTGTGTGTATATTTATATATTTAGAAAAACAAGAACATTAACACACTGCACAGGAGGTTTCCCTTTTTATTTTCTAAATTTCCTAACTTTTAATTCCCATCAATCATTCACAGATGGTGGGGCTGGAAAAATTGCTCCTGGGCCTTCTAGCTCCTTCCTTGGAAGGATTTTCCCTGTGCACTGGCTCTTGACTGTATTAATTCATCACCTCACACACTTTTGTGGTGCTTCCGTACTTTTCAAATCCTAGACTCAGCACTTAAAAGCAGATGCGTCCATTGCCCTGGCTGCCTGCCCAATCATTCCACCTCCATTCAGCATTCAACAAATATGCACTGATTGCTTGCTGTCTGGAAGCCTGTGGACACTACAATTGGGTGTGATGTTTATGTGTCACTGTGTGTAGTGAGTTACACATGTGTGTCTGTGTGTATGTGAGAGACACCAGGAGCTTACAGCTCATCACTTACACACCAACACTTGCAGGCATATACGACATGAATATAGCCACACACGACCACTTAAGTGCTTACTTCTACTCTGCAGTTCCCAGGCCACATAAATCATTTCTACCCCCTCCTCCCACGTCAGAGTCAGCCACCTGTTTTCATCACAGTAACTGCCATTTATGTTTCCATTTCTGGCACCCAGTGACCTCAAAGAGGCTGAAGAGAAACAGACACAGACCTACTGTCCTTATCAGCTGGTGGCCTTCTGCAGAGCCACCAAGAGGGGCTCTCCTAGGGCAGTGGCACAAAGCAAGGAGAGTGATGATGGGGGGCAGGGAAGCTGCCTAGGACACAGCATCGCCCCAGTGTTTCTGCTCTATCTCTTGTTACAGTGGTGCCATCTAGGTTTTTTAAACAGAAGGAATATTTTCTATGGCAAACCATATTCTGCATCCCCTGTTTCAGCAGGGACTCTGTGTCTGAGACTTGCCGTTCTGCATGTTCAGGGTTGGGTCCCTTCATTGCTGGTGGCTCCCAGCAGGCTGGCTGATCCTGTGACACCAGCATGTGCAGACCCACTTGAAGGGGACCATGTGGTGACCAGAGAGCTACAGGGAACATGACATGGGAGAGTAGCCCCAGGCCTCTCTAGCTTTGACCCAGATGGTTAAATGGAGCCTGGTAGCCTTTGTTCTACTGAAGGCAAACGTGTGCAGGTGCCTGGTGGTCCAACCTGGACAAAGGCCTGTGGGCCCAGATACCTTACACAGGAACATCCTAGTATATAAAGGCCAGTGGTCACAACTGCTGAGGGGGATGGTAATGGAGAAACCCAGAAATCCTCCCAGAGCCCTGCTCTGTGTGGACCTTAAAGGCCTATACTCTACCATGGGTAGGGTGCACAGTGAGGACATAGGACCTGTCCTCATGGGGCTGTAGCTCAGTGCAGGAGTACCTCTTGGCTTCACAATGCCCCCCACCCATCCCCAACAAGGAGCAGCTCCATGCTGATAGTATTGGGACCAGGGGAGGGTTGGAAGGGGGCAAGAGACCCTTCATGACTTTCTAGCTATTGGTTCTTCTAGGATCAATTTTCTGTAGTGAATACAGTTGTGGTCTGTGTTTGAAGACATCTGTCCATTTTGTGCTGCTATAACAGTTCTGTAATTTATGAAGAAAATAAATTCTTTCCTACAGTTCTGGAGGTTAGGAAACCTAACGTCAAAAGACCACCATCAGACAAGGGTTTCTTCCCCTGTTGGAAGGTAGAAGGGCAAGAGAGCAAGAGGGGACAGAAATTCCTTTTATAACAATCTGGCCCCTGATAACTAACCAACTCCTGTGGTAACAGCACTAACCTAAACACCTCTGGCTAGATCCCACCTCCCAACACTGTTGCACTGGGGGCGAAGTTCCCACATGAAATTTGGTTCCACATTCAATCCATAGCAACATCTTTCCTTCCATTCCTCATGGTCTTCAGTGCGTGTCTTCAGGACTCAAAGTGATTTTTTCTGGTCTTTGCTTTCAATTTGTGTTGTAGCTTTGTTATACCTAACTTTTTGCTAGCTGTTTCCCACTTGTGGTCATTCATCTACCATGCCTAGCTTATGGGTGTCAAGAAATATCACTCCTTGTTTTTGCCAGATTTTTTTTACAGTTCTGGGGTTTGAACTCAGGGCCTTGAGTCACACCCTCTGTCTTGCCAGATTTTTAATACACAGTATCCATAAGGGGTTGGCTCCAGGATTCTGCAGATACCCAAATCCTCAGATGCCCAAGTCCCTTATATAAAACAGCGTAGTATTTGCACAGAACCTATGCAAATCCTCCTGAATACTTTAAATCATCTCTAGATTACTTGTAATACTTGATGCAAAGTAAGTCGTTCTTATATTGCATTGTTAAGGGAAGATGACAGTGAAAGATCCATACATGATCAGTAGACACAATTATTTTTTGGATATTTTTAGTATATGGTTGGTTGAATCCAAAGATGTGAAACCCATCGATTTGGAGAGCAGACTGTGTGTGGGTGTGTTTTATGCATAAATATGTAGAATTGATACACATTGAGGAAAGGGATTACAGGTTACAGGGTTTGTATGAAATGCTCTGCTCAGCCATCCAGGTACTCATATGCATTTCCCCACCATGGATGGAAATGATTTAAGAGGAAAAATTGGATGTAGAAGAAGGGATGGATGAAGGCATACAGACCAAGTTATAAGGGTCCCTTAACTAGCAGATTGGAATCTCTGGTAGATTTGATGATGTTCCTATCTTTAGAGATAGCCAACCAGTGGCCACCACCTCATCCCCCATTATATAACATTGGATTTCCAATGTTATCAAAGTATATTCCAAGCAGTGAGTCATTATTCAATCCATTCTGACAATTCACTGTCAATATCTATGTTCCCTGGTAATATTGTCTGCAAATATGTATGCCTCACTACTCTATTTCATTGATACTAAGATACATGTTGTTTCTTCTTTGAACATTTAGGAGGATCATAATTTGTTCGGTTTCTTTCTTTCTTTGTGGCACACCAGATAATGGTAGTATGAATGGTACTTGAGATTCGCTGGAGAATTGACTGTGGGAACCCTGGGAATTCTGAACCAGGGATAGTGGTTTTAACTGCTTACTTCCCAACTAGGGAAGTCACAGGCTCCTTCTCTACCATTCCAAGAATCTTCCAGTCTTCTACTCTCCACTCCAAGGCCCCTTGCCTCTGTCTCAGTGGCTGTGATTAGTTCTTTCATCTCCTTCCTAGTGTTGGTTTCTCTGCCTGGCTTCACCTTTGGGCTCCATCTTTTGCTACTTTTGGCTCCACATTTTTTACAGACACCCATTTGCCCTCAGGCACCCCAGAGTCTCTTAGACCTCTTCACACAGGGACCCAGCTGTGCTTGCCAGGGAGAGGCATTCTAAAGGGGAACACAGACTGTACTTTTGCCTTTGTATCCTCAGCACCTTGCCCAGACACTGATACCTCGTAAGGCCTCCATGAAAGTTTACATAATCAGCCCAGGAAACAGCAGATTCATTGTTCTAATCCACATGTAACATATGAGTGCAGAACATGTATGTCTTGCATATGTTTTTTCCATGACCAGGAGGAACTAGAGCACAGAGCCATTCCTTAGCAGGGCTGGGCATCTGGTCCCAAGAGCTGTTTGCTGAATTTTTTTCTTTTTGAAGGTTTTAGCTTTTTGTCTTGTTTTCTGCCCCTTCAGCTGAGATGGGATGTGGTTAGCATCACTGGAGAGTGTGTGGGGTGAGGTACAGCATACATGTCTTATCTTTCTCTGCACAGCCTCATACCTGGCCTAGCCTTGAAATTTCCAGTTTACCTGGGGCAGGTCCAGGTGTGTGAGTGAACTTTGAGCTGGAGCCAGGCCAGGTTCCACAAGGCTTTGCCTTCCAGATCTGTCTAGATGAAAGCTGTTTGCATCTGTTAGATGGAAGGGATTCTGCCCTGCTACTCTTTCTGGGTCAAGTTCACTCCTGGCTTTGATCTAACTCTTTTGTATAGGTTGTGGCTCTCAATTTGCTTAGTAAGGGCCACTATCTATTCTTAGCATAATTGAGCTTCCCTGTGAGTCAAGCATTTTCTTACCAGGCTGGAGGCAAAAAAGTATTCAAGAGCAGGGCTCCCAGAAACTCTCCTCAGGCCCCACACTCAGCAACAAACTGAGAAGCAGGACAGGCCACGAAATTAATATCCATCTTCTTCTCATAGGACACATTTGTTCGTGGTGATTATGGGTTATTTCTCATGAATGCTCACTCGTATCCAGATTTTCACACACTAGTTCAGATTTCCTCTAGGAAAAATCAATCTGCTAGCATTTGTGGAGTTGGCTGGTCTGTACTTTCTGCCATTAGGGCCTGTGGTAGAGCTTAGATTGCAACAGTCTGTAAATGCACACGATGGGGTGGCGTTTTGCAGTAGTGTGTGTTGCCCCCTCGTGTGGATTCCTATGAGTTGAATTTTTTTTTTTTAATTGCTGTCCTGGGGATTGAACACGCTAAGCAAACACTCTACTACAGAGTTACATTCCCAGCAACTCCCCAGATGCTGGGCCATGCATGACTATTTACACCAGGGACACTGGCAAATGACACACCAGGGGCTCACCCCACCTCCTCTCATCTCTCCCTTCCCGTAAAGAGCACTGATGTTGACTTAGAATGGAGAAGACAGATGTTGCAGCTGTTTTTTATTTTTTTTAAATCCTTGATTTTTATCAAGGAGCATCTATTTATAATTGACAAGAAGCTTACAATTAAACTGGAAGAGCCACTAATAAGGTGAGGGTATGATGATTCTACCCAGATGGTAATGCTCAGCTAAGAACTTTCTCCTCTGACCTTCTCCAGAGACTTGCCCATGGGGTGTTCCTGGCCCAGAGAGGTTACTGCACCCTCTTGCCCTTCCCACCCTAGGGCACAAACGCTATCCATTGCCTCAAGGTGAAATAACTGTGTAAGCAAGTGTTATCGGTTGCCAGTATTTAAGCCCTCAGCATCTTTTAGCTTTTGCTGATTAAATGCAATTAGACAAACACTTGAGAATAAAACAAACAATTACGTAAAAGTAGAACATCTTAGGTCCCTCCTCCCTTAACTGCTAAACACTCAACAGCCAATGGCTAAGCATTCACTGCAGAAAAAGAGCTGACGCAAAAAGGAATTCTCACCACACCATCTCCATCAAAGGTTTTGGTATGAAGAAATGCATTCCTCCTGCCTTCTCTGTCATCCTTATCAGGGATTCCTTTACTCAATTCAAATTCCTTGCCTGTCTTACATAGAGAGAGGCAAGGAGGGGGCCCTTCTGAAAGAGGGAACAGGAATAAGCCCCCAAGGTGACACCTGAGCTGGGACTGAATGGCTGCAGGGAACCAGCACTGCAAAACCTTGATGGAGGAGGAGGAGATATAAGGTTCCCCAGAATGAAAGGAAAGGTCCGGGTGATGGGAAAGTGCCAAACAGCCACCTGGGCAGCCATGTAGCTCAGTGGGCCCATGTAGGCCATGAACAATTTGGGATTTTTCTAAGTGCGGAAGTCATAGGTCCTTCATTTTGGTGAGGCAACCACAAATCTAAAAGTGACCTTCCAAGGAGAACCTCTCTGGCTTCTCCACTCACAGATATTTTTGTTTTATAAGCGTTTCCAGCTGGGTATGGTGGAGCACTGATGTAATCTCAGTGCTCTGGAGGCCAAGCCAGGAAGATCTAGAATTCAGGGCCTACCTGGGGTACATAGTGAGTTTCAGACCCACCTGGGGTACATAGTAAGATCCTGTCTCAGAAAACCAAAATCCAACCAACAAAACAAAAAGGTCCTATCACAGTTGAATGGATAAAAAATGTGTCATGTATACACAGTGGAATATCATTCAGCCATAAACTTGTTTATGACAAGTTTATAACAATGTGGTTGGAACTGGAGGGTATCATTTAAATGAAATAAGCCAGAAACAGGAAGACAAATCCCGTGTGGCCTCACTCATATGAGGAATCTAAAAAAGTTGATTTCTTAAGAGTAGAGAGTAGAATAGTGGTCACTAGCAAATAGGAAGGGTAGTGGGAAGGGATAGAGAGAAATTGGATAACAGGAACAAAAACACAAGAGGAATGAGTTCTAATATCCTATAGCAACATGACATGATGGTAGTTTACAATTTATTATATGTTTTATAAAGAACTGGAAGAGACATCTAGATAAATGTTGAAGGAGATGGAAATGCAAATTGTTTTGATCTGATCGTTATACATTATATGCATTGTATACATTGAATTATCATATTGTATGCCAATTTAAAAATAAAAGAATACATAAAAAACATTACAAAGGGTTTTAAAAATAAATAAATGATCTCAAGGTCATGGATTTAGTAATGTCTCAGCTGTATTCTTGTGGTGAAAGTAAGCATGCTAAAACTGCCTTCTCCCAGATCCAGCCAACCTTCCCTCTTATAAGTGCACTCCACAAACCAACACAGAACCTGAAATTAGCCTTCCAAGTTCACATCAGTTTCAAATGGCACCCAGGTGTCAGTTTTACCTTATGAGTTGCCATGTAGGCACTCCCTAGAGTATCACACTATCTTCTGACTCTTCTCCCCAAAAAGGCAAAACAGCCTAAGTTTATCAGACTCCCAGCCTTCAGAATAGACAGAATTTCCAGCGAGGCTGGTTTTATTGAGATGAGTTGACAGCGAATGTCTGAATTGTGCTCTTTGAGTCAGTCAGTCAGTAATTGCTAGAAGTCAATCTTCAATAATTTTTTTTTTCTGTTCATTTTATCTTCTGTTGCTCATGGAATGCCTCCCAGGAGCTCAGGACCATTCTAGTGCTGGGGAGATGGATAGAAAGACAATCTTTCCAGTTAGGAGTGGGTGGGGCACTGGCAAATGTTAGTGGGTGTGTTGATAAACAGGGTAGGAACGACTCTTAGGTGTGTGAGCTGACACTTCAAGGGGGATCTCTGAGAGAGGAGCTTCAGACATAAAACAAGTTCTGGCTTGCTAGAGGAAAGAGGTCTAAGTGAGCTCTTGAGACTTGAGGCCAGAGGCCAGACCCTGAAGAGCCTTGGATGCTATTTCAATGAGTTTCTCTGTTGGTCTGGAGGTGATGGAGAGCCATAAAAGAATTCTAAGAAAGGGAATGACACAATTGCACTTAACAGTTTGAAAATACAGCTTGGCTGTGATAAGTGGGGAAGGGATATGGAATGGACTTACTGCTGCTGAGGACACAGTACATTACCTCAAGGCACAGTGGCTTAAACAACAGTGCTTTTGGGGGAAGAGAGAGTCAGGGTTCCCAGAGTTGCTTAGCTGAGAGGTTTGGCTCAGGTTCTGCCAGGAAGATGCTGTGAAGACACTAGCTGAGGCTCCAGCAATGGAAGGCTTGACTGGGGTGGAGGCTATTTCTAAGTGACTTGCTCTCTTGCTGGGCTTGTTGTCCATGGGTCACTACTGCCTCTCTACATGAACCTTGCCACAGGCTGTTAACGTCTAGGCAGGTACTTTTAGAAGCAGTCACCTATGCTTGTGTGTGTGGAAGGCGTGGCCCCTTTAAATGATGGTTAACACTCCTTCAAAGTTGTTGTTGTTTGTTTGTTTCAGGTAAAGCCCTCCAGAGAAACTTACAGGAACCAGTCTGAATCCCAAGTCACTCTGGCCCACTCTTTGTAGGTGACTGAGAATAAATCGTGCTCATAAAAATACTACATTCTCTGCCCAGAGGCAGTCCCATCTGCCATTTTTTTTCTTAATATTCAATGTAGGAAGAAGGATGAACGGAGCATGCTCAGGAATGTGCTTGCTTCTATGTGATGGTGAGTCTTTCTTATAGGAGTATGTGTAAGTTTCCCCAATAACAGCCCCTTACTTTTGTTTATGGATCCACTGATTTGAGAATTATCTCTGTGCACCTTTCTCACTCTTATCTCCTGGTTGTGCTTTTCGGCTTTGCACTCGCTTACTAGAGAACCCACTGCATTCTGCTTGAGTGTCTTCATGACATGGTGACTGGCTGTCCCCAGAATGGATGACCCATGACGGCAAGGGGAAAGTGGCAATGCAGTTTATGACCTGACCTCAGAAATCATGATCCACCAGTTCAGCTTCATTCTGTGCACGAGAAGAGAGCATTTAGTCCAGCTCACATTCAAGGTTAAAGGAACTAAAGCCCACCATTCAAAGAAAGGTGTGCCAAACAGCTGGATGTAATTTAGATATCCCTCTGTGGAGTTTTTAAAATAAGATATTGTTTGTAATTCAGGTGAAAAAGAAAAGGGGTTGTACTCTAACCTGAAGCAGTGAGAATATTGCACAAGTTTGAGAGACTAAATTAAGGTGCTGGAGTGGACAAGATTTGGAAATCCTTGCAGTTAGTCTGGGCTGGGGTCAATCTGGAAGAGATGCCATCTCCATGAGGAAGAGTATGGTCAGGACATGTTACATGTAAGACATGAGTCCACGTGGGGCTCTGTGTGTTGATCTGGGGTTGTGAGCAGGAAAGCTATGGATGTGGATGAGATGACCTTGGTAAAGGGGGTGACAGAGAGTGGTCCCAGGATTCACCTGTGAAAGAGGGCACTTATGAATGCTGCCAAGCAATGTGGAGGGGCTTTTGTATTTCCCATGACTGGCCACATGCTTACCTCTCACAGAATTATCTGCTTGGTTGCAGGTTTGATGACAGTAGGTGATGTGAAGACCTTTATTGCTGTGCCTCTGTTTCATCATCTGAAAAATGGGCATACTAGTATCTCCCTTGGGTTGATATAGTATCGAATGAGATAATGGGTATACATATTTTCTATAGCTCATAGCATTTAATAAGTACATGATAAAAGGCCATTGTTCACAGTAGCAAATCTCTTGTTTAGAATTCAGGATGTGCATAGGAAAGTAGGGAGATAGGGCCATAAAAACAAATGTGTAGAGAGGCGCACACTGCATAGGCTGTGAGGACTTGGGAGGGATTTGGAGCTGGAGTGACTTGCAGACTATTTTGGAAGTCCTGGCAAGTAAGTGGCTTGGAGACCTGCTTGTAGGCAGCTCTGGTGGCTTTGGCTCTCTTCACAGGGCCACCATGCTCCATTCTGCTTAGATTTTTTTTCTTCCTTCCTTCCTTCCTTCCTTCCTTCCTTCCTTCCTTCCTTCCTTCCTTCCTTCCTTCCTCCCTCCCTTCTTTCTTTCTTTCTTGGCATCTTGAAGACAATGTATAGATTGGGGAACAGATGAGAAAGGTCACTGTCTCCCTTACAGGCTGTGACCAGAACCCCACACCAGTGGCTGGGGACAGGGAGATCCTGTGCTCTGTTCAATGCAGAAGAACATTGTACAGAGTGACCTGTTTCTCATCATTTTCATCACCCCTGCTGGCTACAAGTGGACAGGGTAGGTGGGACACATTTCTTGGACTGGCTCCAGCATGACTTTCTCAGTCAGATGAAAAGAAAGTTCCTTGTCATGAGGTAGTGCTCTGAGCAAGTCATGATACTCATGACTTACAGTAGTATAGGGACATGCTGTAAGAAAGAGCCCATGCCTTGCATCTGGTACCATGACTTCCCACACGGCCATCTTGCCCAAAGACTGCAAAGCCCAGCACCAGGGTTCTCCTGAGCCACAGCCCCTGTTGAAAAAGGTGGGGAAGGGGCCCTGCCTGCCTCCCCCAGAAAGGCCCCTTAACTTCTGTCAAGCTGGCGGGTGACCACCCAGGCCTGGTTTCAGGAAAATGCTTTGTTTCAGTAGATTTTATTCCTGGTAGCTTCTTTACACCATGATGAGACAGGAAAATCAAGACCTCTGGCAGTGTGGCCTCAGTGCTCATTGATTCAGCCAGGAACCAGAACGCTGCTGTCAAGATCAAGCGTTTTGTCAGATGGGAGCCATGGTAGTGAATAAAAAAGTGAAACCAGATGTTCTCCCCTTCAGTTGCTTCATATCCATGCAGGGACTTGGGGGAGGAGGCAGTAAAAATGTCACAGGCCTTGATTCCTGAGGCCCAGATTTACGCACCCGGTAACCTTGCACTATAAATCCACCGCCTTTGCCGGAGCGTCAGCTTCTGAGGGGACAGGCCCAGCTGTGGTGCTGACCCGAGGAGGCGGACAGATGGTGCTGGAGGACTCGTGTGGGGAGCATGTGGGCAGGGAGTCTGGCTGGGGATCAAGATTGCTTTTCAAGAATTTTAAAGTGGGCAAGAGATTTTACAAGGTTGGCTTCAGCGTTGACCTGAGGAGATAAGCCAACCTCTTACATTTCAGCCTGAAAGGGAACTTGATTTCTATGGAAAGGGTAGGCAAATGGAAGAAAGAGCCTTAGGAATGGAACCCAGACATGCAGCATTTTCTCTGCCCAGAAGGAGATGTGAGAAGTGGGCTGGGACCAGAGTCTAGCAGCTCATGGAGTATGGAATGCATCTGACCCACCCAGGTGGCCATCAGACTTAGGCTTTCAAATAGTTATTCCATTGGCCCTGTAGAGACTAGGCTCTGGGGGAGCAGGTGAGAATGGAAGCAAGGAGACAACTTGGGGGTTATGACAGAAGTCCAGGCAAGTAATGACAATGGCTTGGATGCAGTGGAAGCTGGGAAAATGGAGACTGGTGAATGGGTTCAGAGGTCAGGTGGGGAGCCAGTGGGAAGAATCAAGGCTATACTGGGGGTTCTGGTATGAAGGGAAGAGTGGTCAGGGATGCCACAAAGGCAGGGAAGCCTGGAGAGAAGCCTGGAAGAGAAGCCTGTTAAGAAGATGAAGAGCTTGGCTCTGGACACATTGGGGTAGAAACCTTTTTAGACATCCATATAGAAATTTTAACCAGACAGTTGGAGATACGGGTTTGGAGATGTGAAGAGAATATAAATTTGTGAGTCGCATCACAGAAGTTGAAAAAAGAAATGATATTATAGAACAAAAATCAGAGACAGATTTTTCATGGGTCACAGTTCTCCTCTGTTGTTGACATTATCCTTGTGGTCACCTCCTGCCTCTGGCCACCCCCTAGTGCCATACACACATGCAAACACATGCATGGCTCTTCCTCCTTCTCTGCCTGTGATGGCCGTCCATCATCTTTACAGCTGAGCCCAGAGATGGCAGAACCACCACGACACATGACATGAAACCTCTTTACTGTCTTGATCCAAGGCCAGCAGAATTCCTCCCAACTTCTCTACTTCTGTCTTTTTGCATTGTCTGCCTCAAGTTTTCTGCTCTTTTAACATTCTCCTAGCGTGTTGACATTTTTACAGTAGGTATACCCTTATTATTTGACTATTAGTCACTCAACATGAATGACTGGCTTTTTCATTTCATCCATGTTGCTGTACCTTCTAATGACTAAGTTCTGACAGCCAAGTTTACAAAATGCTTCTAGGTATGTATCTAATCAGTTGATGATCAGGGTACCTCCAGTCACTGTGGGATTGGTTGGATGTTGCTTGGTGGTGCCTACTGACAAGAACATAGGTTGTAGCCTCCTATTCTGTTCATGCATGCATTTCATGCAATTTCCATTTTTCACAGCAACTAAGTTTTTCATTTGTTCTAATTAAATAGTAGCAAATGTTCACTTCAATGGATTCTTCCTATAAAGTGACTCAAATAGCCTCCTTCCTCCCCCAAGTAAGGCTGAAAACAGATGCCAGATCATATTCTAGAGTTAAACACCACACTTGTGTGACTGAAACCGGAACAGATGCCCTGGGACAGCTGAGTGTTGTCTTGGTTGGTGGGGAGTGTTATATTGTGTATTGTGTTGTAATGCAGAACCTTGGTCCTATTCTGTTTGATCCTAGAATGGGACCCTTTTTCTTTCCACCTGTAAACCTCCATCCCCCAAGGAATCCATGGAGATCTTGGAAGTCCCTTCCAAAAGCAGATGGAGCCCATGGCTTGGGGCAGGAGTATGTGCAGCTCTTTTCATTCTCTTAAGAGCTTGGCCTTTTGCTGATTATCTGAATTACTCTCCAGACTGGATCTTCAGATTCCCTCCCACTCTGGGAGCCTTGTTATTGATACTGGAAGAATAGTGCAAAGTTAGGAGCTAGAGGATACGTGGGGTATATGAAAAGGAGTGGAAAGGGAGCAGGTATGAGGAGTGAGAATCAATGAGGACCAGCATGTGGCTTTGGGGAAAAACGCACAGGTCAAGGCAGGCAGCAGGAGACAGCTCACGGAGCAGCCGAGGAGGGAGGTTGTTGGGTAGTGATGGGGAGAAGCAGGGGAGAAGGCATCAGGGAAGCCAAGGGGAAAGCAGAGTTCAGGAATAAAGAGTGTGAATCAACACCCCATGGGCCACCACTGAGACACCAATGAAAGTGTTCATTAAGCTTGGAAATTCAGCAGTAGCTGTGACTTTAATAAGAGAGGGTTAGTGGGGAAGTGATGCAGTCAGAAACCAGCCTACAGGAGGCTTAAAGCAAGGCAAGAAAGATGCCATGTGAAACTGTTTTTAGAGCATTTGGCACAGAAAGACAGGTAGAGGGCAGAAGCCAGAGGAAGGCTTGAGGTTGAGGGGAGGAGTCTAGTCTACCTGTTTCTGGGTGCTTGGTTTTGCCTTGAGGTTTGAGTATGTATGTGTGTGTGTGTGTGTAGGGTTTACACTGGGATTTACTTCAAGAAGAAGACTCATTTTCTAGAGATGTGTCTAGAAGAATTTTATGAGTGTCAGGAAAAGGCTGAAGTAACAAGACTTTCTCTTTTTGAGCTGCTTACTTTTCAAATCCAGTTCCAACCCTCTGCATGACTGCTCCACCTGTGCCTTCACCACTCAAGTGTACTTTCTCTCAGTGCTCAATAAAAACCAGTTACGACTCTGCTGGAGAAATTGTTCAGTGCTATTGCTGGGAGGATACAGTACTTCTTTCTTGTTCAAGGTTTTATTTTCTGCTGTTTAAGTTACCTGTGTTCAACCACAATCCACAAATACTAAGTGGAAAACATGGTCCAAAAATATTACATGGAAAATTCCAGAAATAAACAATTTACAAGTTTTAAATTGCACATCTTTCTGAGTAGAATGATGAAATCTTGTATTATCTCATGCCATCCCACCTGGGAAATCACTTTGTCTAGCATTTTCACACTGTATATGGTACCCACCCATTAGTCACTTAGTAGACATTTTGGTCACCAGATTGACTGTCAAGATCCTTATGTTCAAGTAATGGGTTTTTTTGTGGTACTAGGGCTTGAACTCAGGGCCTTCACCTTGAGCTACTCCACCAGCCCTGTTTTTTGTGAAGGGTTTTTTGAGATAAGGTCTTATGGGACTATTTGCCTGGGCTGGCTTCGAACCACGATCCTCCTTATCTCTGCCTTCTGAGTAGCTAGGATTACAGGGGTGAGCCACTGGCACCCAGCTCAAGTAATTGTTTTTTTACTTAATTATTGCCCTAAAGTATAAGAGTACTGGTGCTGGTAATTTTACTAGTATATTTCAGTAAGTATTTTATTTCATTATTTGTTCTTATTACTAATCTCTTAGTATGCTTACTTTATAAATTGAACTCCATCATAGGTATATACATATAAGATAGCATATAGCATACACAGGATTTGATTCCTCTTCACAGTTTTGGGCATTCAGTGAGGGCCTGGGAATGTAGCCCGTGGGTAAGAGGGAATGACTGTATTTTTTTGTTGTTGTTGCCTGTATTTTTTATAGTTACGGCTTTTATTGGAAGGAATCCTGGTGATGAGATGAAGGGAATAAACTGAGGGAGAGGGTGAGAGGCAGGGAGGAGGTTTTAAAAGATGAAGGAAAGAACGGCATCAGGGCAGAGACAGATTGGATGTGCTAAGAGGGGGCAGAAGGCAAGGGGTGGGGGGAGTGTGATTGGGGGATCAGGCTCACACCTGACCAGTTCTTTTTTCCTCTTATTTAGTAAGACCAAGGCCACCTATTGTGTGGGACTACAAATGTGTGATGGGGCTTCAAGAAGAAATTTGAGATTGAGTTGTTGAAGGGACAGAGCAGGTGCCAGAGAGATTGCCTTGTCATCTTGTGCCTAGCTGCAGAGAATAGTGCTCTCCTGAAATCCAGGGCACAACTGGTCCAGAGTTTCCCTTATTAATGCCATCAGGAGGGAGGAGGGAAGAAATTAGTGGGCAGGGTCAAGATTAAAAGGCAGGTGAGACAAAGCTCCCAGAGGTTAAAGAAGCCGACAGGAACAATATGAGCCACTGAAATCCTTTTTTTTCTCCTCCTACCTGCCCACCCCAGCCTCTTTATTGAAAACATATTTCTTCAAGCCCACTCCCCTTTTTTAATCCAAGAGAGCCCTTTGGGAACACTGGTCCTCCTCCCAGTAAGTCAACGCACTAAAACAGGACTCCACTGTGAGGAAGAGCCAGGAAAGGAGGTAGGCTGGGCCAGAGAGCATTGGGAAGGGGAAAGACAAAGCCATGCTGACAGATCAGCCTCCTAGAGTGCTATGTTTCTTCCTAAGCTTTATTTTTAGAGCTGTTTTAGGGTCAGCAACTTGAACAAAAAGTACAGAGAGTTCCCATGTACTTCCCGCCTCCCTCACCATCAACATCCTGCACTACAGTGCTCCATTGCTGCTCACTATTGGTGAACCTATTGTAGATACACTGTCGCCCAAAGTACATAGTTAATGATAGGCTTCCCTCTTGGTGATGGACATGGTATGGGTTTGGAAAAATGTATAATGAGATGAATCCACCATTATAGTATCATATAGAGTAGTTTCAGTGCCCTAAAAATCTTCTATGCTCCACTTAGCCACCCCTTTAACTCCTGGCAATCACTGATCTTTTTTCCCATCTCCAGAGTTCTACTGTGCTCAGAATGTCATGGAGTTGCAATCATACAGTTTGTAGACTTTTCAAATTGATTTCTCTTACTTAGCAATAAACATTTGAGGTTCCCACCTGTCTTTTATAGCTTGATAGCACATTTCTTTTTAGCGCTGGACCATAGCCCATTATCTTGATGTAGCACAGTTCATACATTCTCTTACTGAGTGACATCTTCATGGTCTGTGTTTTGGAAATCACAAATCAAGCCTCTATCAGCATTCATGTGCAGCGTTTCATGCGGACATAACTTTTAACTCATTTGAATAAATACAAAGAAGTACAATCGTTGGGCTTCATGGTGTAAGTATATTTAGTGTGTAAGGAACTGCAATTGCCTTCCAAAGTGGCTTTGCCATTTTAGATTCCCACCAGCAATGAATGAGAGTTCCTGTTCACGTTCTCACCAGCATTTGGTGCTGTCACAGTTTTGGATTTTAGCCTTTCTGGCAGGTATATAGTGATATCTTGTTTTAATCTGTAATTTCCTAATGGCATATGATGCAAAACATCTTTTCGTATGTTTACTGCCACTTATATATCTTCTTTGGTGAGGTGTCTGTCAGATCTTTTGCCCTTTTCTTTTTGGCAGGACTGGGGGTTGAACTCAGGGCCTCTTGCTTGCTAAGCAGGTGTTCTGCCACTTGAGCCACACTGCCAGCCCTTTTTGCTTTGGTTATTTTTGAGATAACGTTGTGCTCTATGCCTGGGCAGGCCTGGACTGCTATCCTCCTACTTGTTCTTCCCCATGCAGCTGGTGCCACCAAACACAACCATTTGTTGAGATGGGGTCTTGTGAACTATTTGCCTGGGTTGGCCTCAAACTGCAATCCTCTTGATTTCTTCCTCTTGAGTAGTCAGGACTAAGGTGTGAGTCACCACATACAGCCTCTTTTGCCCATTTTTAAAATTGGCTTGTGTTCTTATTGTTGAGTTTCAAGAGTTTTTACATATTTTGAGTAAAATATCTCATATCTTTTATCAGATATGGGTTTTTTTTGCAAATATTTTCTCCTAAATATTTTCTGTAGCTTGTCTTCTCATTCTTTGGACAGTGTTTTGGTTTTTTTTGGTTTTTTGAGATACATTTTTTATTTTAATGATGGCATTTAACAATATTTCTTTCATTGACCTTGGCTTTGATGTTGCATCTAAAAGGAAATTACCATATGCAAAGTCATCTAGATGCTTTCCTAGGTAGAGTTCTTGGAATTTTATGTTTTGTGTAGTTCTTGGAATTTTATGTTTTACATTTAGGTCTATGATCCACTTTGAATTAATATTTGTGAGTGATATAAGGTGTGTGTCTAGAGTAAGTTTTTACAGATATATGTCTACTTGTTCCAGCACCATTTGTTTAAGTCTATTCTTTCTTCTTTTTCAAAGATCAGTTGACTATATTTGTGTGGGTCTAACTCTGGGCTCTTTTCTGTTCTATTCATTTACCACACTCTTTTCATTATAGTGCCATGTTTTTTTTAAGACACAAGAGTCTTACTGTTTTACTGACTGACTCTGACCTCCTAGGCTCAAGTGACCATCCTGTCTCAGTCTCCAGAGTAACTGAGACTGTAGGAGACATGCCCACCTAGAGTGGTACTTTATTTTTTTTTGCAGTATTGGGATTTGAACTTAGGGCCCACACCTCGAACCATACCACCAGCCCTTTTTTAAGGGCTATTTGCCTCAGCTGGCTTTGAACCATGATCCTCTTGATCTCTGCCTCCTGAGTAGCTAGGATTGTAGGTGTGAGCCACCAGCACTTGCCACTAGAGACAGACTTTTGATTTATCAATTATGGGTATTGTCTATTGGCTTCCTAGTAGGATTAATGAGAGATTAACTCTCTTAAACCCTCTGATTCATCGCTCTCCATTCCCTATATATAGCTATAGCATTGCTTTTAGTTAAATCAATAATCACTGTTTTTTATACCAAAATGATGTTGATATTTTAATAGCAAATCTGAGTAGCATATTGAAATTACATTTCTTCTGTAGTCTTTCATTGCCTATTTTGCCTAATCTACTACCTGCAGATTGTTTCTGTTTAGTATAAAGGAATTGTCTGAAGAGGCTTGTTGTGTTTCTTACATACATGCATATGTGTACTTTGCAGTCAAATGCTTTGCTACTGCATATAATGTACTTTGATCAAATTCACACCCTCAATTACTCTTCCTTCCTTCCTTGTTCCCTCCCTTTTCAAACAATTTTAGTGGGTTTCGTTATGCTATTTTCATACACATATACAATGTACTTCAATCATATTCACCTCCATCACCCTTGCCTCTCCCTTCCCTGCTCTGGCTGATTCACTCCCCCCCCAATAGTTTCTCTTTTATTATCATGTATATATTTTTTAGGTCTAGATTCCACACATGAGCGAAAACATGCATGTTATTTTTATATATGTATGTGTGGTGGTTTAAAAACATATCCAAACATTCGTTAGTACTGCGTCTTTCAAAATGTAGGGCTGTATTTCCTTTGCCTTGTAAATGAACTATACTGTGTGAATTGCTTCCAGCAAATAAAATGCTGCAGAAATGATAATGTGTGATCTTTGAGCATTATAGCTTGTTCTTCATTATAAGTTGCTGGCTTAGGGAAAAACCAGCCACCATGTAGTGTGAGGTCTCTTTAGCATCCCGATGGCGGTCCATGTGGCAAGATGCTGAGGCATCTTGTCAACAGTCAGCAAGGAACTGAGACCTCCTGCCAACAGCCATGTGACAGAGCCATGCTGGAAGCTGATCCATTGTCCAGTTATGCCCCAGCTGACATCTTGACTGTAACCCTGAACCAGTACCACTCAGCTAATTGCTCCCAGATTCCTGGCCCTCAGACACTGAGAAAATGTTTATTGTTGTAAGTCTCTAAGTCTTGGGTAATTTGTTATGCAGCAATAATTAATAAAAACATCATTAATTTCTTCCCAACGATCATTTTGTCGCTAAATGGAACATATGTAGTCTGCTAAGATTAGCCATTTTCCCCCTGGGTTCTTCCACCTTCTGCTCCATCTGAACTGGTGATTCTCAGACCTGCAGCATTGCTGTCATCTCTCCCACCTGCTAATTGGACTCACTGCTTCCTTCCTTTGCTTCATTTTTAGCCTTTCATTTCCTGAAATCCACTGACTCCTAGAAAAGGGTGCATCGGAGACACATTTTTCTTAGTCTTTGTATATCTAAAAATGCTTTTATCTGCCCTTTTTTTTTTTTTTTTGAGACAGGGTCTAGAACCAGCTGTGTAGCCCAGGCTGGCTTCGAACTCATGACCTTCCTGCCTCCGTCTCTCGAGTACTGAGATTACAGATGTGCCTTCTTGTGCCCAGCTTCTGTTCTTATTCTTGATTGATAGTTTGGTTGACTGTGGACAAAGAAGAATTTTTTTTTTTCAGTGCTGGAGATTGAACCCAGCACATACCAAGCAAGTACTCTATCACTGAGCTCCACCCCAGCCCCCCAAATTGTTTTCTTTTAACCTTTGAAGGCATTGATTATTTCTTCTAGTGTTCAGTGCGGTTCTGGAAGCCAGTGCCAGTCTCATTCTTGTTCATTCCTATAGGATCTAGTTTCCGCCTCCTTGGAAGTTCCAGGTTCCTCAGCTGTCCCTTATGCTATGACATTTTGTGATAATGTGCCTTCGTGTGTCAGTCTGGTTGTATTTCTCAAATCAGGAAACTCAACTAAAATGTGAAAATTTTTTCTTATCTCTCATAGAAAAAAGTTCAGAGATAATTGGGCCAGGGGGTTGATTAACTTAGTGGCCTAGTTACATTCTGTGTCCAGAATATGTCAGGTAGCTTCTTTTGTGTACAATCTATATTCCAAAGGCGGAATAGAGATTACTTCTTCCCTAACTCTTTAAAACTGTGGACTCTCTGCCAGAATCAATCCCATTGTCAGTAGGCTTTCCCTCATGTCCTCATGTCCAAAAGTAGGTGATATGTACTTTCCTAAACTAGCTACTAGAGAAGGGCAATAAAATGAATAAATTGTCTAAGACTAATCAAGACTTACTTCCTGCAAGTTGGGATAGGGTGGGCCTTTCCTGACAAAATGGCTTTGAAATAGAGTGTGGGGATTTAAAATGAAATGGGGATTGTATTGCGGGGAAGAATAAAGTAAGTGCCACTGGTAGGCAGCTAAAATTGTCTGCTGTTGTGGATATTCATTCACCACTCATTGTGATAGAGGCTTTGTGACAAAAACAAGTGAAGTCCCCTAACTGCTGATGTCCCTCTCTTATGCTCTTTGTCCTTGTGGATTTCTGCTATGTTGCTCCTTTACTATCATTTTAATGAGATCTCTGAAGGGAGAAGGGACAAATGTGTATGCTCCAACTGTCACCTTTATTTGGAAGCCCCTTAACCTTTGCTTTTCAATCTGTGAGCTGTCACTATTAGTATGCTAGATCCAGAATACTAAAACAATTACACAGAGTAGAAAATAGCAGATTGCATATATCACATATAGTAAGAGTAAATATTATTTCATGACATGTTTGTTTCATGTGTGTGTGTGTGTGTGTGTGTGTGTGTGTGTGTGTGTCTGTGTCTGTGTACTGGGGAGGGAGGTAAAATGTGCCTTTTGGAGGTTATAAATGGCACTTAAAAATCTTAGAAAGCATTGCTTCAAAGAAGTCTCTGAGATGTACAGTATGATCTTCTTCTTGTTGACTTCACAGGTGTGTGGGGCTGCTAGAACACAGCAAGCATATGACATATCATCAATGTGTATGAAATAATCTGTGGTGCATGTGTAAGGAAAAGGTCTCACTCTCTCGGAAAGCAACTCAAAATCCCACAGAAATAGATGTTCTTCCATAGTCATCTTACTCATTTGTGCTTTCCAAGGGAAGAAACTATGATCCAGAAATGCACCCAGTACCCACACAAGATAAGGGCTGGCTCATTCTTGACTTTGTTCTTCTCTAGTAAAACCCAATCTCAAATAAACTTTGAGAAGGGGGAGGTTTATAATTCCTGGGCCTAGGGCCTTGGGGCACCCTAGGGGCTAAGGGTATTTTCTTGATACGGAATGTGGAGCTTGACTAAGACAAGCTCCTGATGGTCAGATCTGGTGTCTTAACCAGTTTTCTGTTGCTATAACTGAATACCACAGGCTACATAATTTATAAAGAATGAAGGTGTACTTAGCTCATTGTTCTGGAGGCTGAGAAGTACTGCATCAAGATACTGGCATCTGCTGTGTCATAACATGGCAAAGGGAATTCCATGGCGAGGCAGAGCAAATGTTCTGCCTTTGGTTCCTCTTCATTTTCTTATAAGTCTCCTAATGCCACCATGGGAGCCCAGCCCTCACTACTTGATCAAATAACACCTCCAAATACCTCCAAACACGTGACCTGTGGGGGGCACATTCAAACCACATCAGCTGCTTCACAGAAGGTGAAGAGCTCTGCTTCTAGGAGCCACTGGCCCTCGAAAGGCTGCCTTCCCTACGTATTCAGAGAGCTCTGACGAGAAGACTAGAGGCTTCTGCTACCGTAAACCCGAAGCTTGAAAGTGTGGGAGGATCGTGGTTTATTTTCAAGGCTTATTTTAGATCCATCTCGCTCTTGGAAAGCAGGTGTATTGAGCAAAGCCTGCTGTGTGTATTGCTTGTGCCTGAAGATGTCCAGGAAATGAAACATCCTTCTGTGAGTGAACGTTTTTAGAATCTAAGTGTGTCTTGCTTGGGAAGCTCCTTGTCTGGCTGAGGTCACCGTCAACTGCTCTGGTGACATGCATGGAACCCGACAAACTCTCAGCCATAGGGGTGGCCAGGGGAAGTTTCCCGTAGACTATGGCCCTTTACTGTTGCACCCTGCCTCTTCTGATACCCAGAGCTTTTGTTCATCCTGCTATCTTCTGCTAGCCAAAAAAAAAAATTAGTTTGTTAATCCCTAGCTATTTCCTCTAAACTTTTCTTCCTCCTGTCTTTTTATTCATGCCTTAACTTGTTTCCCCTTCCTACTGCCTGTTTTGCTCATTCCTCTATAATTTTTTTGTTCACCTACCCTCTCTGCTCTAGCTTCTTCTCCCCACCCAGTGAAGGTTCCTTCTCTGTTTCCCTAAAGGCTTCAGCTTCCTCCTGGCCACTACTGCCAAGGCTAAGACCAGGCAAAAGATACTTCACAGACAGTGGGCAGTGGGGCTAGGCAACCTGGGGAGGAGGCCCCCAGAAGGGAGAGCTCACTGGCCATGTCTTGCCTAACACTTTCATCGTATGTCATCTACATGATATTACAAAGATCACTCTTTACCAAATTAATTACTCAGTGTTGAGAGACTAGCACACATTTAAGGTACCAGAAGCAAGATCCAAAAACATCTTGGAAGGCACAGAAGTGGGATGAATCTAGTAAGAAAATATATCATTTTCTTCAGTGGCGTGGAAAAATGTATTGTGCAAGTCCAGGATGGGGCAGGTGTGGCTGAATGGTGAAAAAGACTTCAATGGGTTTTAGCTAACAGTAGGGTAAAAAGGAGCCACCAGCAGTTATGACCCCCATAGTCTCCCCTCTCCTCCCCCCGCCAAAAAAAAGCTTATTTGAGGTTGAGCTTCACTGAAGAAGTTCAAACTCTGGCCAGGAGCCACGCCCAAGAGTGAGGCCCACTCACCCGTGTCAAGAGCAGCCAGGACAGTGGAAAGAACGGCGGATTGGTAGTGAGGCAGGAAAAGGGTTGTGGCTCCAAGAAGGACCAATTTAGTGGAGTAGCACTTCATCCTTTTCAGCAAAATGGTGCACTTTGCAGCAGGCAAAGTTGTCCAAAGATGGACTGGTACGTCCCTCTCACTGGAAAAGTCTGAATGCCTGGTGGGATGTTTCACAAGGGACCAATATATCGGATATGTGATTGAAGATGCCAGTCCTAACCTCTTACTGTCAATACTAATAATAACCAGTGGTGGTAGCCACAATGTGCTGGACACTTACTATTGGTGGGGGACATGGGACTCAATGCTTTATCTGCATTATCTTATTTAATCCTTACAGTAACACCATGAGGCAGTTACTAGGATCACTACCATTTTAGAGGTGAGGGCATGGGCTCGGGAAGGTGAAGAATGTGCCCAAAATCACAGCAGTGAAGAATAAAGCCTCTTTGGTAAGTGGGACTAGCAATCTAACAAGTCGAGAGAATGTGGAGGGGTTGTTTAATAGGGATATTGGAAGACTGGAGTGGAGTTGAATGGCTTCTTCCATGATGGCTGCCAACAACAGGGCAGGTGGTTTCTGTGATCTCTGTACTACAAAAGTACAGCAGTGAGATAGGGAAGAGGGGCCCCAGAACAATATAGCAGAGCTGCCTTTTTTTTGGATGGTACTGGGGAATTGAACTCAGGGCCCCCTACAGGCACTCTACCACTTGAGCTGCACCCCCAATTCTTCTGTTTTTAGTTTGTTTTCTTGTTGAGTCTCCCACACTACCTTTAGGTCTCCTGAGTAGTCGGTATTGCAGCATGTGTCATCATGCCTGTCCAGAACTGTCTGCTTTATTAGGGTGGGATTAGTCTTAAAATTGAACAAATATTCAAACACTGTAATTTTTGTTCAACTTAATAGATTTTTTTGATAATTTATAAGCTTTTCATGAAAACTACACGTGTCACTTTGACTTTTGAATTGCAGCATCAATACTTTTGTTTCAGATGTCTAAACAATTGGAAAGGAATGACACAATCTCCCCACTATTTCCTATATCAACAGTCAATATTACTTCTTAATATTTAACAATTAAAACAGAAAGATATGGAGCCCTTCTATATTTTATTCAATGTTTCAATTGCTGTCGGGGGAAATTTAGTTGGAGTACCTAAGCCCTATACTTGGAAACAGGAAGCCCTCCCCAGGATGTAAAGTGCTACCCATGTACTCCACGTGGCAGGTGCTGTGTCTATAAAAATTGGCTTGGCCTAGGATTTACAGGTTCCCTAAGTCCCTTTCAACTGAAACCAGTAAGTTGCATGAGGAGAAAGGAAGAGTCCCTGGGCAGATCCTGCCGACCAGGGACACTGAACTGGGAGCATTCAGAATGCCTGCACCTGAGATGCCAGGGGTGGGATTTGAAAATGAAATACTTGTGAAAGATGCTCAACAATCGTTCTCTCATCACCCCCTAATGTCAGTCAGGCATGAGGCAGACTGAAACCCAGCAAGGTGCAGAGACTTGCTAAGATGTCAGCCTCACCTGCTGTGTTCAGAGGTCGGGGCAGAGGAATCACATCTTAAAAGGAAAAGTCATGAATCAGAGATGAGGGTGAAGAAAAGGAGGAGAGAACCTACCCCACTTCAGCCCCGGGCTTGAGATCACAATGCTGGGGTTTGGTCACCTGCCACCTTCAACTTGACACTTGAATCTGCCCAGGGCTTTTGGGTCAAAGTCTGTCCTTCATGAGAAGGTCTTCCAATCAGGTAGCACGATGAATCAGGGCTGTCCCCAGGCGCTTGGGAGAAGTAATAAGATTGCACAAGCCTCTGTTCCCTGCCTCAGGTGACCTGCATGGAGGCAAGGCCGATCCACTGTCCCTGGTTCTCTACTTTGGGTGAAACTTGGTAAATCAGAAAGAGGAGGGGCAGAGGCCAGTCCTGGCTGCCCCAGGGCCCGCAGAGTGTGGAGCTGCTGTGGCAGGGGCCGCCCCAGCAGCGTGGAAGGATGCCACTGTGTTACCTCGCTGGCAGGGCTGGGGGTACCAAGCGGGGAGAGTGATACACATGTGTTCAGAGCCAAGCGGCTGCTTTCAGAACTGGGTCACCTCAAAGAACAAGCACGTTGATCTGTCCCGATTGCTGGGATCGGGTTTCGTCCTTCCTTGTAAAACCCAGCCGTGTCCCCAGCAGCTGGCAGCACCAAGACGCTCCTTTGTCCGAGCGTTCCAGGAGGTCGAGGAGCGCAGTGATACAAAGGGCCGGGCGCCCAAGCTCTCCACCCGTCCCCTGGGCACGGGCTGTGCCCTCACGTGGGCCCAGGGGGCTCTCGGGGCAGGAGGCCTGGGACCTCCGCACTTGATCTTCCTGCCGGCTGGAGCAGCAGCCTGACCTTGCTTGGGATTGGAGCGCAGCCTCCACCTCCATCTCTCTGGGTCTCTCTAACTTGTTTTTTTGCTGACGCTGAACCCTGGTGCTTTTGCTTTTGGAGACAAGAGACACCCTGTAATTAAAAAAAAAAATAGGGAGCGCTCTTCGGCCTGGGAGGTAGACACATGCTGCCCTCTAATGGCCCCGGCCCTGCAGGTCCCCAGGCTGGGCCCAAGCAGACGCGGGGACCTTCCTTCCTGGGGGGAGGGGGGGGATGGGGATGGGGTTGGGGAGGGTCTGTGGCGGTGCGGGTTTCCTTCCTCCTGGCCCTTCCCCACAGCTGCTCAAAATGCCAGCAGTTGCTTTTCACCGGGAAAAGATGTCACAGGGCGGGCAGTTGTGGTGTGGGTGACCACGGGAGGAAAATGGTCCATCGTTTTGATTCCTGGACGCATTTACCCTATGGGTTTAGGAAGAGATGGCTGGTCTTGTTCCCCTGCTCCTTTGCAGGTCCTCGAAGCTCGAGGGAGGAAAGCACAAGGGCATTGGCAAAGGTCCGTGCCTGTCAGCAGGTTTGTGCACACAAAGGGGCTTCCTTTTCCTGCCCTGCTGGTGACAGAGCAGAGTGGGGGCGGGGTGACTGCTACTGCGGATACCCTTCCCCCCAACCCCCCCCCCCCCCCCCCCCGCCTCGGACTTTCCACTTGGAGCCTGGAGAACCAACTCAAAAGCCAAACACAAGCCTCTTGAAAAAACATCTGCTGGGTTAATGTTTGAAGAACCTAAAGACATTAGTTGGACAATGTCCAGTTCTGGTTAGAGGGGAATCCAGAACTTCATCCAGGGACAAAGTTCATAGGTGTGGGAGGAAAATCTGGGACAGACTTCTGTTCTGGTAGCTGGGAAGCTTGTCTTCAGAAGTGATGGAAAGAAGCTGAAAGAGGGAGGGACCCTGTTTGCCTCCTAGATCTGGCCCAAGTGGAGCATCCGCTGTAGCTCTGTAGCTGGGCGGAAACAGTGCAAAAGTTAGTGCTCCCAAGTTTACGATGTCACCTACAGCCAGGCTTCTGGGGAAAAAGCCTCGGTGTGACAGGGCAGAATGATCCTTCGTAAACGTTTATGAAATTGAGGTTTGATGGTCACAGAAATTAATGAGGTAATTCTTGTGGGAAGAGCTGTCTGGGGAAGGCAAACCATTACTCTTTTCTGCCCGTCTTAGGGGTGGGGGATGGAGAACAGGAATTGGAGACTGGTTAGGTTGAAATTTGAAGGAATGAGCATCATCTTTATATGAGGGTTAAGCAAGGAGAGTCCATTCCCCATCCCTCACTCCCTTTTGCCTTCTAGAAGTGGAAAAGGAGCACTTTTTATTCTTTAATTTGGGTCTTTGGTTGCCAGAGCCTGACATTGGGAAATGAGTATTTCCCTACCCCCTGGCCCACCTTACATTGTAGAATGAAAGTTTTTTATTCCCTCCTGTTTTCTCATAATCCTGAACGAACTCTGAAAAAAAAATCAAAATATATATTCTGTAAGTTTGCTTTCTTTTTGCAGTGTTGTGGCTTGAACTCAGGGCCTTCACCTTGAGACACTTCACCAACCCTTTTTTGTGATGGATTTTTTTTTTTTGACATAGGGTCTCACAAACTATTTATCTGGGCTGGTTTTGAACCACCATCTTCCTGATCTCTGCCTTTTGAGTAGCTAGGATTACAGGCATGAGCCACTGCCACCTGGCTGTAAGTTTGTTTTCTTTTGGCAGAATTGACCTGAAAGTTTGCCTTTGTTTGGTTTTGGTTGCCCAATGGTGCTCACTCCATTCACAGACTGTAGGGAGCAGCTTTCGAAAGCGATTAGTGGCCTGTGTGGATCCTGTTCAGGACTAACAGGGCCATGAGGTCCTGCTCCCAGACTGTGAGGGACTGGTGGATCAAGGATAAAGACAGCTCTTAATGCTGACTTACTCAAGGGAAAGAAGAGCCTAAAGTAATACACATATTTCCTACCTAAGATTTGGGTTGTGTTATAACCACCTCTCTTCCCTCAGCTAAAAGATGGCACAGTGTCGTCCTGGGAGATGTTCTTCCATCTTTCCTCCTCCATAACATTTTATACAAGGCAATTCTAACCCTGGAGACATAAGCATTTCCCCAAAGCTGATGGCATGCTAAATGGGACACATCTGTTTCCTAGTTTCATGTGGATAAATTAAAAATTAATAGAGGGCCCTGTGGTTATATGTGAAGTTTAAAGCACAAAGGTGTAACTAAAGGGTAGTGAGTGATTCATTTATTCTATTATTATTATTATTATTATTTGCAGTGTGGGGATGGAACCTAGGGCCTCTGTGCATGCTAGGCAAGCACTGTACCTCTGATCCCCCTCCACACAGCCCTAGAGAGTTCTTTAAATCTCTGACATTTCATGATTCCCTGTTAATGTTCTTCTAGCTGTGGTTAGAGGACACCAGCAACATCTACACACCATATGTCCTGGAGAGAATGGCACTCAGCAGATGGACTTCCTTTTAGCAGAGTGCACGAGAGGCTTCAGGTATACCTGGTATAACAGGTAGCATGCAAAATTCAGCAAACCTTGCATCTTTTTCTTTTTCTTTCTTTTTTTTCTTATCTGACAGCGTCTCTCTGTGTAGCCCAGATTAGCCTTCAAATCTCTCTTGATCTTTCTGCCTCAACCTCCCAAGGGTTGGGGTTGCAGGTGTGAGCTACCAGGCCTGTCTTTAAATCTTGCATCTTAGCTTTGCCACTTTTATAGGCTCCAGGCAAGTTACTACTTCTCTGAGCCTCAGTTACCTCCCTGGTAAAATAAAGATGTTATGGCACCACATTATATGAATTCAGTGCTTAGTATATTGTAAACTATCAATATTGTTATTTTAATATCATCTTTGAGTTTTTTGTTGTTACTTTTGGCTTTGTTTTCTTTGTAGTTCTAGGGATTGAACTCGGGTATGCTAGCCAAGTACACAGCTTCTGAGCTACACTTTCAGCCCCAGATTCTTTTTTTAAAGGACCAAATCGTGTATTTCAAATACCTATATGAAACAGGTTATATAAATAACCTCTTGCAATTGCTTTAAGTGGGGTGGGGAGGGGGCTGCGGGGGAGAGACGATGGGGGTGGTGTAAATAATGTACTATATCAGTCTAATCGGAATTGTTACCGGAATGGCCCCTGTATAATGAATATTTCCTAATAAATATTTATTAAAAAAAAAAAAGGACCAAATCATAATGAAATGTAAAACCGCTTCAGTAAGCCCTAGGTGCATTTAGGCTTGTGATCAGGTGAGGAAAGGAATTTGGGAAAAGCTTTGGAAGAAAGACTAGAGTCAGAGAAAGCAGAGCTGGGACCCCTTGTGGAGAGGCCAGCTCAGCTCACAGGCTGAGCAGGGTGAATAGTGTCGGGAAGCTATGGTCTGGGAAAGAGGGAGAAAACCTGAGATGCCAACTCTGTGTGGGGAATCCAGTGAAAACAGACTGACAAAACCCAGCTCATGGTCTAGAAACTTGCAGAAAGAAGTTTTGGTCAAGAGTGGAAAAGGGGAGCTGCAGGGGCCCCAAAACTGGGAACCAATCCAAAACCACCAGCCTGCCAAGCAGAGAGGAACTTGGAGCAACAGCCAGTTAAGCACCTGATTAATGAGTAAGCTGCTGGCTGGTTCAGGTGAGAGTGCACCTGTGATTTACCTAATCCCTGCAGAGCTGCACCCTGAGATCTCTGTGCACTCAAGTCATTTTTTTACTCAAACTGCTGGGTGAAGCCAAGATTGTGCTGAGCAGCTGTGGGGGAAGGGACTCCTAGGGGAAGGTATTTTTTTGTTGTTTTTTTTTTTAAATTGGACTTTTTGGTGGGTGTATATTCTTGCCTGTGAAAGAATAGCCATGAAATCAAAAGTCAGAGTTGCTTTATAAACCTGGGAGCACCAGAAGCTGTTATGGAGAACAAGGGAATCATCTATTGTATATTGTTACAGACTTGAGCTTTTCTTTTAGCCTGGTTGATTTTCTTGTATAGTTAGGTTTTTATTTTTGTTCATGAAAATTTCCAAACTTTTAATTAAAATATAACATGCATTCAGAAAAGTGCCAAAATCCTATATAGGTTGACAAAAGTTCATAAATTTAGCTGGATGTAGTGGAGTACACCTGTATTCCCAGCTACTGAGAGGCAGAGGCAGGAGGATCACAAGTTCAAGGCCATCTCAGGCGAAGTTAACGAAACCCTATCTCAAGAACAAAATAAAAATAAAAGGGCTGGGCTGAAGTGGCAGAGTGCATGCCAAAAAGTTCAAGGCCCTAGGTTCAGTTCCTAGCACTGTGAAAAAAAATGTTCACAGATTGAAAATGTTTATTGCAAACATTATTCCAATTAAGAAACAATGTCATTATCACTGGGAGCCCTCATCCCACTCATAGTTTAGTATGCCTGTATTGTCCCCCACCCCTGCCTTTTTTTTTAAACTCTTTTGCAATACTGGGGATCAAACCCAGGGGCCTGAACATGGTAGGCAAGGGCTCTGTCACTGAACTACATCCTCCCCAGCCTGAAAAAAAATTAATTGTGGTATCATAGAAACAGCATACAACTTATTGTTTTAACTGTTTTTAAGAGTGCAGTTTATTGGTATGTTCACATTGTTGTGCAACTATCACAATCATCCACCTCCAGCACTTTAAATTTTTTAAAACAAACCCTGTCCCCGTTAAATGCTAACTTCCTATCTCTCCTGCTCCCGGCCACAGCGACCGCTGTTCTAGTTCCCGTTTCAATGAGCTTGCCTACTCTAGGGCCCTCACGTGAGTGCAATCACAGATCGTCCCTGGTGACTGACCTATGCCTGTTAAAATGTCCTTAAGGTTCATCTGCGTTGTAGCGTGTGTCATTGGGAATGGCCACCTTTCCTAAGGTTGACCAGTATGGCATTATGTGTATGTATCATTGACCCATGGGCTCTTACATAACTTCCATCTTTGGCTATTGTGAATAAGACTAATGTAAGCAAGGTATACCTGTTCAAAACCTGATTTCAATTCTTTTGGATATACACATCCAGAAATGGAGTTCCTGGATCAAGTGACAATTTAATTTTTATTTTTGTTTGGTTTTTTTTTTTTTTTTTTTGAGGCAGGGTCTCACTATGAAGCCCAGGCTGCCGTGGGACTTGTAATCCTTCTGTCTCAGCCTCCCAAGTGCTGGGATTGCAGTCTTATACTACCACACCCTGCTCATTTAAAATGTTTTGAGGAATCACCATGCTGGTTTTCACAACTAGTTTTGCATGATTTTTCATTTAATATTCATGGAACCACTTAGTATGTACTCTTGTGTCTGACCCTCTTTTGTTCAACCTCTACTTTCATTCAACTTGATGTTTGTGGAACTCATTATATATATATATTCTAGAGACAGAACCCAGGGTCTCACACGTGCCAGACAAGTGCTCTACCACTGAGCTACCCCTTCCCCAGGCCTGTCCATGTGCTTTTTCACAGGTAGCCAGTATCTAAAAGAACTATAATTGACTTGATTTCTGGGTATTTCATAATCCCTCTTGTTAAGTTATATATATATATGTATATGGGTGAATATATGAATATGAATATGTGTGTGTGTGTGTGTGTGTGTGGTTTGAACTCAGGCTTTCCCACTTGTGAGGCAGGTGCTCTACCACTTGAACCACACCTTCAGACAAATTATATTTTCATCAGTCTATCCTCTTAGTTTTATTATTAGCTGTGCAGCATTTTGTAAGTAGAATATTACAGTTCTTTGGAGTTCAACAGAAACCTTTGCTGAACACATTCATAGAACTGTGTCAGGTTCTGTGATTCTGGTCCCTTTCTCTGTTTCCATGCTGTAATAAAGTCACAGTCTGGGGCAGATATCTGAGCGGAGATCCCTGAATTGGGCCTCCACATATGGCAAGCATTTGCTCTAATCTTAAGACTCCCTGTACAGTTTTATGATAGAGTACTTAGATCAGGGTTCAGTTATCTTGCCAGTAAGAGCTACATCTGATAAGACAGCTCAGCACTTCCACACCTCCTCTGGACTAGCTTCCCTCATGAATCCCTCAATCCACAACCACCAAAATGAAAAAGAAAGGCACTTAGAATCACCTATTTGAAAAATCCCTGAAGCCCCCATGGGCTTTAAAATCTCTTTTCTTATTTATTTATTTATTTAAGATAGAGTCTTCCTATATAGCCCAGACTATCCTGAATTTGTGATCCTCCTGCTTCAGCCTCCTGAGTGCTGAGATTACAGGTGTGTATCACCATACCTGATCTTAAATACTTTTTAAAAAAAACATTCTGCAGATTGCTCAAGAAAAAAAATATCATCTAAATCAGATGATCTAGTTTAGTTATACGTTAGCCTTCATTTCTAACAAGTTTTTTTGGAAATGTTCCAGTGACTTCTATCTATACTCATGTCTCCTAACTTGGCTGGCTGGAGAGTGGTGACCTCGTAGAAGCCAGCATTCTTTCAGAGAAAGCTTTGGGAATAGAATGAGGGCCTTGCAATCTCAGTCTCACTGACCTTTCCTAGGGCTACAAGCCTGTGACAATACAGAGAGAGGGCTGATGTCCTCCAGGGTCTCTGTAATGTCAGGATTCAACGTGGAATAGGGGGAGCAACACTTGACATAGACAGGTGGAGCCAGGGTCCTGGGTTTGAGTCCCTCCCTTGATTCTTGGCACAAATGTGACACTGAGCAAGTCACTTGACACCATAGAGCCTCAGTTTATTCATTGGTGGAAAAAACATAATTCATAGACATCTTACATTGCATTTTGTCTGCCATCTTCTCCCAGGTCTTCAGGCTCATCTTGTTGGGAGGTTTGTGGTACAAGACTGAAAGCAGATTTTGTCCAAATCCAAACTCACCCTTGTGGATTTTGTTTTGAAAGCTTAAAGTTATTTAGGAGTCTGGGCTCGGGCCAAGGATGGGGGTGGGTCAGGGGAGGTAATTGAAATTGTTCTTATTTTCAGGGAGGGGAGTAAGCAGAGGGCAGAGAGGGGGCTCCCATGGCTAGGAGAGTCAGTCAGCACTGTGTCACTATAACAAATACCAGAGACAGATCAACTTAAAAAGAGGAAAGTTTATTCTGGCTCATGGTCTCGGAGGTTTCAGTGCATGTTTGCTTGGCCTCATTGCCTTTAGGCCTCTGGTGAGGCAGCTTATCATGGCAGGGAACATGGGGGTGGAACAAGGCTGTTCACCTCCTGGCAGCCAGGAAGGAGTGAGGGAAAGAGAGAGGTGGAGCCAGGATCCCAATATCCCCTTAAAGGACACTCCCCTAATGACCCAATGACACTAGGCCCCACTTCCTAAAGGTTCCTGTACCTCCCAATAGGGCCACAGGCTGGGAACCAAGCTTCTAACACATGGACCTTTGGAAGACCCTTATCCAAATTACACCAGCTGGGGACTCCAGAGGGAACCCTAAGAGTCTTGAGTCTTGTGCAGTCAACATCACAGCTCCCAGAAGGTGGGCTGACCTTGGAAGGGAATGTCCCTTTGGAGCTTCCTGTGAGCAGCTTGTAGGCCTTGTTATGGGGCCTGCAGTCAAAGATAATGACAAATCAGAGATGACCTGGGAGCCAGAAAAGCAGAAGGGCCACCTCAAATGTTTCCTTTGCTTTTGACCCTGGGGCATTGCAAGCAACTACAGGAGGTACAGTGAGACATGACAGTGGCACAAAGAAGTGAGACTGAATTTCTGGCCTCTCTAGTGGCATTTGGGCTGTGTAACCTCTTATGACCTACATTTCTGGGCTAAATTTCTTTTGGCCACGGGTAAAATGGAGACACCCAGTGTGCAGCTAACATGGCTGGGGTAGGAAGGTAAGCGAGGTATGTGGAAAGCATTTAGCAATGTGACCCCCGCCATTGGTTCCTGGTGGGAGCCAGCTCTCCTGGTTCTAGACATCGTGGAAACTTCCACAGTGAGGTAGGCTCCCCCTGCATCTGCCTGGGGTGTCAGGCCTGTGGCGGCTATGGGCTGGCCAGAGCCGGATGTTGACGGTTGGGGCTGCTTCCTCTGTGGGACTGGCAGGACCTTGCCTCGAAACACTGACGCTGAAGGTTTTGCTTCGTTTATCATGGAGGAGAAAGATCCAAATGCTCCTCTAGGAAAGCAGCAGAGATTTTTCCGACAGGATTCTGTGTCCACACTCTGTGATGCTTCGACTGACTGTGGAAAGTGCTGGAAAACTGTCCCTTTGCTCCTGCTGGAGTTGGTCAGTCAGTCACAGGGAAGTGGACTAGCTGAGCAGGGAGGGTCTTAGCTGGCCAATGGAAAGCTAAGGTGGCCATGTCACAAGCCATGTGCATTATTACAACTTTTTTTAGCAGCCACATTACAGTAAGTACAAAAGAAAGAGGTGAAATTAATTCTTTTATTTTACCAATGTATTAAAACGGCATTGTTGCAACATGTAATCAATATGATGTATAAAAATATAAAACAGGTTAATATAAAAAACTCATGAGCTATTTTAGATTCTTTCTTGTTTCTCATTTAAGTGTTTGAAATCTAGGGTACATTTCACACTTACAGCAGATCTTCATTTGGCCTAGCCGTATGCTCAGTGACGTCGTGTGGCTTCTGGATTAGATAGTGTAGGTCTACACCCGCAGTTTCTACTGGAGACGATCTCCCTTGCCCAGGGGACGGGTGGCAATGTTGGCAGGTATTTATTATTTTGAGATGGGGGTCTCACTATGTAACCCATGCATGGTTCAAATCTGTGATCTTCCTGTCGTGGACATTTTTAATTGTTGTGACTGGAGGTGCTGCTTCTGGTAGCTAGTGGGTAGAGGCCAGAGTTGTTGCTCAATGTCCTACAATCACAGGACGGTCCCCACTGCAAAGAATGATCTGCTCCAAGATACTCATGGTGTGGTCTGAGAAACCCTGCTTTAAACCAAGTTTGCCTTCACCCCATCTCCTGATGTTATATTTTGGATAAGTGTCCCCAAAGTTGCATGCAGTAAAGGCTTGGTCTCTAGCCTCTGGCACTATTAAGAGGAAGTGGAACCTTTACGAGGTGGGACATAGTGGGAATCTTTCAGGTCACTGGGGCCTTGTTGGGTGCCAGTCTCTTCCTCTCTCTCTTTTTTGCTTCCCGGTCACCATGAGGTAAGCAGCTTGCTCTGCCATGTGTGCCTACTACGATGAGGTGCCTCACCATAGGCCCAAAGCAACAGGGCCAACCATTTCAGCCTGAACCTCTAAAATAAACCTTTCCTCTTTATAAGCTCGTTATCTTAAGTGTTTGTTATAGTAATGGAAAACTAACTCACATACCTGCCTTTTCTCTTCCTTTTCTTTTCTTTCTTCTCTGCAGTAACAAGGCACCAAGGGTCAGCTGGTAGCAGGACAGATGCTGGCATCAAGGTCTCCAGAGTTTGAACCCCAGGGCATCCTCAGCATCACACACCCCTCCTGTTGGCACATGATTGCTGCAGGTGTTCCCCATCCTTTCTCTAGCATAGCTTAAAAGGGGAAAATAAATGACAGGACCCAAGCCACGGGCAAGAGATCACACCCCCCACAACGTTCCCCAGCACAGAAGTTTCTTTTGCATTTCATGAAAATTTAGGGGGAATTCATACACTTGTCAGAACCTGAGAAACAAAGGAAATGCTGAAGCCAGCAAGAATTCTGCAGCTGACACTCAGCCAGCTCTGGAGGAGGCCTTCAAAGCATGGAGTGTCAGAGGGAGACTCTTGCATGAGATCGAGTTTCTTACTTAGCTACAAGGGGACCCGGAACAGTTTTCTGAATGTCCTGATGAATGGCTATTCCCATCACTCAGTGAGAAGTGCTTTACAATAAGTGGAACATAAAAGGACCAGGACAACTATATTTTCCTTAACCTTGCTCTCCCTACGGGTTCTTTTTTCCTCCTCAATAGAAATGAAACCTGAAATTTTTGTAGAAACTGGCAGGGGAATGAGTGATGGAATGAATGAATGGATTACACAGAACCGCTTAGGGCATAAACTAACCTTTCTTCTTCGTTTCATTGCTAAATCACCTGCTTGCTTTGCAGTTGCTCTCTGCTGACCCCTGGCCTCCTTGGCTGGTGTTGCTGTCTCCCTTCTTTCTTCCAGCCCCTTTCTGCATTCCTGCATTGGGAATGTTGTGCCATCCTTGCTCCCTGGAAGCCTTCCTCCCAGCCATGGGCCTGGCCTTGGGACTCCCTCTTAAAAATCCTTCCTTTCCCTGTGTCCCACGCTCTTGAGGACTTTCACTTCCTGAATCTGTGACCTCTGGGCAGTCCTTGAGCCTGTCCAACCTCCCTAGGGGAAAGAGGCCCTTTCTGCATGTTTCTGCTGACCATAGTCCTTAAGACTACACTGAAGCAGAGTTCACATCTATGAATGTACTTGTTGGCTAGCACAGGCAGCTTTTATTCCCTTGGTTTATAGAGACTCTGGCTTGTTTTTGCCTATCTTTATGTGTTCTGCTGCTTGTTAACTCATAGAGGTGGAGGAAGCTGAACTCAAACTGGCTCCATCCGTTTTGTCATTAGCACATGCTAAGGAGTTGGAAAGGAGGTAGAAGCTTTTAGAAAATGAGATTGAAGAAGTTGTGTGACACTCACATGTGACTCAGACCCCAGACTCATCTGTGCAATCATGGGCTGACCATCTAAAGATCCACAGCTGTTGAGTTGAGAGATGCTTGGAAATTCTCAGCACCTTGACCGACAGGTGCAGCCTGGCCATTCTCCCTCTGTGTACTCCACTTTTCTTACATTGTCAATGGGAGACAGGTTTCTCTTAGTCCACTGAGTGTCAGTTCACTGGGCTCCCAGATGATACTCTCAGGCCTTAAAAGCACAAAATGCAATGCCTTGAAGTCCAGAACTAGAGGATTGTCCTGAAAAAGAGGAAACTCAGACTGATATATCTTCCAGATTCTTGGTCACATGAGGGGCTAGACGCAAGGCCATCAAGACTTGTGGCAGTGGTCCAGTGTGCTCATGGTATGTCCCTAGAGAGGTCCCTGGGCCACAGCATAGGACTGTTTTTTTCCCAAGCAGCTATGGATTGAGCCCTTTATAGCCATGGAGAACTTAATTCTCTTCAGGGAATTAAGGGATGGCTTTTAAAGCCAGGTTTCTTTCCCATTTCTGCCTCTCCTCATTATTTTACTTACTTTAAATAATATACACAATGTCCTTACTCTTAAGACAAAGCCCAGGCTCTAGGGATCTGTTTTAAGGCACATCAGGTTTGTCCGGGTCACTCAGGAGGTAGCTCCTATATGCTACCATCTCCTGGCTCTCCTCAGCAGGAATAGCAGCCCTGTGTGTGCAGCTTAGCATCTCTGTGCTGGGCTCAGCAGGGGCTGAAGTAGGAGGCAGATGAGGTTTCCCTGCTGTCATGCAGCTGTTTGCTGACCACCTCCCCATGAGGGCCACTCTTGCAGCTGGACCGTGGTGTGCTCAGCTATGCAACGTGGCCTCATGCTGCAAACAGATGCCAGGGTGTGCAGACTCCATAAAGCGAACATTCTGGTTAACTAGAGGAAGTGTTCCTTTGCATCCTGGTCCCCGTTTTTGCAATCATATTTGCAGACCCAACACATCACATTAGTTGAATCTTAATGAAAACATTCTTGGACAGGGTTGAATGTGGTGGATGATTTCATGAAACATTGTCCTCAGAGCAATGTGACCCAAGTTCTCCATGGACACCCTGCTACTCCTGTCGGGGTAGACAGCCCTGTATTTCTGGAAGTGGAGCTGAGCTTGTGCACGGCAATGGTACAGCATGCCTCACTCTTTCTGCTCCATGTTCTGACTGCTGCTTTTGCTTTGATTTTAAGGGGCAATACCATGTTTTGGTGAAGGACATGTGCCTGGGTATGTACAAAGAAAGCCTGTTATTCTAACTACATTGGTTTTTCTGGATATCTTTGTATTTCAGCTTAAGAAGTTGGGAGTGAGAAACCCTTAGGAAGACAGGCTGGGTGCTTCAACAGCACACACATGGATCTTAAAACCATTTGTCCCCCAGCTTGTCTGTTTGAGAACCGTGAAGCCAAACAGAGCTATAAAAACCGTTCTGTTGTGCAGCGACTTGGCCTGGTGCTGCAGCAGCTAATGCCCCACCCCCCAGAAGAGCAGAGCTGCTGCTGAAGCCTGGCGCTGCTGAGGCTCCTGTGAGCCATCACCGCTCACTTTTGCACGCCTCGCAGCATCTCCCGAAAAGAAAACACACTCAGATTCCGAGCCTGGTCTCTCTCTCTCTCCCATGGCAGTTCTTAGCCTCTGCTTGCCTGTCCTCCTCCTTCCCCCTCCTGCTGGTGGGGCAGCAGCCAGGGTGGCAGTGGACACCTGAGCACCAGCAGGAAAGGGAGACTGGGTGACTGGAGTGTCCCTGTCATCTCACCCTGTTGCCCTGGTCCCCTGCTCCCTCTTCTTGGCACCTATTTGATTTCCTAACAGATTTTTACACGTAGATCTAATTCCAGCCATCAAAGCAGAGCTTGTGATATGGAGGCAGAGTGTGTGCTAATGAGGCTGAGGCCCAGGGCACAGCAGATTTCCCCTGTGGGTCTCTCAGCCAGCTCCCCGGGGAGTCCTCTTCTCCTTTTCCTCTTTCCTTGCTCTGTCCAAGGACTCACAGAGAGGCCTGTCTCCTCCTTACCTTCCCCCTGCATTGGGAAAGCAGCCTGTTTGCCTTTATCTTTCTACACATGCATATTTACTGCACAAGGGCTCAGATGGCCACGTGGGTCCTCTTGGTTAGGACATGTGAAATGAAGAATCATGACTTTGGTGCCTCCCAGAGGTGGTTCAAGTGGAACATATGATCAGATGCAAAAGGGTCTAGATTGACTCAGACGTGAGCAGTTTATAAACATTTGCAGAGGGATCCAAGAATGGTGGGTAGGTCAGGCTCTGCCCTGAATACAGGACATGGTTAGGATAGAGCAGACAGGGGCCTGTGGGCATGTCAAGGGCTCACGGCCCAGGAGGAGGGAGCCATCTGCCCACATGTCTGCAGGTGAGAGACCCTGATAGGCTCAAACACCTGGAGTGAGGAAACACTCCAGCTCACCTACCTCCAGGCCTTCCCCAGCAAGGGCCAAACCCAAAGGAACAGTAGTCACAATCCAGACTTTTTAAACATCAATAAGTAAGTTTATTGGAGAAATCTCTGAGTCTGAGCAGGGTGAAGGGTTGGGCATTACATGGGTGGAGACTTATGGGAAAAACTCCCCTTACTCACCCCTTTCTCCAATTTCCTGCCTTCTACTGACTGCTTAGAACCCATTCTCTCTTTAAGCACAGCCTCCAGCTATTTCTGTCTCCTTGCCCCTCCCCTTGTCAATTGCAGGCCACATGTCCCCCACCCTCCAACCCCACAGATGTTTTCTTTACTTCTCTTTTCCACTGCTCTGCTTAGCCTCTCTTGGTTTCCTCATGAGTCCTTTCCTGTACTCCTCCTCCATCAGCCAGTGGAGGCCTGCAGAGGAGCAGGACACATGAGGGACGTTATCATGGACAGTGCAGAATATCACCTGAACCCTGGGCCACAAGTAATCTCCCACACTTTTATGTTGAAAAAAATCCCACTCTCTAGTTTTCTGGGAAATGGCTTCTTTTGAAGAACCACCTATGTGACTTTGATAAGACCCTCTGATATGTCCCCCCAAATTCATATTTAGAAGGCTTAACTCCCAGTACCTCAGAATGTGACTATTTGGAGATAGGTCCTTGAAAGAGGTGATTAAGTTAAAATGAGGCTATTGGGGTGTGCCCTAATCTATTCTGTCTGGTGTCATTATAAGAGCAGACCAGGACACAATCACACACAGAGGGAGACCATGTGATATCCAGGGAAAGACACTATCTCAAGTCAATGAGTGAGAACTCAGGAGAAACTAGTCCTTCCCAAATCTTGATTTCAGACTTCAGTCTCCAAAACTACTATGACAAGTAGCTGTAGCACTTGTCCACTCTCAAACACTGCCAGCTCCTTTTTGTGACTTCCATAAGACTCACAGATGACTTTTATTTACCTGTGACAAACCAAGAACAGACTCTCCCAGTTATCATCATTCCTTTCTTCAATGATTAGATGAACTGTTTGTCCCCCAAACTAGCCAGACACAGAAACAGACATTTCTTTTTTTTTTTATTCATATGTACATACAATGTTTGGGTCATTTCTCCCCGCTTCCCCCACCCCCTCCCTTAACCACTCCACCCCCTCCCTCTGTCCCCTCCCCCCTTCCCTCCTTCCCCCTCATTTCCAGGCAGAAACTGTTTTGCCCTTATGTCTAATTTTGTTGTAGAGAGAGTATAAGCAATAATAGGAAGGACCAAGGGTTTTTGCTAGTTGAGATAAGGATAGCTATACAGGAAGTTGACTCACATTACTTTCCTGTACATGTGTGTTACCTTCTAGGTTAATTCTTCTCAAACTAACCTTTTCTCTAGTTCCTGGTCCCCTTCTCCTATTGGCCTCTGTCACTTTAAATTATCTGCATTAGTTTCTCTGTGTTGAGGGCAACAAATGCTATCTAGTTTTTTGGGTGTCTTACCTATCCTCGTACCTCCCTTGTGTGCTCTCACTTTATCATGTGCTCAAAGTCCAATCCCGTTGTTGTGTTTGCCCTTGATCTAATGTCCACATATGAGGGAGAACATACAATTTTTGGTCTTTTGGGCCAGGCTAACCTCACTCAGAATGATGTTCTCCAATTCCATCCATTTACCTGCTAATGATAATATTTCGTTCTTCTTCATGGCTGCATAAAATTCCATTGTGTATAGATACCACATTTTCTTGATCCATTCTTCAGTGGTGGGGCATCTTGGCTGTTTCCATAACTTGGCTGTTTCCATAACTTGGCTGTTGTGAATAGTGCTGCAATAAACATGGGTGTGCAGGTGCCTCTGGAGTAACCTGTGTCACAGTCTTTTGGGTATATCCCCAAGAGTGGTATTGCTGGATCAAATGGTAGATCAATGTTTAGCTTTTTAAGTAGCCTCCAAATCTTTTTCCAGAGTGGTTGTACTAGTTTACATTCCCACCAACAGTGTAAGAGGGTTCCTTTTTCCCTGCATCCTCGCCAACGCCTGTTGTTGGTTGTGTTGCTGATGATGGCTATTCTAACAGGGGTGAGATGGAATCTTAGTGTGGTTTTAATTTGCATTTCCTTTATTGCTAGGGATGGTGAGAATTTTTTCATGTGTTTTTTGACCATTTGAATTTCTTCTTTTGAGAAAGTTTTGTTTAGTTCACTTGCCCATTTCTTTATTAGTTCATTAGTTTTGGGAGAATTTAGTTTTTTAAGTTCCCTATATATTCTGGTTATCAGTCCTTTGTCTGATGTGTAGCTGGCAAATATTTTCTCCCACTCTGTGGGTGTTCTCTTCAGTTTAGAGACCATTTCTTTTGTTGAGCAGAAGCTTTTTAGTTTTATGAAGTCCCATTTATCTATGCTATCTCTTAGTTGCTGTGCTGCTGGGGTTCCGTTGAGAAAGTTCTTGCCTATACCTATTAGTTCCAAAGTATTTCCTACTCTTTCCTGAAACAGGCATTTCTTGTCCAGCTGACTGACAGACAACCACTGATTACAAAAACACCCACTTGTGCAATCCTATAAAAGTCTAGAGAATATCACCTGCCACGTGGCTCTCATCTTAGATCTGCATGCTCTTCCAATTCACTTCCTCCTGAGCACTCAACACCATCCTGGCCTCCATCCATCCAGCACTTCATCTCACAGTCATCAGTTTATGTTGTGCTTTTATTTACTGTACATTCCAACCCTCCTCACAACACTCTTTTGCCTTCACATGGAAAGGTCAGAGGTGCTCATGGACATCGTGCCTCAAGGCATTACTGAGGCCCACACTTCTTTTGCCAGGACGCGAAATGCAGACCTGAGAGATTACACCTTCCTCTGCAACTCTGCATACCCTTGGCAGCTCTCGTACCACTCACTGTCGTTTACTTCGTGCTGTTGCCCACGAAAGACATAGGTCTGTAAAAAGCATACACAATGGTTAGAGTTATCGCCATTATTAATTTCCTTCTTCCTAAGACAAAACCATAACCTTGAGGGTTCCAGGATTAGTTGACAATAGGAGGAACTGCATCCCTAACTTTTGAACTATGGCAATCTCTCTCTTATATGCTAAGGTAAGGGTACCACCCTCAAATCTCTTAATTGGGACTCCCCTTCCATGTTTGCATTTCAAAGCCTCACAACCTCTCTATCTTCTTCTCCTATGTTTGGATGCCCTATTTTAAGTCATCCTTGTCTCTTTTTTTTGTTGTACTGGGGTTTGAACTCAGGACCTTGAGCTTGCTAGGCAGGCGCTCTACCACTTGAGCCGCTCCACCAACCTGGAGGCTCTATTTTAGACTCATTACCCATTTCCCTCTTTAAAAACACAAGAGGACATGATTTGAGGACACAAACACGATGGAAGCCAAAAGCCTACTATATCCAGTGTCTCGAGAATTTCCCTCTTGCTTACAAGGAGTTGGTGCTGCTGTAGGATTTGTCCAAAACATCGTGGGTTTGGTTATAAGCCCTCCACTCAGTCCCTTAGGGCTCTCTGCCATTTATAGCCTACTATTCATGAAGAAGGCCAACTTCCACTCATCTCCTACAAAATCCTACTTTTGCCTTCTCCGTGCATCACTGGCCACTGTTTTCAAAACTTCGGTCCAGCTGCACTCCTCCCCCTCCCTGAGGGATGGTCTCCAGCCCTTCCTTGCTCTGACAATGCCAACACTGCTCTCCAAGACCCTCGTGTCATACTCTGGGGACAGTTTTTAACTCAAGTTGCAAATGAGAATTTCTGTACCCCATTGAAGTCAAATCCATACCTGAGGTTAGTTTGATTTAACCAAGAGTCCTCACCGTTTTCATAACTCTCTCAGAGTAAGAGACTAATGCTAACACAGACAGCCAATATGCATTGGGGGTAAAACATGATTTTGCTGTCTATGGAAAGGAAGAAGGTTCATGATGGCTGGAGGGACACCCAAAAAATAGCACCCAAATTGCTAACCTATGAAAGGCTTTCCTATGACACAATGAATTAACTACTCTTAGTATTGACATCACACTCGTTGTCAGACCCCCCAAAGCCAAAGGAAGTTCCTTACCTGACAATTATTCTAAGACAGCTACTTTCTAAGAAACCTGCATACTTCCCACTTTTCGACCTCCATCGGAGACAGAAACTGTACTTAAGAAGCTAAAGCCACAACAACTGCTAACACTGAGGCTGGTAAACATGGCTGGAAACAAGCAGGCTCTTTTATCCCCTCAGACAAGCTTTAACATACCCAGAGGTCTGATTGGTCTTTCCAACATCCTCCACCTGAAATTCAGTCTGGATGCTCCAGGAACTACATATCACAGTGACAGCAGTCTTAAGGCCTTGGGATGCTGTGTGTTATGGGTCAACAGGGCCAGGTTAATAGTGCTCGGATATTTGGTGGCCACACGTTATTTTTTCGTGGTCCTCTCGGCACTGGCCACTGTGTGGGATGAGGCAGGTCATGTGGAAGTATTAAGCCAGCACATAGGAATTTTGGACTCTCTGTTTTCCAGAATATTCAGCTACAGAGCCCTCCTGTGAACATTTTTTTTTCTTTATGAGTGTTTTTTAGTGACATCTGTCTCTGTCTAGACCAGTGGATCTTAATCAGGGATAATCTTGGCAATGTCTGGGGACACTTTTAATTGTCACAAGCTGAGGGGAGGAGATGCTATTTGTATCTGGGGGAGTGGAGGCAAGGGATGCTGCTGGCCACATGCAGTCCCACAACCAAGAACCACCCACCCAAAGCTTCCGTGGTGTCAAGGTAAGAACTCCTGTTCTAGATAGCAGTGCTGCTTCCAGGACAGTCTCCTAATCTTATTTAAGAAAGAAAAAGAACCCATCCAGTTGGTTTTCTAATGGAGACTGATTCTTACAGTAGTGTCTGCCTTTGAATTCTATGAGCTGCAATGTGGAAATAAAAACAGAATTGTTGCCTTGTTTCTGGATAAAAATTGGTCTTAGGCACACCACCAAGGACAACTTTGGGAAATCAGGTATTTTTGTTGAAAGTGAGTAATTCAATATGCTGGGAAGTTTGGGGCTCCCAGGTTTGCTTCTGGCTCCCCTGAGAGCTTGTTGGATGTTTTTGGGAATGTCACTCTCCTCTAGGGGTGGAACTAAGATATTTTCAAGCCTCTTCTGGCTCGACCAGAGTTTACTATAGAACAAGCCCATGCATAAGTCAGCTTTGAGAGTTACTAAAACACAACAAAATAGAAAGGAACAAGGCACCACCACAGCTCTGTCCTGCTACTGCTGGCTTCGGGGGATGTCCACTTCCACGTGCTTTCATGTGACCCACTTCCCTTCTTCTTCAAGGGCTTGAGAAGGGAAGAGCTGTGGCCATCAGGAAGACCAGCCAAGGGTGAGGTCCATGCTGCAGGCAGACCAGGCACTGGTTATATGAGAATGGGCAGGGCAGCGGGAGCTCTGTGGCATCTGTTTTCAGGATGAGGTCTGGGGATGTGTAGTGGTGAATGAGAGGTTGGTCCTCTGATTCTGCAGACTCCTCATTCATTCACAGATTCAACCAATTACTGATGGAAAACACTCAGAAAAAAATGCATCTCTACTGAACACATACAGCTTTCTTGTCATTCTCTAAACAATTCGGTGTAACAGCTATTTATATAACATTTACATTGTATTAGGTATAATAGATATAGTAGGAGGACGTGCATAGGTTCTGTGCAAACACTATGCCATTTTATAGACAGGACTTGAGCATCCTCAGGTTTTGGTATTGGGGGGGCTGTGTGTCATAGAATAAATCACCTAAGAACAGAAAGCTGACTGTATTTTCAAGAGAGAAATGCAACTGCTTCAATTATTCTGATGCCACTCTTTGGAAAAGATCTGTACTTTTTTCCAGGATGAATTATATACAGCCCACTTGTGATAGGTCTTAGTAGTATAACTACAGAAACTGAATTTTTGTCTTTAATTGGCATGAAAAATTCATTTCTGTTTTCACAGAGTAGGTGATTTAAAAAAATAAACATATTAAATCCTCACAAAGATTACACAGATTATCCACGCAGATGGGAAGCATGTACAGAGAAAGAAAGGTCTTCCTCCCAGCTGAGAGTAGATAATTCTGATTTTCTATTGAAATGGTCTTGGAGGAACTGAAGACATTGTGGATTTGATGTTTTAGGGGAACATTCACCAAACCAAGGAGACTCGGCGCTGTGATTGCTTAGGAAAAAATAGGTCACTAGCCATAGGCTGGTGGGGACAGGTTCCGGGAAGATGATATTCTGTTCTGGACAGACATTTTCAGGGCAATAAATGAAGGCATACCACTTGGGTAGTTGCCCTACTGATTTGTTGATAATAGAGGAGTATTGGATAAAAAAAAAAATCAAGGGACAGGAACAAGGCAAGAAATTGAGGTTTTTGGAATTCCAGACTGGAATTGTACTAGGGTTTCTTCTGGGTTAGTTCACTGAAATGTACTAGCCAGTGGTTTATGTCTCTCCTTCTATGTCATCATTTTCAGAGTAGGAATGTAACCTGTGTTAGCAAAAATCAGATTGGCTTCACTGGTCCTTTGTGTAGTCTCAGAACTCTCTGCCTTTCTGTGTTTGAGCAAGTTCTGTTTTAGCTGGAAAGCATTGGGGCCCTGGTGCCTCCACTTACTTGGTTGTAGACTTCAAATGCTCATCCCCTGCTTCTTTGTGTCCTGCTGGTCTCCTATGCACCTGGGGTCCCCTGGAATCCTGTGTTCCTGGGCATCATAAATGCTGCAGGGATAGCTCCCCTGCTCACGTGCAGAGAACTTCATATATAATGCACAATTTTAAAGATGAATGTATGAAGAATTTCAACATGGTGACAGCAGGGCAGTACACCAAGTACAGGGCTCTTCTGGGCACAAGACCCAGTGCAATGTCACAGGTTGACGACTTATGAGCGAGTTCCTACTGGTCTGGATGTGCAGCCAGGGCTGTGGAAGAATCTTGAAACCATGAGATAAGTTGCCCAAGGCCAAAACCAGTGTCAGGAGGAGAGTAAAGTCAACTGCTGAAAGCCACTTGGCTTCCTAATGATATTGTTGAAGCACTGTGTTTTTGTTTTTGGTTTTGGGATGAGGTCTCACCATGTTGCCCAAATTGACCTCAAACTTGCCGTCTTTTTGCCATAGCCACTGGAGTAGCTGGGACTAGGCATGCATGACCACCGTGCCTGCAGGAAACTTCGGTCATACTCTCTTTAGAACTTACTGGGCTGCTTATCATCTAAGTTTTTTTTTAAAAAATCATTGTTTTTAAAGCTGGTTTCAACTGAGTGTTCTGTTACTTGCAACTGAAAGCTTTCTAATGCATATAGGAGGACAACTTGACCATACTAAGTGAAGGCCATCCTGCAGTAGCTTTTCTTACTTTACTGTCTTTTTTTTTTTTTTCAAGACAAGGTCTTGCTATGTAGCCCAGGCTGGTCTTGAACTTGTGATCTTCCTGTCTCAGCCTCAAAAGTGCTGGGATCACAGGCATGCACCACCAGCTGTACTGTGTTTTTGACAAAAGTAGGTACATAACTCTGCAAGCCATCAAGGTAGCCTTGATAAGACTTTGAAACTCAAAAGCTAAAGAAGACTAAGGGCACCAAGTTGGCAGTCAGGTTCAGTGTCAGATTCCCAATGGAATGTGATTCCAAAGAACTGCCTAGTCAAGACATTGTCCCTCCTTAAAGAGGTCATGTTCACATGCACTGCCTTCTCTGGTAAGTGGATGACCTTGCAAGAGTCACCTCAGAAGCATTAGTCCAGTCATCTGCAGAGTTAAGTGCACGCTGGAGTCTCACTGCCCTTCTGTGTTAGTTCCTCAAGCATTCAACTTCGGGGTCATTTTGTTTAGGAAATGAAAAAAGAATAGCAAAAACAATAGTAAATGAAGAAAGACTTTGGAGTGTGACTTCAGAAACCATTGGCTAGGTTATAGAGCTAAATAGCTATAGAGCAAATCCTTATAGACAATTTTATCCACCTGCAAATGCTTATTTGCCTTTACTGGTCTTGATAAGACAAGCCAAGATTGCTGTCACCATAGTGATATTTTTCATATTGATTTACAGACTTGGTGCCATCCCCCTTTCCTCACATGAGACTTTAGGAACAATAGAATCACAGCCGTGGCCATAGCCTAAGGTGGCTATTAGTGTCACAGTTAAGGAATATTTAGGACTCATGAAAATAAGTAGCTAGAAAGCGCTATTAGTACACTTGACAGCATTGTTACTGGAATTCTTAAATACCTGAAATTCTTAGACTCACAGAAGTTTAAGGCTGGAAATGTCCCATAGAGGTTACCTGGTCTAGTCCTACCACAGAGGTAACTGAAACACGGGTGTTATTTACTCAAGGTCATGTAGTTAATGTGGACCTGGGATTAGGTGTCCTGACTCCTTACCCAATGCCTTTTCCCACCCTCGCTCCCCATTGTTCACAGTAATTTATAGCAGGTCTAATTGCCACAGTCCCCTCTAACTGGTTCATGTTCATGGACGCTCTCTTGAAGATAAGATTACACTTCTTTTTCCCAGATTACTTCCCACTCCTCCCAGTCCACCAATGCCCCAATGTTGTTGGGTCACAGCTGCGGACACTCTGGTTGAAACCAGTCAGAAAAGACTTCCTGCCAAGTGACTTTTGGTCAGGCAGCAGGTCTGAGGAGCTGGGTACAAAGGAAAGATCTGGTTATGTTCTTTCTGATGTGTTATGCATCAGTCTTGAGCTAATTTGGTCAGGCTCAAAAAATGTGCTCCAGTTACTCTTCAAACACTTAGAAGTATGAAATGTTAGGTCCACAAGGAGATTCAGACAGAATCTAGTCCTGTGCTCCAAGGGACCTAGAGGGTCTGGGGGAGGGGTGTTTGCTTTCCAATGAAGCTTTAAGAGCATGTATGTCTGAGGTTGACCACACCCACGTTTAGGCTTTGATTTCCTCTCCTGAGTACTTTTATTATTAGGGTTCTGTGTAGATTTTTTTTGTATAAAGAAAGGGTCTTTTTTTTTTTTCCTGTATGAGGGATTAAACTCAGGACTTCACACTTGAGAGACAAGAACTACCACTCGAACCATGCCCAAATTGTTTGCTTTTAGTTTGTTTTTCAGCTCTTGCCTGGGTAGACAAAAGTCCATACAGGACTGTGATCCTCCTACTGAGCCTTCTGAGTAGCTGGGATTCCAACTACACCCCACCACAACCAATAAAGAAAGAGTTTTGATGCTAGAAAATATTGACAGTTTTAGCTCTAGTCCAGTGTTCTCATTATCAATATGAGAAAACAGAGGCTCAGGCCGAGAGAGGCAGGTCAATGCCCACACCTAGCTAGTGACAGAGGCAGGGCTGGATATTCTGTCTGAAGTTACCCACTCCCTGGCCTGGCCCTTCTACGAACTGTATTTGGGGCTTGACTGAGAGTCAGGCTTCAAAATCCAGCTCTGTGGTGGCTGCTCATCTGGAAAGAAAGTGACAGAATCAATATGTATTAAGTGACTACTGTGTAACAGCCATTGCTTTCACTCATTCAGATCAGATTCTCTCAGCTAGTAGTATGCAATAAAAACCACCTCTGCTTTTCTCTTTCATTAAATGGAAAGTTTTTCTTTTCAATTTCAAACGAATTTTCTTTTTTTCCTTTTAACCCTACAGGAGCTTGTAGGAATGCTAGCATGTTCCAGAGCGGGGAAGTGACTGACGGAGTGACACAGCTCATGAGCAGCAGAATCACATCCCAACTTACACCCTTTTAACTCCAAATCTGCTGTTTGCATGCTCCTCCACATCCTAATAGGCTTTTTGTGTTGTCGTTTTTTCAGTACTGAGGTTTGAACTCAAGACCTACATCTTGAGCCATTCCACCAGCCCTTTTTCGTGAAGGGTTTTTCGAGAAAGGATCTCATGATCCTTCTGATCCGTGCCTCCTGAGTAGCTAGGATTACAGACATGAGCCACTGGCACCCAGCTCCAAATAGAAAATTTTTTTTTTTCCAGGCTGAGGAAGCCAGCAGCTTCCAGTTGCATGTGAGTTGCAAACAGTTGAAACTCAATTAAAAACAAGCCTTGAGTTTCCCTTTATCCTGTTTGGAAAATGGTAGGGACTCCTCGGTGCCTATCCTCAGGAGGAGGTGGTCTTTGTTAAGGGGACCCTGAGAATCCCAATCTTTTCCTATCCAGGTCTTTATGATTTACCCACATGCAACTCTAGCCTGTTCCCTGCTCACAGTGGAAAATACTGCTCAACTTGCTGCTCAGCCGCAGGGTGGGTCTTGGAGCAGCTGTCCCTCTGGGACATGGGCGAGGCAGAATGCTGTTCACGTTGCATGCCAGAGATGGAGAGATAACAGATGGGCTGTGGAGGGAGAAGTCACTCACATGCATGAGGGTGTCAGTCTTGGATGGTGAAAGACTTTTTCAACTGTCCTTGTCTTTCAATAGACACTGTGTCTCAATAGACTTGCAGTAATTCTGAAGTCATTCAGGTCTTACTTGTTAATCAGACCCAGAGATTCTTTCCTCATCGCTCTGCCTGGTTTCTGGAAATCTAAACCTTTGTAGAGACCAGGAGTCATTCTGGATAAGGTAAACTGATACAGAAGCTGGAAGGAGAAGGGAATGATGGGAAGAGAGTACAAAAGGAAGCAGAGGATTTGTGCAGCTCTTGCTGCGGCTTTGAGGCAAGTTGTTCAGAGAACGTTTTAATTGCTGTATCTCCTACTGGGACACGCCATGGTTGCCATCCATAACACCCAGAATCTGTCTCCCTTGCTTTTTGGTATACTGTTAAGTCTTGTGGTAGTTTTGGCTTGATGGTGACTTCAGTCTGGTCATGTAGTCTGAATATTAAGACTTGTACTTGATGTTCTCTGCCAACTTTCAAGATTAACATGTTCTCCTTCAATTTTAAAATTAAACTATAACTCTTTTTGAAAACATTTGAACTTAAATATTAAGCTGAATAAAGTATTCTAAAGGGGCACAAAAACGATAGAAAAAAATCAAACCCCAGCATTGCTTGGCGCCTTTCTCATTAATTTTGAAGTTATTAGCTTATGATCATATTTTCTCTCACTGGAGAGAGAATTCTCCAGAGCACTTTTAAAGGAGGATGAAACACCTTCCTCCTCCAGGCAGCTAAATATAAATAGTACATTCTTTCTTGCAGCTCCTTCGAAAAGATGAGGCAACCATCAGTGCCAAAAATGGAACCTGGGAGGGAACTCGGCGGCCATGGACATCATAAGGTGATTGGAACTGCTTTGTTTTTGCCAGCAAAAATGATCCTTACCCACCCCCACTCCAATCCTGTCTGTGTGCACATCCCTTCTCCCTGCCTCTCCCTCCCTCCCCCATGTAAACTCTAGGACAATGGGGCACATCCCTGGGGTTGGGGGACCTGAGGCTAGCCTCACTTTGGTGGACTGCTGTCTAACCTACACAGGGCTCCTGTGTGTGTTCTCATTTGAGGATTACAAGTAGAACACTGAAGAGGACAGAGCAGGTTGTCCATCCCAGGGGAGATATGTTACTTAATAGTGTTGATATTCATGGGAGATTCTTCCTCATGTTCTCTCCTTTTTTTGTAGTTGTCATGAATTCAAACATCGGGCCAAAATAAATGATCTATAGATTAACCATGCATGTATGATATTCAACCTACACAGGGAAGGCTTTTTTGTTTTAAAAGACATTACAGTTCTGTTTTCTGGCCACGTGCTCCTCACTCCCTCTGTCTTCGATTCCTTTGTTTCTGGGAAAGCCCTTTCACTCACAGGATCAGTACTGTTAGGAAGGACATCCAAGAGTATTGGGAGTGGGCCAGCCTGGGACCCCAGGGACAACGTTCCTCACTACTCTCTTAAGAGCTTTAGAGGTTGGAACTGGTGGCAACTGGTAAAGTCTTCAGTGTTTGGTAAACAGCCAGCATCCGGAGCTCTGGGAATAGCCTTATTTAGCTCTTTGTTTAAGTTTTAGGTTAAAGGCTCCCAAGAAGTTGGTGCAGGGGAGAGAAATTAACAACCATTGCTCGTTCACAGCTGGGCAGCCAAATGGGCAGCTCTGAAAGTCTTAAGCCTGAAGTAGAGAAAGAAGCCAACCAAACAGTCTTGGGCCAACCTTTACAGGAGAACTTTTTTCCCTTAACTGCTCTGCATCTGCCTGGCTGTTGGCCAAAGATCTGTGAACAGTGCAGTGTTGGTATGCTTTGGGTGAGGCCTGTGGCCATAGCGACAGGATGGGAGAGCCCTGGTCCCTGGGAATGAGAACAGTGGCCAAGATACAGATCGGGCAGGCAAGGGGTAGGGAGGAGAGGCCAAGATTAGTCTGGTCTAAACAAAGGAGCCCTTTTTTTTGGTGGTGGGTAGAGCAGCCACAGTCAAGAGTAGATTATGGTTCATCTCAACCCCTCCCCTCACATGAGTGGTCATGGCTTTAGCTGGGTGCTAGGCTCAGGGATTATGATCAACCCATTGACCTGTTCCTACCAGAATAAATTAACCACTGCACCGCTGATCATGTGCTACTAACCTACCGTGGTATCTGATCATATTAAAGTATTTATGTAAAAGGCCACCATGTCCCCATGGGAGGATGCTTGTTATCTCCCTTAACTAATTCTTCACTCAGGTAAGAAGGTAAAACCTGCCCCATTGCCCCATTGGCAGAGGTATAATGTTGTGGAAGCCTGTGATTGGAGCTCTGGGATCAGGGTAGAGGAGGTGAGTTCTAATCCCACACTGCCATTACCCCAATCTCAACCCCTGCATGACCTTTTGAGCTTCAATTTCCTCATCCACAGATGTCCTTCTGTGTCTACAGACTGTAGAATAAAAGGCTACAAGACACTTTTATTGGCTGAGTCTTCTTCCTTTCCTATTTACATTTCCTTGAAATCATCAAATGAGAGTCAAGGATAAAAAAAAAATAGGTTTAATTTTTTTTCTTTTCTGACCGTTTTTAAAAGTAAAGAGTTTTTTTTAAAGTACAGTTTTAGGTTCACAGCAAAACTGAAAGGGGAAGAGCCAGAGTGTTCCCATGTAACTTGTCCCACCCCATGCACAGCCTCCCCAGTTGTTAGAACCCTACAGAGTGGTCCATGTCGTAACTCATAACCCTATACATCACGATCACTCAAAGGCCACAGTTTACATTAGAGTTCACTTGGTGGTGTATGTTCTGTGGGTTTGGGAAAATGTGTAATGAAATGTATCCACCATTAAAGTTGCCATACAAGGTAGTTTCACTGCCCTAAAAATTCTCTGTGCTCCACCTGTTATCCTTCTCTCATAGTCCGTGGCAACCACAGATCTTTACTGTCTCCCTAATTTTGCCTTTTGCAGAATACCTGGTAGTTGAACTCATACAATATGTAGACTTTCCAGACTGGCTTCAGATAGGTTTCTTTACCCTTCTCCCTCCCTTCCTTTCTTCTTACTCTTGCAAGTGTCACCTCCTCACATCACAACTTGGTAGCTGTCTCAGTCTTATCTGCTCACCAGCAGAACAGAATGTCACTCTTTAACTCCCAGATCCTCACTTTTTCTGTTCACATCTGGCTACCCACAGAAGTCCATACTGCCAGACTCCACACTTCTTCCCCAGTGACCATCACCACAGCTCCAGCTCTGAGCTTTTGAAATTTTTCATCACAACCCCAGCTGTGCAATTGAGTCAGGTGGGGGAATTTAAAATGGAAGCAAGGAAACAAACTTGCCGGAGATTCTGAGTCATCTGGTCTTGGATGGGGCCTGGACATTGGGATCTTTTTGTTTCCCAAGTGATACTAATGTGGAGTTACTCTGAAAGGTGCTGTTAAAAGAGAATAAATCTTGTGTCATTGAATGTGTGACATCCTCACCCTAAGACCATGGAGGCAGGTAATGTTCTTGAATTCTGATGTGACTGCCCTGTTGAGGTAGAGCTTTTAGCTATGACATCACTCCTTGAGGTGGGCAGCTTCAAAGGTGGTCCTGTGTTCCCCTCTCTTGGTCCTTTAGGTCATCCTTCCTTTAAGCTTGAGCTGCACCAACTTACTTATAACCAGCAGACTATGGCAGAAGTGACAGAATATCATCGCCAAGATTTGGTTACAGAAGTCTGTGCCTTTTGTCTTGCTCACCCTACTTGGCTGTCTCTGGCTTCTCTCCCTCCTTTCAGAGCTCCAGCTCTGAGGGAAAAAGAACCAGAGCTGAGCAGCTGGTGGCAGGAACTGATGACCCACACGGCAGTGAGGACCTGACGCCTGCTGAATCCCTGGTGAGTGAGCTCAAATGTGAAATACCCCTCCAGTGAAGCCTTGTGGTGAATTCAGCCCCAGCTGACCAGATCCCAGCCTGTGTCAGGGTTACCCAGCTGAGCCATGCCCAGATTTTTGACAAAAACCATGAGATGATAAATGTTGCTTGTTTTAAACCATTCAGTTTTGGGGTCATTTGTTATACAGCAAAGATAACTAGTACACTTCCGAGAGGGAAGAGCTGACTCCTTTAGGCATTACTGGGAGGGACAAGGCTTTATGTAAATTTTGAGGAGTGGCAATCTAAGAGGGTGTTCCTTGAGGTGACCCTTAAATAGATGGAGCCACTCAGATTACTGGGACAGGAAGGTAGCAACTTGCTGGCTAGAGGAGTGCTTCTCAAACATGCACCTGACTTACAGAGTGCTGGGGGCCTTGTGAAAATGATTCTGCCTCAATAGGTGTGTGTGTGTGTGGAGCGGGTGGGGAGATTCCACAAGCTACAGGTGGTGCTACGCTTCTGGTGTGGGGACCACATTAGGGGACAAGTAGCCATACTGTTTAGATTTGTGTTTCCATGAGTACTTCTTTTTCAATATCTTTGTTCCAGCCCTGACTTAGTGGTGCTTCTGAAAGGCAGGAAGACCTTTGAACCTTGGGAGATAAGAAGGTGGAGCAGCGCCCCCTTGAGGCCACACAGTGGAGGCAGTGGTAAGCACTAGAACCTAAGGTTTTGTACAATCACATGATGTAGACGTTTATTCAAGTCAGACATGGTGAAACACTGGCAGATTTATACGGTTTATCGTTAAGGGATCAACGTCTGGCTCCCGTCCTTACCTAGAGAACTTTTTTTTCAGGGCCGGTCTTGGAGCGTCTGTTTCTAGTTGTATTTTTAATCTGCATTTCAGCAGTTTTTCTAAAAGAAAAAAAAAGTTGCCCAAGTCGCCCTCACTAGAGGGATGACAATCCTGGGAAACAGAAAAAGAAAATGCTTGGAAGTCATTTTTTAAAAAATTGCCTATTTCATGTGAATCAATGTTGCATGTTTATTATAATAAAAATATAATTTCCTCCCCAAATATATGTGCGAAACGTCTGTCCCTGGAAGATATAGCGAGTGCAGCTCCCCCTCACTCCAGCCCCCTAGTACTTCTGCCCAGACCTCTCGATTCACTCTCCCTGGCCTCTCCATCCTGATATGGTTTCTACCTTTCTTTCTGTCCTCACAGGCCAGCAGTCATCTCTTGCCTTCACTTTAGTCTCTGCCAAGGCTGGGTCCAAGGTCAAGTAATTTGAATGTGCTCCCAGTCATTCCCTTCCTCCCCCAATGCACCACTCTGGAGAGAGACCCCCCCCTCCCTCATAGACCCCGCCCTCCTGGAGAGAGACCCCACCCCTGGGTAGACACACCCTCCTAGCTGGACCTCACACACACAGCTAAACCCCATCACATTTTTTTCTCCCCTGGGCTTCCAGGCAGCAGGATCACGTTTTCCAGCCTCTCATGGCCCTCCTTGCTGCTCAGCAGTTCACTCCTGATTTCTCCAAACTTTGTCTGATGACAGGTATATGCTGAGATTATTCTAATGACATCAGTATTTGGTCTCATCCCTCTTCTACCAAACGCTATCCTCAGGGAAGGAGTTTGGGGATATACACTTCCACACTCTCTTGTTGGCATTGCTCTCGTAAGCAAGCTTGGGGAGCACAGCTGTGGCCTGCCCAGGATGCCCTATCCTAGACCCCTGCATGGCAGTTACGGACTTCTCCAGCCCCGGCCCCCATCACCAACCGGCCAAACGCTGTTGTCTCCTTTCTCACTTAGAAGATTAAGGCCATCTGCTCTGCACTTCCTATTTTTCACACCCCCACCCTCAGTAATTCTCCACATTTCCCAATCTTTCCCCTTTGCTCCCTGTACTTAGAAAATAAACATCTTCCCACGGGTGACTTCCCTCCCTGGATTTGTTTCTCTCTCTGCGCATCTCTTCTGGCACACTGCCCTTCCCGATCCTCCCTCTTTGTACATTGCCTTTCTCTTAAAAAAACCAAACATATCACAGTAACTTGACTTCTCCCTCAAGCTATCAGCTCATCTCCCACCTCCTTCTCCCCGTGCTCGTGTCGCTTCTCCTTTCACTCTCTGATCTCACTTGGCATCCTGCACATTGCTCTGTAGGCCTTTGCAATGAGCTTAGGCAGAGCAGGGGCCATTGCAGCATCACAAGGCAGAGGTCATGGCTGCAAAGCCAAGGGCTAGCATCTGGGCATCTGGGCCTGCCCTTAATCTGGGCAGCCACATGGATTTTGTTTTCCCTGAGACTCCTGTTCTGATCCAAGGCTCTATCTTGGTGTGTCCCTACAAATACACAAGGTCTTTGTGTGAATGTTAGTCATCTTTTTGTTGCTGTAACAGAAGACCTGATATAATTAATTTATAAAGAAAAAAGGTTTATTTTGTCTCATAGCTTCAATTTATGGCCCTGTTGTCCTTGGTCCTGTGGTGAGGCAGCACATCAGGGTGGGAACACGTGGTAAGCAAGCTGCTCACCTCATGGGGACTGGGAAGCAAAAAGAGATGTAGGACAAGTTGGGATCCCAATATCCTCTTCAAGGATACGCCCCCCCCAATGACCTAATTTCCTCTAATTAGGTCCTACCTCTTAAAGGTTCCACCACCTCTTAGGAGCGTCATGAATAGGGGACCAAAATAGGGGACCAAGACTTTACCACATGGGCCCAAGACTTTACCACATGGACCTTTTGGAAGAACACTTAACCAAACCATAGTAGGGTACATAACTAAAGAAAATCTAAAGAGAATGAGAAAAATGACTGCCCTCTATGGGTACGGAGGACAGAAAGTTGCTGAGGCCTCCAAGTGGGTTTCTTTGCAAACTTTGGTGCAGGTCCCCCAAAAAGACCATCAGGAACCAAGGGGCATCTGGGCCAAGTTCTGCCTCCAGACTGGACCCATGAACTGGCACTGAATACATTTACTCCCATGTTCATCACCAGCCTGGCAGGCAATCTCAAGTGTCGTTCACAGACCTGTTGCTCATTATTTCAAACATTTTGCCTGACAATGAGAGTCTTTGGGGCTTGTAGGACACAGCATGACAGATGGGCTGGAAAACCCATGTCAGTGAAGACTCCTGGCTTATTCTGACCATGACCAAAGATGAAACCCATAAAGACCTTTATCCTCTCCTCCTGCCCTCTTCTGACAGACCTTCTTTTGCAGTTCTTTCACTATGATCTATGGGGGTGGCTGAGAGAATTGTTTGACAAAGACCCTCTTATTGAACCCAGATTCTGAAACTAGAGCAAGCACAAAGGAAAGAGGTTGCCTGGCTAGTCAATTCTTTCCTCTTGTTTCATTATGGTGACTTCAGAGCAGGCTGGTGGACAGAGACCAGGAGTCTCTTCCATCTTTCCATGTGCACCTTATGGGATCTTTGATCAATGAAGAGCTGATCAAAGAGAAGTTTAATAAGAGCAGGAGAGAGCTGGACTTGGAGAATGGCTGAGAAGTCTCATTAAACAAAGCCCTCAAAAGAGTTGTCCCTTTCCCTGTGGTTGCCTTTATGACTCCAACTGGGTCAGCTCAAAGCCATGCTGTGTACTCACACCATTGTCCCTTTCTGTGTCCCTGCCACAGGATGCCTTGTGTATTTTTATGTGCATCGCTGCAAGTTTAGACAGGGAGTTACATTTAGTGCATTTGGGGCCTGATTCTTTTTTGGATCTATGGCATCTAGTTCCATTCTTACTCTGATCAGAATGTGATAAATGTCATGATGATCCAGGGAAGATTTTATTTATTTATTTTTTGTGGCTTCCTAACAGAAAAAATTTGATTTAAAAATTTATGGCAAAGCCAGGGATGATAGCACAGGCCTGTAATCTCAGCACTCAGGAGGCTGAGATAGTAGGATCATGAGTTCAAAACTAGCATGGGCTACATAGTGAGACCCTGTTTCAAAAAACTGTATGGCAAAATTCATTCCTGTGTGAGGCATAGCAACTTACTGATTGAACGATTGATTTAGACAGACATGTCTTCTCTGTGTGAAGATTCTTCATGGCTGGGTACCATCTCCTTCTGTTTGGGTCCAGGAACCATTTCTCCATGTTCTCTACTGTCAATAACCCTGGCTAATTGTTTTATCTCTCATGCAACATTTCTATTACTCACAGCACCATTGCCCTTCTGGACTTCTTTGTATTACACAAGTCAATCTTCTTACCTCTGTAGCTCCCTAATACCACATATTCAATGTTGGTGACATCCTCACTCAGAAGCCACCTCCACCAGTGTGTGTCTGTCCATAACGGCTTCCAGCAACTCTGAGTTGTTACTGTGCTTCATCAGTAATTACCATTATCAGGGTGAAAAAGGGGTTTTGTGTGACATGGAGACTTCATATTGAAGACTCAAAGACAAGGGTGAAAGCTTAGGTTTGATGAGGCATGGACAGCCATGTAGAAATATGATTGGGTCAAAAAGGTCTGCTTTACAGATACCTTAAAGCAACTGAGGCCAATAGGAAAAGGGGAACAGGTACTAGAGAAAAGGTTAGATCAAAAAGAATTAACCTAGAAGGTAACACCCATGCACAGGAAATCAATGTGAGTCAATGCCCTGTATAGCTATCCTTATCTCAACCAGCAAAAACCCTTGTTCCTTCCTATTATTGCTTATACTCTCTCTACAACAAAATTAGAAATAAGGGCAAAATAGTTTCTGCTGGGTATTGAGGGGGTGGGGGGGAGAGGGAGGGGGCGGAGTGGGTGGTAAGGGAGGGGGTGGGGGCAGGGGGGAGAAATGAACCAAGCCTTGTATGCACATATGAATAATAAAAGAAAAATGAAAAAAAAAAAAGGTCTGCTTTAATAGGGCTAGACTTCAGATTCCTGGCCTCTCTGTGTACCATTACTCCCCTCCTGGTTATGGGGACTTTTTGCAATAGGCAAAGCCTATTTACAAAATTTACAGATGAACAGGTGCATCAGAAAGTTTCTTTATGATCAGCACTTATGCAGAAAGATGGGGGATTGTTAGATAATATTTTTAAGGTTTATGGCTGGCTTTGGGGAAAAGGGATTCTGTGTTGGGAAAGAAGAATCATTGTTTAGTTTTGTTTTGTTGGTTTTTTTTTTCGAGACAGGCTAGGCTTGGACTTTCCATCCTCTTTCCTCAGCTTCCTGATTGCTGGGATTAGAATTCTAGTCTTTATGGCTTCCCTGGAAGGAGAATGAAGGATGAGAGACAAGAGGGAGGGAGAAGTTCAGAAACATTGTCAACTTCTGAGGCTTTTCCTTTAGGATATACTTCTCTGAAGCTTTAACACCACAACTGCAAGTGTTACTCAAAGCATGCGGCAAAAATGTGAGTAACAATTCATTCTTTGGCTATGAAATGCACCGTCCAAATCTTATGGTGTAAAGGTAGGGCACATTTTCCAACCAGGTCTTCTCCTGACTCTTTGGACTGCCAGCCGTCCTGCACTCCTGGCAGGTGCTTTTCCCATGCTCACTCCATCCCTACCTTCCACACTCTATCTCCAATGAAGAGGCCAGGCCAGGGGCCCTGAGCTGAGTTCCCAGAGGGGCCCTGCCCCAGCAAGGGATGTCCTCCCTCCTCTGGCACAGCCAAAGCATGATGTGACCACACTCGTTGGAATGAAGAGCCAACCTGGACCCTTGACATATCCAAGTGACAGCTGGCACACTCTTAGAGCACTTCCTGACATGTGGCACAGAACCTGCAGAGGGGGTGAGCTTGCCATCCAATGATGGGGAGCCATGGGTAAATGATGCGTGTCCCTCTCCATCCTCAGGTACTGCAGACTGGGGCTGATACTGAATAGTGAGCAGGGAGGCCCACCAATGCTGCTGAAGACAAGGGTCTGCATTAGATCTTCATTTGCCTGGAGCACTGAATTCATCCTGTGTCTGAAGTGAGTGAGTCATCCCAAACCAACACGTCAGCACCCCAGTGTAAACCATAGGTGCAGTCTGGGCTGCTAGCTCATGCAGCTTAATCATGCCTGCTGGTCCTGTCTGGGTTGGATTTGTTGTTGTTTTGCTGAGGATTGAACCCAGGGCCTTATGCATGCTAAGCAAGTGCTCTACCACCAAGGTACATCCCTAGCCCGTTTTATTTTATTTTGAGACAGTCTCACTAACTTGCCCAGGCTGGCCTCGAATTTGTGATGCCCCTGCCTCAGGCTCCTGAGTAGCTGAGATTACAGGAATGCACCAACATGCCCAGCATGAGTTGCATTTTGAAATTCTAGTTTCATCCCTCCACTGACATCTCCAATCTCAGAGGATCAACTAGGTCACATGGCTCCAGTGGCAGATGAGTTTCCACCTTGATTTGAACCAGGATCCACTTAAAGTTAAACTCTGTCACCAGTATATAAGGTAGCATAGTCACTGAATCCCTAGCAATCAGGAATACTACTTTTTCTATCCTTTTGTAGACTGTAATCATCCTCCTGGATTTATGCAATTTCTGCAGGGGCTGGGCTGGTGACTAAATGAACATATGATCACTGTTACCACCTTGTACCCTTGAGGTCTTTTCTTTTTCTTTCTTTCTTTTTTTTTTTTGTGGTACTGGGGTTTGAACTCAAGACTACACCTTGAGCCACTCCAACAGCCCTTTTCTTATGATGAATTTTTTCAAGATAGGGTCTCACGAACTATTTGCCCTGGGCTGGCTTCGAACTGCAATCCTCCTGATCTTTGTCTCCTGAGTAGCTAGGATTACAGGTGGGAGCCACCAGTGCCCAGTCTTTTTTTTCTGTTTGGTGATACTTGGGTTTGAACTCAGGGTCTTGCACTTGCAAGGCAAGTACTCTAACTCTTGAGCCATGCCCCCAGCCCTTTTTTGCTTTAGTTACTTTTTATTTTTTATTATTTGCTTTAGTCATTTTTGCCTGGGGCTGGTCTTGGACTGTGAACCTTCTGATTTCTGCCTGCTGAATACATGGGATTGCAGCATGAGCTGTTGTGTGTGGCTCAGAATGACACCTGACATCTTCCTCAGAATGCAGTATTGCTATTCACTACTACCTTGCCATATTGGGTTTTTTCCAGTGGTTTCTGTTTGTCTCCACTATGATAGTCTTATGTCATGGGCCAGGGAGCCAATGTGGAAGCTAACCCATCTACCAAGTGTCCCAATTCTAACTGTGCACCTGTGCACAGGGAAATGCCTACAGTGTGTCACTGGCCCCAGTAGGAACACAGTGAGGTAGACATTGGCCAGGGCACCACTTAGCACATGGTCGTGGGGTCCCCACTCTAATGGGGTATTATGATGATACTTTGGGTATCCATGTGTCAATGTCCATGCAGACTCTGTGTCAACAGTCTTGGAACTGTCTGGGTCTTCCCCTTTCCCTTTTGAGTAAAGATGATTATAGTAGATTGAATTGTGTTTCTCAAAGGATGATCTGTTGAAGTCCTCTCCCGAGTACCTGAGAATAGGACTTTATTTAGAAACAGTCTTTCAAGATTTAACCAATGAATATGAGTTCATTAGGGTGGATCCTACTCCAATGTGACCAGAACCCTTAGAAAATGGTAGAATTTGGACAGGGATTGTGCAGAAAGCACCACAGGTTGCAGAGGCGATGCCTTTGTACACACAGAACTGAGATGGCAAATCTGTGCCCCTCCCCTTTCCAGCCCAAATATATGAGAGTCTTTTCCTCAGGTGGGCCAATTCAGTCCCTGAAGCATTCTTGGCACAGTATAGCAAGGGGCGTCTGAAATGAAATGTCATTCTTAAGCAGAACCTAGGTATCAACCCAGCCCTCTGTCTCCAGAAAACTCTTTGTTGGGAGTTGTATGGCATTTCCAGGGCTTATTAATCAGCAGCTCTGTTTAATGAGTATATTCCGGGACTTCCAGGTATTCTGTTAGGACACTGTTATCTAAACAGTGCATAGCAGAGCTTGGGTTCATTGGGAAGACATTCATCTCCTTGGGTTTTTGACTTAGGGAAGTAAAGGGTGGGGGCTCTGGTAACCAGGGCGAGGAGAGGAGGAATTGGATGTGTGTGTGTAGGAATGGAGTGAGTGGGGTCGTGGGAATAGGTAGGTGCTTTGTGGGGTGAGGATGAAGGCATGTACTTCTCCAGGGGTCCCCATAGGATCACGGGTCTGTGTCAACTGAGTGAAGATTAAAAAATACTGACTTCTGGTATTAAATTTCAGACTCTTCTGTTTTTAGGAGTAGAGTAAAGATGAAGGGAACAGAGAACATTTTTCTGTCTGCTCCTTTCTTTTTTATTCTCCCAACTAACCAGACTTGTTTTGGGAAGCTCTGAGTCGAATAGAATAGGCTGTCTTCAAAGCAGCCTGTGTTGGGGTCTACCAGGATGTAACACACACACACACACACACACACATACACACACACACACGTGTGCAGTTACATATCACCACCACCACCACCAATGTATTCAGTAGAGCTCATACAAGTGGTGGGGCAAAGAGGCTGGAAGAGTTTGCATGGTAGCCCAACCCTGATCTGTGTCATGTATTAATGGCTTATCAGCTGATACACACAGCGTCTGATGACACCATCTTATTGTTTTATTTAATTTTTTTCCTTTTTGAATGACAGAGAAATTGGGCTATTGACTCTTTCCTTCCTTCTCCCCCAATCACTATCCACATGCACGTTTCTCTATTTAGCTCCTTAGTGTCCCAGTTTTTATGTCTAATGCCTGTTGACCTTGAAAAAGCATGCTACTTGACTTTGAAGCCTCAGGAAAACCTCTTTTCCTAGCCTTGACTCTTTCTTCAGGGAAGAATTTGTGTCACGGGTGCCTTTCTTAGCACATGATGTTAAGAGGCTATGATGATCACTTGGATAGAAACTGGAATTTGTTTAGTTTTTCATGTTTCCCTTCCTCCTTGAATAACATCTTCATGTCCTTCATTTTTGTGAATTATTTCAGATAAAGTCCCTTCTGTATTTAAAAAGGTTGTTGTATGGCACACACACACACACACACACACACACACACACACACACACACTGAGGAAGGGAAAGGAAGAACGGAGGGAGAGGAAAGCAAATATAGGGGAAAAAAGAGAAAGTTGCACAATCCCTGCTGGGCCAGCAAGTACCAGTGTCATGATGAAAGAAGTGGGAAGGACTTCATGCAGGAGTGCTTTGGGGGAATGTGCTGGCAAAGCTCCTGTCTGGATTGTAGTGTTCTGAGAAGGGTGCAGTTGTCAGGATGGGGGGCCAGTTGCACAGGACTGAGAGCTGCAGGATGAGAAGTTAGCATTTGCCGGGTGGTGACGAGCAATGGGAGAGGTACCTGCAGGGAGTGCCTGGTGTGCATTGGACTAGCTTGGAGTGAGCCTGAGTGTGAAGAGGCAAGGGGCTGCTGTTGATGTCCCTCAGGCAGAAGTCCACACAGGAAGGATATCTCAGAGTTTGTGACTTTGCACTGACTAAATCAGGAGTCTGGGAAGAAGGCTCCCAGCAAGGAGTGCAAGTCCAGAAGGGGGCCAAGCTTGGGAGGGAGTCATGAAGGTCAAGAAGAAGAGCGATTCTCTGGATGAGGGTAAATTTTGTCTTAGGCATGTACGGCTGAAAGTGCCCTAGAATGCCTATGAAGAAATGTCCCTCAAATGTCCCTCAGATGTGACCCCAACCTTCAGGAGAGAGAATTGGGTAGATATGTGGACAGCATCTTCTCTTAGAGGTGAAAATGGAGACCATAAGAGGAGATGAGAGCAATGAGGATTCATGGTTAAATAAAAACTATAGGTCATTTTCACGTGTAGGACATACACATAAGCACACATAGATGCACAATTCTGTCTATAAATACATTGTGTATATATGCATACACATGCAGGTAGGCATATCCTATCTCCTAAACTCATATGTTGAAACACTAACTCCCTCATACTTCAGAACGTGACTATATTTGGAGATGGGATCTTTAAAAAGATAATTAAGGTAAACAAAGGTCTTTAAAATAGGCCCTAATCTGATATGACTGGTGTCCTTAGAAGAAGAGGTTAGGACACAGACAAACACAGTTTTGTAATGCTGGGACTGGAATCCAGGGCCTTGTGCATGCTAGGTAAGCACTTGACTACTGAGCCATATCCCAACTCCTAAATCTGTTGTTTAAGTCACCCAAGCTGTGCTATTTTATTATGGAAGCCCAGGATACTAATACAATACCTATACTTCTATTCACATCCACAAATGCTCATACCCAGCCCAGGTAGCCATTCTGTGTGTACACATATAGACATATATGTGTTTGGATATGCATACAACATTTTTGCCTATAGCAAAGCAAACATTGCCTAATTGTATAGCTATAGAGGAGGCTGTTTGGCCAATCCACACTCATAGGGCAGGACTGGGGACACAGGCTCCAATAAAGGCATGTCATATTAACAGTAGCGCTTTCCTGAATATGAAGGCAATTTAGATGAGATGTTGATGTTAGATGAGATGTTTTCATGCTCAGGGGTTTCCCAAGGTCTAATGCCCATCCTGTGCAGCAGGTCTTTCCCTGGAAATGTGCTTTCATAAAATTAGGTAAGTCAGGAAAATATATGGACCACAACTGCCCACATCTGCCATAGAAGAACCGTTAGATGTTTGCATCTTTTGTGATTAAAAAAAAGCAGTGGTTGACACAAAGATGGGCGATCTTCCCTATGGTCCTCATGACTGGAGTAGCTGTACCAAATGCCCTTCTCATGCCCCATATCCTCCTTGGCCCTACCATGAGGTCCCGTAAGTGTAGAAAGGAAAGATGGATGCTGCTTTACCGGCTTGGCCTATCTGGACACACAACACAGGGCCTGGCCATGCACAGAAACCAAGCTCGTAGGGTGAAGTCTCCAGGCTCTCCAAAGGTCTCCCTGATCTTCCTCCTCCTAATGTTCCACCTGTGCTGAGGTTATTAGGAGGTAATGCACGGTTAGGAAAGACCCGCACAGCACCCAGGACACAGAAAGCCATCAGTCCATACTGGCATGCACCACCATCATTACGTACTTGCCATCCATCTTCCTCAACTGTAAGCTCTGTGAGGAAAAGACTCATTCAATCTTGGTATTCGGGTTCCTTACACAGCTCTATCATGGTAGGGTCAGCAGTTGTTGTCAGTGATTATGAGTAGGATACACAAATTTGCATTACAGCGTTATGGTCTCTGCTTTGCAAGCCAGTGTGAGACTGCAGGAATGGCCATGCAAGTTGACACTGTGTGAAGCAACTTTTTTTTTTGGTGGTACTGGGATTTGAACTCAGGGTTTAGCACTTGCTAGGCTGGCACTTTAGCACTTGAGCCATGCCTCCAGCCATTTTTGCTTTGGTTATTTTTAAGATAGGGTCTTATTTTTTGTCTGGTCGGCCGAGCAGAAATCCTCCTAATTTTATTTTATGCTTCCTGCTGTCACTGGGATGACAGATGCATGCCACCATGCCCAGCTATTAATCCCTCAAGCTCCATGCCTGGGCTGGTCTTGAACCATGATCCTCCCAATCTCAGCCTCCAGCGTAGCTAGGATTCCAGGCATGAGCCACCAATCCCTGTCTTTGTGTGAAGAAATTTTAAAAAGCAAAGAGGAAAATTATGAGTGATCTTCATTCAAAATAAAATAAAAATTATTTATGACTACTTTCAAAAATTTTTTGTTGAAACATTAAAAACTCTCTTATTGGTGGCTATAAATGTATATGGAAATACAAAAATAACAAAACTAATATTTATTAGCACGCTGTAATTTAAAACATTAGAGATATTGAGAAATAGTGCTTGATTTAAGTTTTTTCAAGATTTAAATATCAATTTTATTTTTATAATAATATATTAAATAACTGAGTCTAGTTATGAAGACAGAACCAATACCTTCTCTTCATTCCTGACTCTTAGGTGGTGGGCCTGACAGAACAGCATAGTATTCCCCCAAAGTGCTGTTGCACACACTCTCCACATGGGAAGGCAGAGGGATTGACTTATAAATCTAGAAGTCATAATGTATATTTAGAATCTAGAATGTATAATACTGTGTTAGTAAGGTTTTTGTCACTGGGACAAAATACCTGAAAAAAGAAAAATAACTTAAGGAGAAATTATTTATTTTGGCTCATGGTTTCAGAAGTTTCAGTCCATGGTCACTTGGTTCCATGTTCCAGGGTCTGTGGTGAGGCAGTGCCCTATGTCAGAAGGGCATGGCAGAGTTGTGCTGCTGATCTCATGGTGACCAGGAAGCAGAGTGAGACAAAGATGAACAGGCCAGGGACGAGATGTATCCTTCAAAGGCACATCCTGCCAGCAACTCACTTCCTCCAGTCAGACCCAACTTCCCATTTTCTACCACTTCCCAATAGTCTGTTCAACTATGGATTCCTCAATGGACAAATCCATTAATTAGGTCTCAGTCTTCATGATCTAGTCATTTCCAAAAGCCCCACCTCTGAACATTGCACTGGGGACCAACCTTTCAACAAATGAGCTTTGGGGAGACATTTCCCATCCAAAGCACAACAAATATGTATTTATTTGAACACACATCTAGAATCTAGCTCTAGATATGTATCTAGAATCTAGAATGTTTTACAAAGGAAGTGTGGCTCAAGTGATAGAGTGTCTGCCTAGAAGATGTAGGGGATCTGGCCACAAAGCATCAAAAATGTAGCAGTATCTGTTGGTATTATCCTATTCTCTGACCAGGGGGATAGAATATGGGGAAAGAAATGAACTGAGCCATCTGTGCTCTGTTTGTTCCCCCTAAATTCTCAGCAGGTAAGTCACTCCTGGTAAGAATTTGAGAATTTCAGATTCTACTTGAAGAATTTATTTTTGATTAACATGTATTTATTGTGCATATTCACGGGGGAGAGTTTGATATCTCAACACTTGGTGTGGTGTACACTGATCAAATCAGAGTAAGCATCATTTCCCTCCTTTTCTCTGTCACTTCTTTATGTCTGGAGCCTTTGAACTTTTCTTCTTTAGAGCTTCATAAACTATGTAACAGACTATCGTGAGCTATAATAACTCCATTGTGTTATGGAACCCCAGAACTTATTCCTTCCATTCAACTCTGTCTTGACATTATATTATTTCTCTTTTCCCTTCTTTTTTATTGGCAGTACTGGGATTTGAACTCAAGGTCTTATGCTTGCTAGGCAGGTGATCTACTGCTTAAGCCACACCCCTGCCCTGTTTTAATTCTTCATAAAAAATTTATTAAGAGTAAATTGAACAGTGTTTGCCTTCTTCTTATCATAAAACTTACAGTATGGACAAACCATCTTTTCTATGGCTTGGCAAATGGTTATACTCTTTTCTAAATTTGGGTAAGCTTCCAACATTTTATCCTTCGTACTTTCAAAGCCATGAGACATCATCAAGAGTTCTTTAATATGAAGTTGTTTACAGCATCTTTATCCTAAGTCTTTCTGGCTTCCCACCCGGAATCTCTCAAAAAACAGTGGCACCAACACTATCCCCTCAGTTCTGACCTCTCAACCTCATTTACATCTGGTCCAACTCTCACTTCCAGTATTGCCACCGCTCATGTCTTTGCTGTGCTTTCATGTTTATTGATGAATTCCTCCTTTTGACTATCCATTTTTTTGGTAAAAGTTTTGTGTGTTGATCACTGGGAGCCAAGGAGACTGCACAGCTCTACCCTTTGCTGTCTGTGCATGAACAGAAAACAGAGGCACAGTGACCAGTCACAGGCAGACTTTGAAGGAAGTGATGTGGTCAGTCTCTGACCATGACGCACCTCTGTTATTTGCTCTGTGACTTGTGGCTGAACACCAAGTAGTCAAGTTGTACTTTATGCAATTTCTCACTGGTAATGAACTCTGGTAACTGATAATGGAACTGTGTTAGGGAACTGGCGTTATTGATTTCTGTTACCACAGGGTAATGCAAATCCATGTATTGGGAGATATGCAAGGTAAGGATTGCCTGGGTATTTCATAATGAGTTGTGTGTCTCCTAAGTGGGGCATACATTATCGCTGAGGGTTTTCATTATTCTTGGCTTTGAGTTTATAGTTCTTATTGATGCTATCGGGCTGTTCTTGTGTGAATGAACTTCACTCCTCCAAGAAATGGCATTCCCCATCCTCTGCTTTGAATTCATTGTTCAACAGATATGTGCAAGGGAAATTTGTTTGCCTGATGTTTTCTATAGGAGCTTTCATACAGCATCACTGACAGTGTGTTTCTAGGTGGTGAGTAAGCAAGAGGAACACACATTCAAATTAAAGAGTGCAGCCTTCTAAGAGAATTGAGTATGTTAATGTGCATTGTGAATCTCCCTGAGGGATGCCATGTTTCCTGGATTCTGAATTACTATCATTTAAAAAGTGTCTACAGTAGTCAGCTTCTAATCACTGTGATAAAATGCCCGAGATAATCAGCTTGCAAAGAGAAAAGGTTATTTTGTTCACAGTTTTGGAGGTTTCATTTATCAGTCCATGATAAATTGACCCCATTGCTTTTGGGCCTGGGGCAAGACAGTGCATTATGGCAAAAGTGCATGGCAGAGGAAGCTGCTCATTTTTTGGTGACTGGAAAGCCAAAAGAAAGAGAAGAAGGGGCTGGGATTCCAAGATCTCCTTCAAGGGTGTGCTCCCAATGACCTAACTTCCTCTCACTAGACTCCACCTCCTAAAGGTTTCTCTACCTCCCAATGACACCACAGGCTGGGACTGAGCCTTTTCCACATGGGAGTTTGGGGGATACTTGTCTTCATAACACGAGAAGTATTACAAGGTTAGTAACAGCTTCATAGGAAGTACTTTGGGCTGTTAGAGCTGCCATAACAAATAGCACAAGCTGTGTGTCTCTAATTACACCATTTGCTATTTCAGCCTTCTGGAGGCTACAAATCCAAGATGAAGATGTCAGTACTGTTGATTTCCCCTGAGGCCTCTCAATACTTGACTTGCAGGTGGTCACCTTTTTGCTATATCCCCAACAAGGCCTTTTCTTTATGTGTGGAGCTTCCCCAGTGTCTCCCTGTGTGTCCAAATTTCCTCTTAGAAAACTAGTCAGATAGGATCTGACTAGATCCACCTTCCTGAACTTGCTTTAATTTAATTACCCCTTTGAAGATTCTTTCTCCAAATACAGCCACATTTGGAGGTACTGGGAATTAGTACTCCAACATATGAATTTTGAGAAAGGACATGATGCAATCCATAAGAGGCAGAAGGAAAACATGGCACATTAATTTTAAGATGAATTCTGATTTCAGAAATGTTGATGAAGGGGTGAAAAGTGAGTGCTAGAATCAAGAAATGCAGTAATGTACAGTATTTGCCAAACTTAATTGACTCTAGCATATTTTTTTTGTAAATCATCTCATGAAAGTAACAGTCTATGGATCATACTTAATCTAAAATGTGGAAGTGGCTGGTAAATTGAGAGTAGTGACCAGCCCATCCTTTTTGTGAAGTATAGATAAATATACCTACTAAAAGAAGTTTGCATTTGGGATTTCCTGAGCATCTAAATATGTTTCTGGGTTGAACCACAATGGTCAGAAATTTTAAACTCTTAGCTTCCAAACATGAGTTTAAAAGAGGCTCTTTCTTGTTTCTTGCAAAATAGTCCTCCTGATGGGATGGGTCCTTCTTTTCATGATATTCTTACTTTGTAGGGCTGGTTAGGTACTATAGTTACACTCCACTCACTGATCAGGATTCTTTGGGTTGCCCCAAAAAAATTCCAAGAAAAATAGGGCACAAAAGGAGATTAATTGAAAAACTACCTAGGGATTCTACAGTGGATTGCTTTTATGACCTATGTGTCAGTCAGATTTCCACCACTGTGACAAAATACCTGAGATAAACAACTTATAAGGATGAAGCTTATTATGCCTCATAGTTTCATCATAGTTTCAGTTCACTGTCACTTAGTTGCATTATTGAGGCAAGATATCATGGTATAAATAGCCAAGTTATAGAAACAGCCAAGATGCCCCACTACTGACGAATGGATCAAGAAAATGTGGTATTTATACACAATGGAATTTTATGCAGCCATGAAGAAGAACAAAATGTTATCATTTGCTGGTAAATGGATGGAATTGGAGAACATCATTCTGAGTGAGGTTAGCCTGGCCCAAAAGACCAAAAATCGTATGTTCTCCCTCATATGTGGACATTAGATCATGGGCAAACACAACAATGGGATTGGTCTTTGAGCACATGATAAAAGTGAGAGCACACAGGGAGGGGTGAGGATAGGTAAGACACCTAAAAAATTAGCTAGCATTTGTTGCCCTCAACGCAGAGAAACTAAAGCAGATACCTTAAAAGCAACTGAGGCCAATAGGAGAAAGGGTTAGATCAAGAAGAATTAACCTATAAGGTAACACACACGCACAGGAAATTAATGTGAGTCAATGCCCTGTATAGCTATCCTTATCTCAACTAGCAAAAACACTTGTTCCTTCCTATTATTGCTTATACTCTCTCTTCAACAAAACTAGAGATAAGGGCAAAATAATTTCTGCCGGTATCGAGGGGGTAGGGGGAAGAGGGAGGGGGCAGAGTGGGTGGTAAGGGAGGGGGTGGGGGAAGGGGGGAGAAATGACCCAAACATTGTATGCACATATGAATAAAAAAAAAGAAAAAAAGATATCATGTTGTAAACACATGGCAGAGGAGGCTGCTCATTTTATGGCAGCCAGGAAGATGAGAGAGAGAGAGAGAGAGAGAGAGAGAGAGAGAGAGAGAGAGAGAGAGAGAGACAGAGACAGAGACAGAGAGAGAGAGACAGAGAGAGTGGCTGGGATCCCAATATTTCCTTCAAGGGCAAGCTCCCAATGACTTAACTTCCTCCTACTAGACTCTACCTCCTAAATGTTCCACCACCTCCCCAAGCACCACAGGTGGAGACCAAGCCTTTACTCTATGGGCATTTGGGACACACTCTCCAGATGCAATGTATAGTACCTACCTTGCATTTTCAGACTTTTCTTAGCCATATCTTCCACACACTTTGTGCTGAGAGCACCTCTCCTCGGCTTGAGCTGCCTCTAGCTTCCTACCACAATTCTTCTAATCCAGGTGAGGAAAACCCACAAGAGCCCGCCCTACCCTCCCAGATGCTCACCCTGGAAATACAAACCAATGGGGCTGGGAGCAGCAGCCAGTGGATTCCCCTGCCTCTCATCCCTTGGACAGGTGATTCTAAAGTGCACGCTACAGGTTGATCTGAAACCCTTGGACCATGATCTTCCTGTGGACATTGCTTGGTGGTCAACTTAAGAACACATCCATGTGTTGACTTTTCTTCCTTCTCTTGCTCCTTCTCTCTGTATTCCCTTTCCAAATAAACTATCTGCTCTGCTTTTGGGTGAGCCCAGTCAAAGGCAAATGGAGGGTTACAGCTAGCCAGGCTTGAGCTTGGGTCTTGGACTACAGCCATATATAGGATAGAGGTGGGGCAGGATATTGTGGGGAGAGTGAAAATGGTGTACATGGACAGGAGAAGGAGTTCTACTGACACAGGAGAGGAGCAAAAAGCCTGAGTGGACCAAAAAGGGGGTGAACGAGAAAGAATTGTCCACTGCATATATTTAAAAAGATCTGGAGTCATGGTGGAAACAAGACTCCTAGGATAATAGTTTACTATAGGGTGGGCAGAAGCTACCTGCAATTGAACCTTGGTGGTGTTTAGTATTCTCTCTACATTCCATCTGTCAGCACATATGAAACAGCTTCTCCCCAATTCTTTGGCCTCACAACACACTTGTAGAGGAGGTAAGCCCACAGCTTCTATCGTAGAGATGAGAAAACAAGGCAAAATGATTAGTTGATCTTCCAAAGCTATAAAAGAAAGTCTTCCTGAGTTTGGGATTATGCTTTGGGCTTCCCGCCTACTGTGGTTGGTCCTACCTTTTACTGGAACCAACTCTAGGGAAGGTTTGCTGGGTTCCTGGAAGGCAAAAGTTTTGCAAGTGCAGGCCTGGTGCTGGAGCACTTGACATGGTGCAGAATGCTGCTGCATGCCTGAGCCAGGGTGGGGAGAGGGGCCTTTCACAGCAAACTGGTCTTGGGATGGGCTACGTCATCGCCCTCTTCCCATGACTGGATTTGCCTCAGCCTTAGAGCAGCCTTCGACTGCACTCACGACAGCCCAGGGCAGGACTAAACTCGTCTCTCCAGATGTGAGTCATGTTCATATACTCTTCTGGAAAAGATTGCTGCTCGTAGTCAGATGCAAAATAATAATAAAATTGCCTCCAATATTAAGCTGTTGTTTTGTCTGTGTTGCTTTGTTGAAAAAATATGAGTCTTAAGGCAATTTATATCCACCTATGAATTCTTGGGAAATACAGACAGAAGCAAGTTTCAACCTTTCTTCTTTCTTTCTTTTTTTCCTTCTTTCTTTCTTTCATCCTTCTTTCCTTCTTTCTTTCTCTCTTTTCTTCTCTTTTTCAGTGTGGTTCTGACTTATGTTTCTGCCTTTGGGGTGATGCCTGGGGCTGTACATTGAGTGTGGGAAAACAGAGGGATCACAATGTTCTTGGCATTTATTAATGACATTTACACCCATTAATTTTCTTACTCCTGTGACAGCCCTGTGAGCCATGTGCTAGAATCATCCTCATCACAGATGAGCAACCTGGATCTTAGAATGGGAAGTAACACAAGTGTCACCACATGAGTTAAATGGGAAAACCACCCTCCAGATCCAGCTGTGCTGACCTCAAAGCCTGTGCTGTTGCTGCTCTGAGCTGCCCAGGCTGCTCGCTGTGCTCAGGCTAGTTTCCCACACATGCCGAGACTTTCCGGAAAGCCTACTGCTGCCGTAATCCCAAAGCATGGGCTTGTCATTTTCTAAATGTATTTTTTCCTGCTTTTCATCATGGATGTCAGAGTTTCCTAAAAGTTAGCTTTGGGTAACTTTAAATATATCTGGAAGGAAGCCAGGGAGAAGTGGAGGCAGAAGACAACGAAAGTACACATTAAATTTGAGTGACTGTATTTCATGGATTCTAAGACAAACACTTTTCCATGCTTTCACAATGCTCTGAAATCTCCATGCTTGATGATTGCTGACAGCCAGGCAGCTGTGTGACATGGTTGTCCTTTCTTCTTTGGGAGCATCAAAGCTCAGTGAATGGGCATCAGAGGTTTGGAGGAAAATCCTAAGGACAATTGTGGAATGCTTTCTTTTTGAGACAGGGCTCACTATTTAGCCCCGGCTGGTCCCCAACTTGTGATCCTCTTGTTTCAGTCTCTTGAGTGTTGGGATACAGGTATGTGCACCATGCTCAGTTTTCCCAAAAGCTCTTGATGGTTCATAAGACAATAGTGCCTGGGAAGACATGAGTGTGAAAGAGTGATTCAGCAGAGTTAGATACTAAATGTGAGGAAGTCTTAGGCATATCTTACTCCATTTATTTACCTATGCTTCCCCTTTTGTGTATGCAGAAGACTGATGCATGAGTAGAACTTTCTACAACCAACTGGGTTCAAAAGAGCTCTTTCAATATGTTTAAAACAATTCCTAAGGGATGAGAAAGCATTATGACATACAACTATGTGCCATCGTTTTTCCTTTTTTGGTCTTTCATTCAATAACAGAGCATCTTACACAGATGGAGTTTTAGATGCTGCGAAATACGGTAGTTTTTATGTCTTATGTTCCAATAATCATCGATCTGTTTCTAATGTATTCATGAAAAAATATGTGCACCATCTTGCCATTAAACTATTTTTGAAATCTCATGGAAGCCTGCCAATGTTTTTGCAAGTTAGCTAAGAAACACTTTTGCATGTGAGAGGAGATTGAGAGGCTGCTTCCGGATATATTTTTGGTGAAGGTTTTGTTAACCCTGGCATTTGGCTGGAGCAAAAATAAGTACATAAGAAGGCAAATAAATAAATGAAAGGCGAGAGTAAAATTAAACTGTTTGCATTATAAAATATGCAACTCAGGGAACAAAATGTTGATTTGTGCAAAGTTGGTATGGGTTTTATGAAAACAGTTTAGCTCAAAAGCCTCGCCCTGCCAGGCGTGGTGTTTCAGACCTGTAATCCCAGCCCTCAGGAGCCTGAGATAGGAAGATGATGAACTAGAAACCAGTCTGGGCCACATAGCAAGACCCTGTCTCAAAAAACAAAACAAAACAAAATTTAAAAAGCCTTGCCCATTTGATCCCATATTGACTGACTTCTGATTAGGAAGCTGTACTCACTTTAATTTGCTTTGTTTGTCCGATAGCTGTGATAATGAATATAATTAAGTATACAGTACACTTTTATCATGGGTGCTGCAGGTGTATTTATTTATATTATCTTTGTTTTTAGAAAAAACACTATTGTATCATAAAAATATTTCAACCTTGAATTCCTTCCCATAAGCTTCAGGTCTCATGCAACCCATATCTGGACATAAAGAGAACTCAATATCTGCTGGACTTTGGTTTCGGTCACACTTTTGTAGATAACAAATGTCCCACATAAAAGAGGGCCATTCTTTTCATTGTGCGCCATTTTTTTTTTTTTTTTAGTAGCCATTGTATCTGGGCTGATAGCAGTGTGTGCCTGGAGGAAATTGCATTTCCAAGAAAGCAGAAATCCCCTACTTTACCAACAACTGTGTTAAACAAAGTCCCTGCCCGAAAGGAGCTCCCTGGTCTGCGATCTGTTCCTTGTTTATCTCTTGAACAATTAACCCCTCTCTCCATCCCTGTGGACCCCATTCCCAATGCTGAAGTGGAGCGCATCAAGGTCCTCTCCATGCCTACCATGGTAGAGCCCAGGTCTTTCCTTCCTCTGTCCCACAGCTTCTGCAGTTCCATGTCTTGGGCCTTAAGGTTTGCTGTCACTGTTGCATTCCCTGAGGGGAGGAGGGGAAGTGGCTTCTTTACTTCAGCAACATTTAAGTACTACCCCATCATCTTCAGCGTCCTAATGTGACTTTCAAAATCCTTCAGCATTGGCTCGAGCTTCTGCCTGTCTTCTGCCTCTGCTTGCTCCATTCCCTGGGCTTCCTCATTGTTTCTCCAGTCATCTTCAGTTCCCCAATGTGCTAATCTTCCTGACTTTCCATTCTCACATTAGTGACTGGTGTGGATTCCACTGGCTTTTGAGGGAGTCCTTAGAAACACACCTACTCTAAGCCTTCTTGTTCTGATGGGAAAACACCTTGCACACCAACATCAGAACGCAAGATGCTGCAGGGTGGAGCCTGCACAGGTCTTGTTAAAGAAATCCAGTTTGGGTTTGGCAGCTGACCCTTTTAGAACTTTGAAAACTTCAACACAGATGGCTGAACCTCGTGGGGCCAGTGATGTCATTTGGAATAGGTGATGACCTCCTGTCTTGGCTCTCAAAACCAGTGTAAGTTCCCAGGAGACTGCAGGTTAAGAACAGGTCATCACACCCAGGGCCCCCAACAATGGGTAACTGGCACACCTAGTTCCCTTACGAAAGACACCTGGGACGGGGGCAAGCACATTGTCGGTGGTTAACAGGTGTGAAATTGGCATTTATCAGCTGTATGGTTTTTCATTGCTTGACTCTGTGAGTTCCCACCTTCCTTCTAACCTTGGCAGGGCACCTTCCCTCCCTGGAGTTCACATTTGTGCACCACACTCAGCTTAGTCTCAGCTTGGGGCACTGTAGAAGCCAGCATTTCTCAGTGATGCTTATCAAAATTAGCAGGTGACTTTTTCCTGGCCACAATGAAAACAGAGGCCTGCTCTAGAGAGCTCTGGCTTTGGAGCCTAGAATCAAGGCCATCCCAAGGTGGGCTGAAGGTCAGGGGGGTGAGCCTCAGGGAACCGCTGAAACATTTTTGTATAGATGAGGAAAGAAACTCCAAAGAAGTCTCAGCAGACCTGGTGTGTGAAGGATGGAGGAGGGATGGGCTCCCTGTGCCCCTGTGAGTGTGGTGTGTGTGTGTTGTCTCTCTCTCTCTGTGTGTGTGTGTGTGTGTGTGAACACATACATGCACTATAAGCTTCAGGGCTCCCTTAGCATCTGCTTGTGAGTTGGCACTGCCTTCTGACCATTTCCCAAGTCAGGTCTCTGCTGTGATCACTAGTGTTTATTGGACACTTACTGCAGGTCGATGACTTGCACATATGACCTCATTTAATAACACACAACAAGGAGGATGGAGATCTTTCTCTGCTTTTCCAAATCTGGAAGCCAGGTCCCTCTGATGCTACACTAAGAGGAGCTAAGCCACTGCCATTTGTCTGCCTGGCAGTGTGTTGATGCCAGGCTGGTCTAGAACTCGCTTTGTAGCTCAGGCTGGCCTATGCAGTGAAACCCTGCCTCACAGAAACAAACAAGCAGAAAAGTGGGGGGGGGGAAGCAAAAATTGGGGAAATGGAGGCCTTTTTCCTTCTGCAACAGAAAAGGACATATTCTAGACTTTTCTAAGAGCATATTCTAGACTTTTCCTCAGCATTTTTCAAGAAAAATGGCCTGATGCCGAGACTGAAAACCGATTCAACTTGAGACCTTCCTATCCCATCTTCATCTTCTTCCCAAGTTCACTTAGCTTTGCAACTCCCTAGTTCAAAAGCCTTCAATATGCCTGTTGCTCTTGGCTTAGATCCAGACACCTCCTTGTGGCTTCCCAAGTCCTTCAGAACTCTTCACTGTTTGACCAGCCACACAAATGCTTGCAAAGTCGGCAATATTGCCATCTTAACTCATATCTCCCAGGAGGGCTGTTATCAAACCTGAGCTTGCAGGAGCCAGTTGCCCAACTGCTTCTGGGAAAGTGTTTGGGTTGTGACTCAGAACTTGGGAAGGTGGCTCTCACCTCACCAGAGTGCAATGCTCAGAGCTTTGTTATCTACTTGGAGTTAGGGTAGCTTGGCTGGGTGTTCCCTTTGCACACACAACTCCCCCACCCCCGGGGGATGTTGGGGGTGGGGAATTTGATGTTTGTGGCGTTAGCAGGAGAACTTTCTCCTCTGCTTCCTAGAATGCACAGCTGCATTTTGCTACTGGAAAAATATTTGTTGAAAGTCTAGTGATAGCTGGGAGAGGCTGAGATCTCAGAAGACACAAACATTCGTTATCTGCAGGATGAGGTTAGTTTCTGTTTGAGCCTGGTGTTTTTGAAAGAAGGAAATCGTTTTCATAAGCATCAGATTAGACTCAGGAAGTATCTTGGGACAATGAGAAGTTGAGCGGCAGCTAGGATTTTGTCTTTAGTTACTACTGCCATCTGCTGGCTGAGATTGTGAAGTACATCCATGGGCTTCCTGGGTGAACAGTGGATGCTTGCTCACCTTCCTCAGCCTCTTTCACCAGGGCAAATTATTTTACCTCCTGACGTAGCTTTGTCCTAAGAAGTTGTTGAGCCTAATCTGAGTTTCTAAGTCCTCTTTACCAAATTTAAGGATGTCTACTAATTATTTTGGAAAATCTGTGCAAAGTTAAGGAATTAAATAGTGAACATTAGTACTAGGTGCAGTGGCTTAAAGCCTTTAATTCTAGCTAGCGGGGAGGCAGAGATGGAGGGATAGCAGTTTGAGGCGAGCCCAAGCCCTGGCAAAAAAAGTTCAGGAGACCACATCTCAGCCAATAGCTGGGCACATGCATGTGTCATCTCAGCTACACAGGGAAGAACAAATAGGAGGATCACTGTCCAGGCAGCCTTAGCATAAGGTGAAACCTCAAAAATAACAACCAATGCAAAATGGGCTGGTAGAGTGGCTCAACTGCCTCGCAAGTGTGAGGTCCCGAGTTCAAATCCCAGTACCAACAATCACAAAAAAAGAGTGAAAATTGCAGCTGGGCTTGATGTTTAATGCCTGTAATTCCAGCACTCAAGAGGCTGAGGCAGGAGATCTAGAGTTCAAGGCCAGCCTGGGTTAAATAGTGAAACCCTGTCTCAACAAACCAACAAAAAAGTGAGAATTGCAATATAAAAATTATGGGGTCTAAGGCATATTGTTAAATAAGACCAATAATGTCAAATTTGGGATGTGTCCTCATCGTTATGTCACATTAGTGCTATATGTCAGCCCTTACTCTCTATAAATGTAAACTCTATGTTAGGTAAGGGATTACTGTAGCATACATACAATATACAAAAACTCAGTAGACAAGACACAAATGTAGTTTTTTTTAGTTATTCACATTATATTTTGGGGAGAGGTTGTATTTTACCTTTAATGTTGAAAGTGCTGAGGTGCAGAGGAAGGTGACTTCAGAATTATGTTAAGGGACACTGATAGAGGCTCCTCTGAGTCTCCTCTTCCTTTTCTTACCCTGGATTCTAGGGAACTCATGGTCACTGCGGTCCTCTGCAAGGAAGATACTATCAAAGGACTAAACTTGCCAAGAATTTATTAGTGGGTATCTGTCAGTGAGGCTGTGAAGGACTTGAGGATGGCTAGTAACACCAGATTCCAAAGCAGGTCTGACCTCAAGGGCAGGGACTGGGGGGCCGGTAGTCAGGCAGGGTGGAGGCATCATTAACTGCAGAATTGTTCTAAGGGAAGTTTGGCAAAAGAGGTGGCATGTCACTCCCATGATGTCACCTTGTTCTACTCTCTCTTAGTCACTTTGGCCATTACAGAAGTTTCACAATGCTTGGAAACAAGCCTGACTTGATACCCTGAGGGGCTCAGTCATTGCCTGGAAGCAGCCATAGGAAGTGTGCCTCACTGCAGATTTGGTGATGGGGTTTGTTTAGTTGTTTTTTAATTAAGAGGCAGGGCTTTGCTATACTGTCCAGGCTGGGGTACAGAATTCACAGTGCCATTCCCCTACTGACCAGTCTGGTGCTCCCTGCTTCCTGCGAGGTCACCACAGAACTTAGCGCAGACACCCTACCAGCATAGTGCATTACAGCCCAAACTCCCAAGCTCAAGCGATCTTCCCCCTTCAGCCTCCCTAGTAGCTGGGACTACAGCCTTCCCACCTGCACCCTGCTGCAGTGATGGATTTCAGAGCAGCACCTAAGGCCTTTGTGTGAGCACATTACCTGCAGTCAGAGAGCTGAGAAGCATAGTCTCAGGCCTCCGCAGACATCCAGAGCAAAGACTACTCCTCCTCCTTCCTTGAGGTTTGGGTGGCGCTCTCTCTCTCTCTTTCTCTTTCTCTCTCTCTGGCTGAATAGCGTATGTAACAAGAAACTGCAACTCCAGCCAGGAAAGACCTGGACCCTCAGTTGCAGAAGGTGGCCTCTATCCAACATGCCATATGTGTAAGCTGTATATATGACTTCCAGGAAGAGTTCTTACGAGGGTTATCACTTCCTTGCCTCTTCTGTCTTGCTGGCTAGAATGTGATGAGATGATAATCTGGAACAGCCGTTTTGGACCATGAAGCAGACTCATGTGGAGGATGATGGATGGAGTCACAAGTAGAGAAATCCCAGCCCTTGTGATCTTGAGCCACCATGGACTGCCTAGGTTCATGGGAGAGATAGATAGATAGATAGAGAGATGTCTAACTCCTGTTAAGATTTTCTGTTACAACAGAAGTTATTCCTAGGTGGAAAAAATTCAACATTGTATTTGGAAAGTCTGAAGGTTAAGGGAGTAAACATTTCTCAGAGGCTAAATCATGGCAAAAGGAAAAGCTTAATTACCTGGAATTTATGGGGTGCTGATATTTGCTCCATGTGGTGAAGATGGCCGGGCAGATCTCCCCTTCTCACTGCTAGGAAGGCGGTCCCCTTAGTTAGCAAGGACAAGGGAAGGAAACCCTTGATGTTTGTCAAGGGAAAGGCTTTGAAACAATGCAGAAGAAAACAGCTTGAACCCCTGTCTGAGTGTCAGGCGAAGGACAGTGGCCCTGGAGGAATGAAGGGATCAAGGAGGAAACCAGCAGGATTTAAATTGTCTGTTAAGTCTCCTGAAAACTTTCTCTAAACCAACACTTTTTGAAGCCCTCAAAGATTGAGAACATAACAAATATTACCCTTGTTTGGCTTGTCATTCATTCAACCTAGTACTGTTCTTTGGCTACGGCACGGGGGAGTATTTTCTTGAAGGATATGGTTATCCTTAGTGATGACTTTCAAAACTTTTTGGCTGGGTTGGGGGCATAACTTAGTGATAGAGTGCTTATTTCCTTAGCATGCACTAAGACCCTGGGTTTAATCCCCAGCACCGCAAAAACAAAACGAGACCAAACCAAAACAAAAAGTCTTTTTGGCTATGTCATTTCTAACATTTTTAGCTAGTATATGCATTTCCAGTGTGTTAAAATAGAGTTAGCAAATTCTGTAAATTTACTAATCGTAAATCCTTTGCGTAGGAGGCAATTGAGAAGTGATAAATTCCTGTGCCTGAGGTCTGGTTCTAGTCTTGTCCCTGCCACTTGGTGTCTTGTGCCACCTTAGGTAAGTCCTTAATCTTCAAGGCTATTTCCTTGCTTGTAATGTGGGATTAATAACAGTCCCTAGTTTATGGGACTGCTATGAGCGCCATGTCTGATAATGCTTGCAAATCTTAGGGATTTGACAGAGTAGTGAGTTGTCAGTACTCAGAATTAGCTATTATTATTTGCATTGACACCTAATCTCCAGTCACATGCTACCCAATGCCGTATCTACTGGTCACATGTGGCCTTTGAGCACTTGAAATAAAGCTAGTCCAAACTGAGATGTGCTGTAAACATAAAATACAGACTGTATTTTGAAGTCTTGCTATGAAAACAAGAATGTAAAATATCTCACTAATAATTTTTTAGTCGAACCTTTTTTTTGGCAGTACTGGGATTTGAATTCAGGGCCTCATGCTTGTTAGGCAGGTGGTCTACCACTTGAGCCACTCTACCAGTCCTCACTAATAATTTTTTAAAATATTGGTTACATGTTGAAATGATAACATTTTGGATAATTGGGTTAAATAAAAATATTTTAACATGTATTAAATTTTCGACTGACATAATAATTTTTTGGTATGTGGTGTGGCATTTCAACACTGTATATGAAGTGTGATGAACAGATCAGGGTAACTGCCATGTCTGTTCCCTCAGACACTTACCATTTCTTTGTATGGGAACATTCAAAACCCTACTAGCTATTTTGAAATATTCAATTAATTCTTGTCAACCATAGTTACTCTCCTGTGCTATAATTTTAAAATCTATTATTATGATGAATTCTACCCACTTTTAAAAAAAATATAGCTACCAGAAAATTTAAAACTATCTCTATGGCTTGCATGTCAGATTCCTTTGGATAAGCACTGGTCTAGGCAGATGGAGGGGGTGGGTTGGTAAAGTCAACCAGTCAATACTTTATCAGTGTCTGGTGGTTATGGAATCAGAAAAAGGAGACAGAGGTTTGGGGGAAGGAAATCTACTTCTTGAAGGCGTCATGGATACTGATGCAACTCAATCCCACAAATACTGCCTAAGGTCACGTGAGTCTGAAGCTAGGCTGAGATCTGGTGGTTCAGACAAGAGACGCAAGACCCAAGGTGGAGTCTAAGATTCACTGTGGCGTCAATTGTTGACAAAGAGTTGATGGCCATAGTTGTCCTGTGTTGGAGACTTGTGCAGTCTCTGATCAGAAGGCTCCCAAATTCTTTGTGAAGCTTCCCACATGGAAGCTCCAGGCAGGACACATGGGTGTAGTAAGGGAAATAATGGAGTTTTATTATAGGAAAGCGGGAAGGAGATTACAGGTGGGGTCTCTGCTTGGTGGAGTGGAGGTGCTGTGTGCAGTAAAAACAAGGGGAGAATTTTTATATGATTGGTGGTGGTGGTCAGCATCACTCCTCATCGCCAATGGCCTTTGGGCCTGGAGAGGATCTGGGCCGTCTTACGCACACGTCTACGCTAATTCTCAGGTACCCTGAGTCCTGTGGGAGGAAATATCCACTGTAATTTAACAAAGGATTTGCAATTGAAATAGAGTTCTCTGGGCGCAGAGGAGACAGGCCAGGGGGAGGAAGCACTCTAAATCAGGCTGTGTGTTTTTTCAAAGTCCCAAACTTTTCCTAACGTCTTCAAAAGGACGCAGAAGTTCAGAGGTAGGAAATGCACTTCTTCAAGACACTGTTGTTATTCAAATTCAATTCCACAGACTCTCTATTACAAACTAGTGAAAACACAGTGTTGCCCACCAACGCACTTACTGTCCAGTGGGGAAGAGAGGTAGAAAGACAATTGTAGCATAGAGCAAGCACGTGCTGTAACAGAATGTGCTGGAAGCCCCTGGGAGGGAAAAGGAACCCATTGTCGAGGATAAGGAACATTTCCTAGAGAAAGCAAGATCTCTCCGGAGTCCTGTGGGAAAGCAATAGGGAAGAAGGGAGAAGCACGTCTTAGGTAAAAGAACTGCAAGGGCTGGGGCTGGGAGGACAGGGAGCATGCCACCAGGTGCTGCTCGTGGCTCAGGAATGCTGCTGAGGGCAGCAGGTAGGATGGCTGGAAGCTGGAGATGGGGGAGAGGCCAGGTTACAGAGGTGATGGCATCACATGTGGAGAGGATGAGGGCATGGAAGGCAGTGCTTTAAACATTTTAAGCAGGGGAATGACACCAGTACGTTTGTGATTTAGAAAGATTTGACTATGTTGTGGAGGTTCCAGCTAAGGTGGATTAAATGTGCTCCACCCATGTCTACACCTGAATCAGCTATGAAACCTGAACAAAACACATGGAGCAGCTATTTGGGGACTCTGAAAAGTCAGCAGTAGCAGGTGGAGTGGGGAAGAACAAAATCTGAAGTACTATACAGTACCGTACTGTACTTACATTTCTTCCTTTTCCTGTATTTCCTGAAACCTGGAAGTGGCATCAGCATAGAAAAAGATCCAGGAGATGAGCTGACTCAGTCTCAAGGAGTGGGAAAGGCATCTCCTAACGCTAAGGAGGAGTTGGAGAAACTTCCATTTTTCCTTCCTTTCTCCAGTCTCTTGCATTCTGGTCCCCAAGGAATTCTGAGGTAGCAGCAGAGACAGTGGCAACAATGGGGACTCTCAGAATTCCACAGTTCTGAAGGAGGAGAACTTCCTCTTCAGTTGGAGGAGCTCTGATTCCAAGAGGGTGAGTGAACACTGTTGCTTTTAAAAGACTATTGCTCAGCCTCAGGTATGGGCTCAGACTTGGCAAACATGTGGCAGAATGAAATTAATAAAGCCCCAAATTTATGACTGGAGACTGAAAGGGGCCCAGAAAGTGCTAGGAGGTTGGGAGAAGGAGAAGCCCAGCAAAGCTACTCCATAAAGCTGTCAATGAACTCCTGGGCTTACTCCTGAGCTGCCCATCCATGGACCTGACCCTAAACAGAATACCACAGACTCTGAGAGAACTAAACCATCGGAGAGACCACAGCCCAGCACCCAGACTCACCACTGGGTTGCACACATTGGGGACACTCCTGAACCCCTCTGCAAATGCTATGGAAATGGTACAGACGTTGAAATCACATCAACACATTCTAACTAGAACTTGTAATCTGAAACCAACAGAGTCTGCTAAACAGAGCAATTTTCCTGCCTAAATGAAAATATCAACATTTCCAGAGGGTTTAAATAAGACCTAGAGTCTTATAAAAAAAAAAAAATCTCAAATACCCACCACTGGAAACTCATCACTGTACAAAGAGCCAGGAAAATCTCAGCTTGCCTGGGGGTGGAGGAGGGGTGGAAACCAACAAATGCTAAAGCAAGGATATCACAGACTTATCCAATAAAGACTTTAAGGTAGTGATCACAAAAATGCTCTGAGCAGTAAGGGCAAACCCTCTTGAAATCAGTAGAAAGGGAAAGTCTCCGTGAACAAATAGAAGATATTAAATGGAAAAAAAGAGAACCAAATGGAAATTTTAGAAATACCGAAAATTTAAGAAACCAATTAAATGGGCTCCATGGAAGTGACAGAAGGAAGCCTAAGTGAACTTGAAGACAGATCAATAGAAGTGACTTAATGTGAATAACAGAATATTTAGCTTCTGGCATTCAAAATAGGCTGAAGTCTAACTATAGGATTTGGGGAAGGAAAATATTTTCTGATATTTTTAGCTTCTACTTAGCATCTCAAGCTCCAAGCCTGGGAAACTCGGAATTCATGCCTCATGTAGAGAAGATGCCTATCTTGGCCATGCAGCTTGCTGCTCTGAACAGAAGAAAGAGGGACATGTATCCTTTCTCATCCTGGGAGATAATGAGAATCAAGTTAAGGAGGAGGCAGGAGAGATAGCCAGTGGGAAGTAGGTTTCATGGTTCTGTCTGTATGGTAAAGAGGACTGAGAGTATCAGTTAGTGGTGTGTTGGCTTGTATCAGGTCTTGAGAACTGATTGTTGAAAGTTCAGGAACTTTGCAAGTTGATTGAAGCTTGACATTGGACATGGTAGAAATATTTACACTATGGTAATTGGCAGTAATTTGAATCCCTGTGGAACCTTCAGCACTGGAGCAGGTAAGTGAAAGAGAACACAGACTGGATAGAGGGCAGGGTACGCCCCTGTTGGAGCACTGGAGAAAGTGCTGTGCAGGGATTTGTGTCAGTGTGGAGTGATTCAATATGGTGGCATGTGGTGCTTGGATAGAGAATGAGTCTTCTGAACTCTCAACTTTACCTCGTTTCTCAAATGGCATACATGCAGAGTGGAAAGGCAGTGAGTCTGCCATGTGGCCAGTGGTGGTCAGGTGAAGAGTTCCACCCCAGAGCCTGAGCCAGGGAAGTGAGACCTAGTGATCCACTGACCAGTGTGAACCGAGAGAAGACTGAGTCAACGGGAGAACCTACTGGGAACAAACAGCCACAGGTTTAGGAGGCTCAGACTTTACTAGCAGACTGACTGATCCAACAATGAAGATCAAGCCAATGCTACCTTAGTGCAAGATTGGCTAAGACCATTAAGGAGCTGAGGACAGTGCCTGGGTTCCCACACACCCTCATTTTACACTGTGAGGTCCTAGAGGGCTCTTTCTCCATATACCAGATACCATTTGGAAGGGGCAGGCATGGAAAAAAGGGAACTAAAATAGAATTCCTCCAAAATGAATACCAAAGGGACCATCGAAGTTGCTACATGTTAAAAACAAGTCTAGACATAAATTATCCTCCCTCTGCGACAAGGTAGTAGGAAGCTCAGGGGAAGACCAGACCAATTATAGGCTCAAACTAAAGAGACAACATTTTCTTTTCCTATCTGACTGGGAGCATAAATTTGCAGCCCTGCTACACCTGTAGAATAAATGAGTAGCATAACTTATATTTATTCGAATGTATAATTCATGAAAATTTCTTTTTCTAGCACTCAATCACTCTTTGCAAACTGAAGTTTGATCTCATTTTGATTTTGCAGGTGAAGAGGAGGCTGGATCTTGTGCAGTTGAAGAATTTGAGCGTAAAGGACTGAACTTTGGGTGCCTCTTTATGAGGTGGGGCTTTGCTCTTGGGCTGATAAATGCAGAAATTAATTTTTAAATCATTTACCCTTGGAATAACCAGAATCAGAGGAAGTGACCCATGTCAGTCAAACTCAGGAGGGACCAACTGATAAAAGGAGCGTGCTCAGTTTATTTTGTTGCAGTGAACAAAGTGACCAGTGATGGATTGGAATTCTCAAAATTATATATGGGATGCATGGTCAGGAAGATGTTTGCTCTAACTTAGAACAAGACTTGGAGGACCAGAGAAGTAAAACCGCACATTCAAAGTTAGGTAAACTCGTCCATGGCAAGGGTGGAACTCAAACCTTGACCACACCCCCCATTTTCTACAAGGTTTCTAGGATTCAACCTCACCCATCCCCTGTTGCAGAAGAGTCTATGTGAGAAACCAAGTCACAAGTGGAAGACTGTTTAATGATCAGGGAATTGGAACAAAAGTTTAATTCTACTTGAGGAGTGGACAGGAATTCCCCTGTGGGCCCAGCTTTTGGAAACACACATTTTGACTCCTCTTTTTCTAAAGTCCATGTGTATGTGTTTAGTCAGAAAATGCTTACCTAAAGTACGATACTCTGGAAATGATGCTAAGGCCAAGTGCTGTGGTTCATATGTTGGACGCTGGTCCTCAGCTGGTGGTGGTGGGAGCGGGTGGACCTGTTAGGAAGTGGAACCTAGAGGAGGTCATTAGGTCATTAGAGGCTCTGAAGGAATTAATATGGTTCTCACAGGATCCTGGTTAGATCTCAACAGAGAATTGTTATAAAAGAGTCAGATCGGCTCTTCTTAGTCTCTGGCTGTCTTACTGTGCGCTCTCTCTCACTCCGTCACTGAAAGGCCATTCACTCCAGGTCCTCACCAGAGCCAGGCAAAGGTTGGGGCCACAGTACTCTACTTGCAAAATATGAGCTAATAAACTTCCTTCCTCCCTTCTTCCCTCCCTCCCTCTCTTCCTTCCTTCTTTCTTTCCTTCTTTCTTTTTCTTTCTTTCTTTCTTTCTTTCTTTCTTTCTTTCTTTCTTTCTTTCTTTCTTTCTTTCTTTCTTTCTTTCTTTCTTTCTTTCTTTCTCTTTCCTCCTCCTTTTCTTTCTCTTTCTCTTCCTTCTTCACTTTCATTCCCTCCTCCCTTCTCTTCCCTTTCTATGGGGGTCTCTCTATATAGCCCAGGCTGGCCTCTAACTTGGGATCCTCTCGTCTCAGCCTCCAAGTGCTGGTTGATAGGCATATGATACCACACTCAGCAAACATCTTTTCTTTTCAAGCACCCAGCCTCAGGTGTTTTGTTACAACAGTAGAGCACTGGCTGAGACATAAACATCCGTTCTTGATTAGGTTTCAGCATGTCCTGAGTAATAATGGCTAAGTGTGACAACTGCTGCTGCTGTTGAGCTCTGGCTGTATGTGTGTCCTGTGTTGTGTTAAAGCTTACCCCAGGCTCTGTCTGTACCCACAGACTTACAAATTGGCTCTTAGTGTGCCCTAGCTTCCTTCTTAGAGTGTGCTCTGTCTCCTTCATCTGTGACCCTCTCTCTATCAGTGAGGAGACCCCACATGCCTGTGGTTTTGGAAGGATCTGAGACCTTGGAATCTCTTGGGATGGCACCTGGCTCTGCCAAGCTATACTTGCTCTCTCACAAGGATTGGAGAGACAACAATCTGGCTTGTGAGCCAGAGTGGTGACTACTTCAGAGAGACAAGGGGGTTTTTTTTGTTGTTTTTCTGTTTGTTTGATGAAGAGCAGTACAGGATTATAGGCACTAACTAAAAATTGGAAATACGTAAGGGAAATTTAATCTTGTAGGGACAAACACATAATGCAGACCTGCAGGTTCTGAATTTATGGTCTAAGCCTTAGTACTTGGAGCTCTGTGGGTCTCTTCAGAAGAGCAAGTGGCAGGGGAATCGCTGAGTGCTACCTGAGAGCTGTGTGTGTTGGGGGGCAGACAGGCAGTGTGCAAAAGCTATGTCACAGCTGTGGGTGGGACAGCTAAGCTGCCATGGAGCCATTGGGAAACTGAGCACAATGGGAGACTTTCAGGCACAAGAGACAAAGAAACAGGAAGAGAATCTGGCTTGGAGTCCAAGGCAGAGAAAGGCATGTCAAAGACAGGCTGGCCTCTGTCAACTCTGCTTAGTTTAATCATTTTGACCACAGAAGACCATAGGACTAGAAGACCTAGTGACCAAAAACCAAGAATTGGCTAAAAGAATGCACATCTCATCCAACTTCACTTTTTAAGATTTCTTACTTGCTGGGTGAAATGAGAAAAACAAATCTACAAAGGCTTCATGAACTTGTGGTAAAATGACCATAGCAGAAAACACACTCAGCCATTTCTGAGTATGAGGTTCAGTGGCATCTGTTGTGATGACACTGTGTGCCACCATCACCACAGTTCATCTCCACACTCTTCCATCTCACAAATCTGAAACTCTGTACCCATTAGGAACCCCTCCTTTCTGGTAATCAAATATTCTATTTGTCTGTATGAATTCGATTACTCTAGGTATCTCACATAAGAGGTAGCACAGTATGTCCTTTTGTACTGAGTATGTCTTCAAGACTCATCCATGTTGTATCATGTGTTAGAATTTTCTTCCTCTTTTAATTTTAAGTTTTTGTCAGTACTAGGGAATTGAATTCAGGGCCTCACATTTGCTAGGCAGGTGTTCTCCCACCTGAGCTATACCTTCAGCCCTTTTATTTTTATGTATTTAATTATTTTATCTATTTTGGTAGCCCTTTTATTTTTATGTATTTATTTATTTTGGTGGTACTAGGGTTTGAACTCAGTAAATAATGCTGCTATGAAGATAGGTGAGCAAATATCTGTTCATGTCCCTGACTCCACCTTTTTTGGGGAGCGTATAACCAGAAGTGGAATTATTGGATCTTATGGCAATTCTAGTTTTTTTTTTTTGAGTAGGCTCTACACTGTGCATAAAGGCCTTTACACTTATTTTCCAGGTCAGAAAAACCCAACAACTGACTATGCACAATTCAAGGTTATCTAGGATTTGCTATTTCTTGATAGCATCAGACTTGAATATTTTAATTTAATGAGGGATTAATTTTATTTTCTAAAATGCTAACAGCATCCCAGCTGAATTTAGTCCATCCTCTGGCCCATGTCTGCCAATCTGAGTTGGTCAGGAAGGTAAAATAATGCCCCCTCCCCAATATGTTCACATTGCTATGCCCTGAACCTGCCACCTTATCTAGTAAAGAGACTTTGCAGGTGTGATTCAGTTAAGGGCTTTTAGATGTGAAGAGGTTCTTAGATTATCCAAATGGGACCCATGTATTCACAAGGGCCCTTAGAGGTGGATGAGGGAGGCACATCAAGAGGATGTGATTATGGGAGAAAAGCAGAGCGATTCAACATTTTGAAGACGGAGGAAGGGGCCCTGAGCCAAGGAATGCGAGTGGGCTCTAAAAGCTGGAAAGGACAAAGAGATGGATTCTTAGAGCTTCCAGGAGGAAGGCCATCCTTCTCACAACTTGACTTTTCATCCACTGAAGCACATTTTGGCCTTCTGACTTCCAGAACTGAAAGATGATAAATTAGTGTTGTGCAAACTATTTAGTTTGTGGTGCTTTATTACACAGTGATGGGTGACTCATATAATTGGGTTCCCACCAAAACGCACATTGAGATGCAATTCCCATCAAAATTCCAATGACATTCATTAAAGAGATTAAAAAATCTACTGTTAAATTTATATGGAAACACAAGAGGCCACGAATAGCCAAGGCAATACTCAGTCAAAAGACCAATGCAGGAGGTATCACAATACCTGACTTCAAACTATATTACAAAGCAATAACAATAAAAACAGCATGGTACTGGCACAAAAACAGACATGAAGACCAGTGGAACAGAATAGAGGACCCAGATATGAAGCCACACAACTATAACCAACTTGTCTTTGACAAAGGAGCTAAAAATATACGATGGAGAAAAGACAGCCTCTTCAACAAAACCTGCTGGGAAAACTGGTTAGCAGTCTGCAAAAAACTGAAACTAGATCCATGTATATCACCCTATACCAAGATTAACTCAAAATGGATCAAGGATCTTAATATCAGACCCCAAACTCTTAAGTTGATACAAGAAAGAGTAGGAAATACTCTGGAGTTAGTAGGTATAGGTAAGAACTTTCTCAACGAGACCCCAGCAGCACAGCAACTAAGAGATAGCATAGATAAATGGGACCTCATAAAACTAAAAAGCTTCTGTTCATCAAAAGAAATGGTCTCTAAACTGAAGAGAACACCCACAGAGTGGGAGAAAATATTTGCCAACTATACATCAGACAAAGGACTGATAACCAGACTATATGGGGAACTTAAAAAACTAAATTCTCCCAAAACTAATGAACCAATAAAGAAATGGGCATGTGAACTAAACAGAACTTTCTCAAAAGAAGAAATTCAAATGGCCAGAAAAACACATGAAAAAATGCTCACCATCTCTAGCAATAAAGGAAATGCAAATTAAAACCACGCTAAGATTCCACCTCACCCCTGTTAGAATAGCCATCATCAGCAACACCACCAACAACGGGTGTTGGCGAGGATGCGGGGAAAAAGGAACCCTCTTACACTGTTGGTGGGAATGTAGACTAGTACAACCACTCTGGAAAAAAATTTGGAGGCTACTTAAAAAGCTGGACATCGATCTACCATTTGATCCAGCAATACCACTCTTGGGGATATACCCAAAAGACTGTTACTCCAGAGGCACCTGCACATCCATGTTTATTGTGGCACTATTCACAATAGCCAAGGTATGGAAACAGCCAAGATGCCCCAGCACTGACGAATGGATTAAGAAAATGTGGTATCTATACACAATGGAATTTTACGCAGCCATGAAGAAGAACGAAATGTTATCATTCGCTGGTAAATGGATGGAATTGGAGAACATCATTCTGAGTGAGGTTAGCCTGGCTCAAAAAACCAAAAATCGTATGTTCTCCCTCATATGTGGACATTAGATCAAGGGCAAACACAACAAGGGGATTGGACTATGAGCACATGATAAAAGCGAGAGCACACAAGGGAGGGGTGAGGATAGGTAAGACACCTAAAAAACTAGCTAGCATTTGTTGCCCTTAACGCAGAGAAACTAAAGCAGATACCTTAAAGCAACTGAGGTCAATAGGAAAAGGGGAACAGGAACTAGAGAAAAGGTTAGATCAAAAAGAATTAACCTAGAAGGTAACACCCATGCACAGGAAATCAATGTGAGTCAATGCCCTGTATAGCTATCCTTATCTCAACCAGCAAAACCCTTGTTCCTTCCTATTATTGCTTATACTCTCTCTACAACAAAATTAGAAATAAGGGCAAAATAGTTTCTGCTGGGTATTGAGGGGGGGGAGAGGGAGGGGGCGGAGTGGGTGGTAAGGGAGGGGGTGGGGGCAGGGGGGAGAAATGAACCAAGCCTTGTATGCACATATGAATAATAAAAGAAAAATGAAAAAAAAAATATATCAGTCCAGAGAAAAGGAACAACAACAACAACAACAACAAAACGCACATTGAGGCTTGGTCCTAGTGCAAGGGCATTGAGAGGTGGAGGGTCTTTAGGAGGTATTTGGGGTCTTGAATGCTCCACCCTCATTAATGGATTAATACTTTTCTTGAGGGAATGGACTTGACTATTGTGGGAGCTGGGGGGTCCCTTTAACTCTCTTCTGCATGTGCCTGCTGCCCTTATGCCCTCACAAGAAGCCAGGAAGAGGCTGGCACCATGTTCTTAGGCTTCCAGAAACTTGAACCAAACAAACTTCTTTTCTCTATAAATTATCCAGTCTCAGGTATTTTGCCATAGTGACAGAAAGCAAACTAAGACAGGTAAGTGTCCCATGCTCACATATGGTACTTGCTTTTATCCTCTGAGGTCGGAGGGGCCCTAACAGGAGACACTGCCCATACCAGGCCCTGGGCCTTGTTCTCACGGCATCCCCCACTGTCATCACAGGGCTCCCAGGAGAAGCTTAATGAACTGAGGAATGCAATGTCACTGGGATGCACTGTGTGACAGCACAGAGGGGACGACAGGCAAGCCAGCCTGGGCACAGGCACCATGCTGACCCCAGTCCTCACAGGCAGCACGGGAGGTTCCACCTTCAGGGAATTGGAAGCAGCTTGTAGTGGGGTGGGAGTGGGGGCTCATCTGACCTCACACACACCTGGTCTCCATGCTTCACCAAAAGCATGGCCTGTGAGGATTGCCTCTGCCTCTGGTCAGATACAAATTCCAATCAGCATAAATGGGTGATTTACTCAATCCCTTTCAAATTCATTTAAAAAAAAAAGGCTTTTAAATGGGGATAATGTTTCTGCACAGGGTTGAGGGACTTTATGTTATCAAATTTATGAGAAAGTGCAAAGCCCTTAAAAGCAAGCCTGTGATAGGCATGTTAGGACATAACGAATGGAGTCAATGACTTCAGGTCAACTCAAGGTCAAGATTCTCACTGAAGTGCTGTTATCTCCTAGTTTATTTCTGGAGCAGTTATTGGAACCAAATTTTCTGCTTGCATTGCATCAGAGCTTTCTCTTCCTTCAGGAGAGGGGAAAGAGAGGGCAAGGAGAGGGAGAGGAAAGGAGAGAAGAGGAGAGGAGAGGAGAGGAGAGGAGAAGAAAGGAGGGGAGGGGATAGGAGGGGAGGGGAGGGGAGGGGAGAGGAGGGAAGGGGAGAGGAGAGGAGAAGAGAGAAACCCAATAGGGTCAAGACCTTCACTCTGTGTTTTTCTCATACTTTTTTGTTTCATTCAGTGGTTCTAGTCCAGTCTCAGCCTTAGTTAAAGAGATTGTTACTCTTACAAAGAACAAAGCAATTTGAGAAAAAATTGAAAGAATGCTTTTGAACAAATTTTTATTATAGTGTCGATGTCTGCCAACATTTCAGGATCAAAGAAATGTAAATAGACATATACAATAGTGAATGCTTTGTGAAAATGCTAAGTAAAGGGAAGGGCATGGCAAGTAAGAAATAGACCTGGAGCCATTTTCTCTTTCTCCTTCCTGCCTTCCTTTTTTCTTTGCTTTTTAACCTGTTCTCACTACGTAGCCCAGCTGGCCTCAAACTTGCAGTCTTCTTGCCTCAGCCTCCTGAGTGCTGGAGTCACAGGCATTTGCCCTAAGCCCCCATTTAACCATTTTAAAGTGTTCTCCAGCATTAGTAAATTCACAGTGTTGTGTGACCATCAGTATTATTCATCTCCAGAAATTTTGCATCTTTGTAAACTTACCTTTTCAGTTTTTAATATGCAAGTTGCATAAGTGAATTTAGAGCCCATATATTCTTCCTGATTGCATTAAAACTTATTATGTTCTATATAAATACCATGTGCTTGTTTTAATGTGTGCAGTTAAAACGGCTCAGAGAAAGAAGGGAAGAAAGAGTATTTTTTGCATACTTACCAAGTACAAGAAGTTATAATTCCACATGACAATCTGTGAGACAGAAGTTGTTAGCCTGTTTTATAGATGAGTAACTGAGGCCTTGAAAAATGAAGTAGCTTGCCTAAGGCCAAATGGCCAGGACGTGATGGAGCCCAGACTCAACCTCTCCTTGTTTTTCAATGGCAGCTTTCAAGTTTAGACCACCTCAAGGAAGGAAGGAAGGAAGGGAGGAAGGAAGGGAGGAAGGGAGAAATCAAAATGAAAAAAGACTTGGGGCAGATATGGATATGACCTGTGAACTTTAGGACTGTGGAGTTACTGAATGATAGTTCCAAAGAATGTATGGGCTATGCTTTCTTGGATATTTTTTAGGACTCAGTGGTCACTTATTCTATTTAAGACATCCTCTGCCTGAAAGGACCTCTAAGGGACTTCTGTGACTTGTGGTCACATTGAAGTAGCCCCAGTCCTTGTGAAATAGTGACAGGAGGAGCACAGATGAAGAAGGGACAGGTATAAGGAACTGTGTCCATGGAACACTACAGCCGAGGGGTGGGTGTCCCCACAGGGCAGTGCTCCTGGACACTCCTGTCTTGTTCAGAATACCCTGTCTGAGCAGAGTGGCTGCCAGTGGAGGACAAGAAAGCACTCAGATGGCTGCTTCAGACATGGAAGGACGCTGGACTTTGTAATCTCTCCCCCACAGAGAGCGAGCAGAGAATCGTGCCTAATTTCTGCTGAATTCAGGTACTGAACTTGGGCCCTTATCTTGGGAAGACCTAGTTAGAGTGATGTCATGTGATATTAGCTAATTTTTATCAATCTATGTGCTACCCATTTTGTAGCAATTATTTTACTTGCATTCCACCCTAAATGATTTGAAGTCATAGGTTCTGTCATTGTCTTTATTTAACAGAGCTCATGAAGCCCATAGATGGCAGAGGTGGGATTTGAACAGAGGTCTGTCATAGTCCAAGTTCACACTGATCTCTACCATGGTGTGCTGGCTGCCTACTATTAAAGTCACATACATGTGGGTACTAAACACGGCTCCACCAGTGACTGCCCTGTGACTACTCATTGAGTCTCAGTTCCTTAATAAGAAAAATGGGAATTAAACTGTCTACGTCATGGATTGTTATAAAACTTAAGTGAGATTACATGCATGAAAATGTTGGTTGGGCAATAGCACATGTTGCAAGTTGAATTGTTGCAACCTTGTTTCTGCTGTCAGCTGGCTGATGTCCTACAGGAGAGAAATAAGTCCTCAAGCAAGGACAGTAGAATGTTGCTTCTCATGCCGGGCAAGACAAGGCAGGTAGCTTTTGGAGCCCCAAAGAGGGGCCTTCAACCCAGCCTGGACCTCAAAGAAGGGCAGCCTCTTAGAGAGAGTGATAGTCCCCAAATGATGGAGTAGTAGTTTCTGTGGGGGAAAAGGCAAGGCTGTTACAGAGCCAAAAGAGTTAATGACTTTGTGTGTTTTTAATAGAGAAGTCTAGTGCCAAGTAAATATGAAAAGTGGTGAAGGAGAATTAGAAGGGAAGCTGATGTATTTTGCCTCCAAATAACTTTTGGATGGGATGTTCTCTTAGTAAATCTGGGGTGTGGTTGTGGGGAATGGGGGCTGGGACAGACGGGGTAATGAGGAGATCAGGAATATTGATCAGTAGGAAGGGACTGCTGTCTTCTTGAAGCAGGATATTCCTCAAGCTCTCTTTCTTCAGTATATGCCATGTGGCAGATTGTGGAACTGGGCCTGAGCTGCAGGGTAAAGTTGTACAAGTGGTAGTCTGGCTAAGGGGAGAGAGAGGACTAAAATCCAGTGTGTGCCCACTTGCCATGGCCTAGGCATACCTCTTTCCTTTGCCCAATGGTGCCAATCTGCTTGTCAAGTTGTATGCCACTGACTCCCATTCTACCCAGAAAGGGCACCTTTCTCCAATTCATGAAGGTGTCACCTGTTCTGGCGGGGATGCTGTGTGCAGTCTTTGGGTCTGCTCACACAACAGTTGAAACAAAGGCCATTGTATGCACTGGAAGGCTGAGGCGTGCTTGTTACATGATCAGAGCCTGGCTGTAGGTCAACTCTGTTGTACATTCCCTTCTCAGTAGCTAATTATGCCCTCCTGCTCTCTTGCTAGCCTGAACTTTTATATGGCTTTTGATTCATGCACCTGAAGTCAAGACCTAGCTACTTTTAGTGGAGTCTAGAAAGTCAGGGATACAATAATATTCCAAGTAACTAAATGCTAGTTATAAATATTGCAGCATTCTCTACAAATTTCATTCTTGTTATATGCTTATAGTCTAATACTTTGTGAATTGCCCTGAGTTTACAGTGATTCTTCCCAAGACCTCCCCACACATTTGTTTGGAGAGTGAGGTGAATGAATGGATAGGGTGGGGGTACGCTTAGAATAGCACAGGCCAGGTTCTAAGGCCTCTTGTCAGGATGAGGGGAGGAAGGGACTCATAGAAACAGGAGCAACGCACACTGTCTGTCTGAGAGCAGAAGAAAAAACACTACTGCAGGAACAGTACAGGTGTTATGAGTAGGTCTAAGTAGATTTTCAGATGGCAGTGGGGGAAGCAGAAGGGGCTGGGGCAGAGCACTTGGGAGTGACATGGGATCCCCATTCTGTCATGGCTCCAAGGGAGGAGACAAGGAGGAAGGGAAGAAAGTCCTGTCCACCAGGGAACCAGGAACTTCTGAGGAGCCAGTCGTCTGTGGGTTCATATGAAGACACTTGAATAAAAACAACCTTATTAAATATCACTGACTCATAACCCTGCTTGCATATCACAGAGCCTCTTGAAGTTCTCCTCATAGCCTATCCTGGTTATGGCTAGGTGACCAGTTCTTACCAAGTGTGGTGATGCATACCTGCAACACCAGAACTCAGGAGGCTGATGAGGAAGGATCCTGAGTTGGAGGCCAGCCTGGGCTACATAGGGAGACATCATCTCAAAAAAAAAAAGAAAGAAAGAAACTAAAAAACTCACAGTTCTTTCATACCGCACCCTTTAAGGCCCTCCTCTCTGAGCCATTGGTCAAAATCTTGAAGCTCCTTGAAGGCTGAGCCTTGTGGTTACCATGCATGTTGGGGCAGTATGGCACCCACACCCAGGCCTGCCTGGGTCCCCCAGCCCATGGAACAAGCCTAGCTCTGGCCCTTGTGTCATCTTACCACAGGGGCCCCACAGAATTCTGCAGTGCTAGCATCTTGTGAAGCCAGCTCAGGCTGCAGCTCCTCTCTCCTCAAGGCTCCATCACACATTGCAGTGACTGGGTGGAAGACAGGACCCCAGGCTGCCTTTCCTATTGTGCCTCTGCACCCGGAGTCTGACATAGCGCGAGGGCGACACCATCACTTTCTCCCTGAAGATATCTGGAGGAGATGGTACAGTGCCTTTGCTAGGCTGAGACTTGGTTTCTTTTAAAAGTGGTGCTTATTTTTAATGACTTATTTTGGGGGACTTTTTGTTAGCCTTGAAGGATCTCTGAGGACACCTCTCTGAGACCTAGAATATGTACAACTGAGCTCATGATGGTGGCTTGCTTCAAATTCCAAGATCTGGAACACTGCTGTGGAATACTGAAGTTATAATACACATGATGTGAACAATGAAATCCAGGTACCAAACAGACAACAAAAAAGAACACCTCCCAGGATGTCACTGTAATGGAGAAATAAAAAGCTGAAACAGACAAACAAAGAGTTTGTTGCTTTGAGAAGCAGCTGAGAACAGCCAACAAATAATGAAAGTTTGGCAGGAACGATCGCCCTTCTTCTAAATAACTCTGGAAATGACATTTGCCACCCAGGCTGGAGAGAGTCCTTAGTCAATGCTACTGAGGCAGACCAGCATAGACTTGGCACCAGGTGACCAAGTAGGAGGATTTTGGAGTTGACACGTCTTTCAAATGCTTTCATTCCATTCTCAGCAGTGAGGTTGGAAAAGGAGAAAGTAGAAGAAAGGAAAACAAGTCTCATAGACCATTGTCCTGGCATGAGTGTTATTTTTTACGGGGTATCAGAGCAGGCTGTGAATGAATGTGAACATGAAATGAAATCAGAACATGCAGAGTCCCAGGTGGCCATGCTGTGCCTGCCCTGGCCTCCCCAAGTCAGGGCTCCTGCCTGGCATTTTTCAGCATGTTTGCCCATCACCCTCAAATTGGTAGTGTCTGGCTCTTACTTCCCAAATCTATGGTCCCTCCAGGCAGCTTTTGTTCTGGGTTCTGATGATGCCTCTGTGTTGATGCTGTCTTCTGACTAACTGCCTCATCTCCTTCCTTCCACCATTCATCTATCCCGAGGGATCCCTCTGCAGAACCCTTGCCTGCTGAATCACCCCCATGTGGACTCTGACCATGAGTCAGACATGAAAAGAGCAAGAAGGAGCAGTAGTTCAAGAGAATAACTTCTAGCAAAAGGGGGACACAAAGCTGTTGTTCAGGAGGGTTTTAAGAGAACTCTCAGCAGAGGGGACAGACATAGAGTGACTGTAGGAGATCTGGATGTACTTGTGAATTCATGGAGTGTCTGGAGTCACAGCTAAGTAGTAACAGTCTGGCCTATAAGTCTAAATTGAATTTATTGCCTAATGGTAGCAGAACTACAGGGTGTACCAGTTCTTAGAAATGAAACACCAGGTTGGTGACTGGAGAACCATAGTCGGGACTGCTTGCCATTGCAGGCTCCTCTAATATCCCATTCTTGTTCAAGGTCTGGCCCAAACACTCCCTCCACCATGACACCAAGCCATGTTCTCATTCCTTATAGCCGTGGGGCTTTGTTCTTCTCTCTTGAGCCTTATTGTGGTCTCCACATCTTAAGAGGCTTTTCTTTCTTTCCTTTCCCTAAAATATAAGCTGACTGTGAACAGGGATTATATTATATATTACTCATTTTTAATATTTGATGTATTGTGCCTAATAGCAGTCATCAATAGTAGGTGTTGAATCAGTATTTATGCAAGAAAGAAATGGAAGGGAGAGGGGGAAGAAGGCAGGAGAAAGTGAAAAATCCAGCCTTAGCTGATCCTGTCATCAATGGATTAATCCATTAATCAAACCTACAGGCCCCAAACTAAAACCACATGGTTTTAGTTGTATCATATCTAACCCAAAGGTCAAGACAACATCAGACAGGCAGTCTGCATTTGGAATCAGACAGATCTGAGTCCCAGCTCAGTGGCTGAGCCCATGAGCTGGGGGAACCTTAGATCAGTTGCCTTACTTCTACAAACTCTAAATTCCTCAGTACCACCCACAGCCTATTAATGAAAATAAAGAATTGAGATGAAGGTAAAATATCTAACACAATGCCTAGCACAGAGACAATGCTCAAATTATTGTTACCTTTTTAAAGAAGTTAATATTTTTATTATTGGCATTCATTGTCTTTCTGCCTCTGTCTGTTGGTCATTTTGCTGTATCTTTATGTGGAAGCCTTGTTGCATCCACCCCCTTGATTATTCCCAAATTTCTTCCACTTCTTTTGAGCAGAAGAAAAGGAAGAAGGCTTCTGTAACATGAATGTTTTGTCTTTTTACTATTGTTTGGGTTTCAGGGAAATCCAGAAAAGTATCACTATGTAGTACAGAGACCAAGAGATTAAGGGAAAGAATCTTTTCTTTGGGTCACATGTTGTGTTAGTCGGCTTTCTGTTACTTTATTGAAATGCCTGAGACAATCAGCTCATGAGGAGAAAAGGTTATTTGTTTGGACTCACAGTTTTGGCAGTTTTGGTCCATGATGATTGGCTCAGTTCTTTGGGCCTGTGCTGAGCAGCGCATCATGCTGGGAGCAAATGGTGGAGCAAAAGCACTCACTTCATCAGCCAGAAAGCAAAAGGGAAAGAGGAAAGAGACAAGGTATCCCACAATCCTCTTCAAGGGCACACTCTCAGTGGCTTAAGGACTTCTTGCTAGGTTCCACCTCTTAAAGGTTCCCCCCATCCCAATAGTACCACCCTGGGGACCAAGTTTCCATCACATGGACCCTCTGAGGGCATTCATGGTCCAAACCACAGCACGTGTTAAAGGAAAACTGGGTTAGCAAGGAGAAAAAAATTTTAGGCTGATATATTTGAAAACCCCTGAAGGCTTCAGTTTCAAATTGAATAACTGAAGTTATATATGGATACAAGTAAAATAACTCTTTTTCAATTCATCTAAGGCCCTGCCTTCCTAATGAGGTGATCAGGAAAATAGATAGACTTGTCTTGCTGACTCAGAAATACTCAGCCAGATCAAATGGAACCCTGTCAGCTCTCCTTCCTGACATGTCCCGGTTAGAACCAGGATGTGAACCTTTCCCATCTCTCACTAGCTATTTTGGGGTATTTTTTTTTTCTGAAGGCAGACATAATTGTTAAATTTGCAGATGTTATATTTAGTTCTTCACGTCTTAGAGTTGTGTCTTTATTTGCAGGAGACAAGTTTAATTTAAGAATATACACCTTTTCTTTGAAAGGACCATATTGGCCTGCTTATAATGTTTCTGTTTTTGGAGAAAATGTTTCTCTTAAATATTTTGTAGTTAATGGTCCCAGCATATAACCCAGAGTACATGCCTCCATCCTAGGTCTGATAAAATGAACTATACCATGCTTAGAAGAAATTGAAATGCCAGGATCCATTTCAGGTCCTAGGTGGGAATGGGGGTTTGTGAGTGTTATGTTTGGAGCTAGAATGTCCCACAAAGGCTCATGTGTGGAAGTCTTGGTTCCCAGCTGGTGGCATAATTGGGAGGTGGAGATACCTTTAAGAGGTGGAGTCTGGTGGGAGGAAGTTAGATCACCGGGGGGGGGGGGGCATGTCCTTGAAGGGGATATTGCGATCCCAGCCCCTTTCCCTTTTTCTTTTTCTTCCTGGTCACCATGAGGTGAGTAGCTTTCCTTTGCCATGGGTTTTAACCATGATGTGTTGCCTCACCATAAGCCTAAAAGCAGCCAGGCCAAGCCACCATAGACTAGAACCTCTGAAACCATGAGATGAAATTAACCTTTGCTTCTTATAAGATGATCATCTCAGGCACTTTGTCACAGTGATGGAAAGCTGGCTAATACAATGATTGTGAGCTGGGCTTTGCACAATGATGTAGGAGGAAAGGAGAGATCAATCAGGAAATGGGGCTTTAGCTCCACAGATGAGTGTCCATTCCAACATAATAATAATTACTTTTTTGGTTTTCTTTTTGGCAGTACTGAGGTATGAACTCAGGGCTTCATGCTCCAGGTGAGCCACAGTCACACCCTTGGTTTATTTATTTATTTATTTTTGAAACAGGGTCTTGCTGTGTAACCCATGGTGGCGTGGAGCTGGTGATTCTTTCTCAGCCTTCTGAGTGCTGGGATTACAGATATTCACCACTGTGCATAGTAATAATACTTGCTTTTGTTGGATGATATGCAAAACATGGTTCTAAGTGCTTTACATGTGCAATGGTTTGGTTTAAAAAAGTCCCCCAACAGCTTTTGTTAAAGGTTTGGTCCCTAGGATGGTGCTAGTGGGAGGCTGAGAAACCTTTAAGAAGTGGGGCCTAGTGGGAGGTGTGCCCTTGAAGAGGACATTGGGACCTGCTCCCTCCCTGTCTCTCTTTTCCTTCCCAGCTGCCAGGAGGTGAGCAGCCTCCTCCACCATGTGCTGCTGCCATGATGTACTGGATCACCACAGGATTAAGACATCAGGGTCAAGTGACCATGGGATGAACCTCTGAAACTGGTAGCCAAAATAAGCCTTTTCCTTCATGAAACTGATTATCTCAGGGACTTTGCTCACAGTGAGGGAAAGGTGACTACCCATGTATCCTCTCATTTAATAGGTGTGATTACAGTTGGCATTTACAGATGAGAAAGCTGAGGCTTAGAAAATGCACATTACTTGCCCACTGAGCAGCTGAGAATCATAACTCAAAAACTGGCCTAATTTTAAACATGCTCTCAACTGCTAACATCTTTTCTCTTTGTCTCCCTTTTACCCCTTTTTGACTCTCCCAGTTAAACTTAGAGATATATGTGGAGCCAGTAGAAGCATGTGACTTTGGCTAAGCCAATCAGGACAGGGACAATGTGATTGGTCAGGAGTTGTCATGTGACTGCAGTGGGTCCAATCTCAACAAACTGCAGAGTTTCAGGATAAATGTGGGTGTGAGATCTCCAATTGCTGAAAGGATTTGCTACTATACATAAGTCTGCCAAGGGTAAAGACAACATTCAAGGAGGGCTGGTGGGGGGGAAGAAATACAGAGAAATGGAAGTAAGGGTTTGACAACACACAAACATCCACAGCAAACTCTGGCTGACAGCTGAACCCTCAGGGCTCAGCAGTCACAAGAATCAACCAAGTCTCCATAGGTTAAGCCACAAAGAGGTGCATTCTGTTACAGCCAGAGCCATCTAAGTGAGGCAGTCACCCTGTCCCAGAGGGCTCTTCAGCATTCTGCCTGGACCCTTCCCTAACAAAGTTTTCCTGGGGCATGGAATTTCCTTCAGATAGATTTTGAAAAATGCCCTGTACAGAGGGATTAGAGTTCCTGGAGCATATAAAGAAGGGCTAATAAGCACAAAGGACCAGAGCTGGCTAATGTCCACGGAGTGTACTGGTTCTGGGGGCAGAGTATAATCCTGAAACAAACTGCTTTTCTTTTTTCCTCAGGCGTCTATTGTGACACATCTTTAGTGTTTTTGATGATGATTTTTGAAACAGAGAAGTAAATTTAGGTTATTTGATACATGATCTGGGTCTCATCCTCCTCTTCCTCCAGATGGCTTGACTTGTGGTGCCAGCTCACCTTAATGCCTCCTGCCTCCTGAGCTGCCAGTGCACCCTGGGTCTCAGTTACCAGGTTCCACCAGAGGGTTAAATACTGAAAATAACTCCAGCTGTTTCTCCTACCAGCGCCAATGGTATTTTAAGAGGGGCTCCTAAACACTGAAAATGTTCTCAGCTTTCAGGAATGAAATTCATGGTGAAAGTTAAGGCTTATGACAGGACATTCAGAAAAGACATATTTGGGTACAGAGAAACATTTTCTTTTTCTCTTAAGTCACGTCCTTAGTGAAACGCTGAGTACTGGGGCATTCACTCTGGCTGGACAAGGTTCAGCTCCATACATGGAAGTCCTTTCTTAACTAAACCTACAGTATCTGAATCTCTACATGCCCCCCCCCCATTTATCGCTTCCTTCCCCCTCCTCTTTTCACACACACAAACACAAGCACACACAGACACACTGTTAAATTTGAGAACAAGGGCAAAGGGAAGGGAACAGCTGGGTTTGCTGGTATCTTGGAAGGCTGTGATGCCTTGCCTGGAGCTGTGGGCCTGAGGGCCTGTACTAGTTGCAGGAGTGTGTACCGCAAAGGGAGGGGAACACATCTCCAGCTAGAGGGAATGTGGAAGGGTCAGAAATTGCTTGCTGTTTCTGTGCTAATAGGGTCAACCCCCTGTTTGTGATCCAGTGTTTGCTCCTGAGCCTGGCACACAGCCATGAACAGCTTTTCTCCTAAGCACTATTGGCCTAGATCTGGACACTGCTATCATTTTGTCTCTGCATAACCCAGAAAACCTCAGATACTAGTTTTAAAGTTAGGGCTTACCAGGCAGAACTAACCCTGACTGTAACCCTAACCCTAGCCTTACTGTAGCTCCTTGGCAGGAGCAAGAGGGCCAAACATTGGACTAGGGGCACTGGAAGGAGAGGGTGAGAGGAGCCCAGGGTGAAGAAGGGGCTGCAGGGGCCTCTGTGTCATCTGCACACCTAGGAGTTGAGAAGACGGGGCTTCTGAGTTGGCTCTGGCTACGGGAAGGGCAACTTGCTCATTCACTGAGCACTGAAGGAGGGAGTCCCCCATGTGAATGAAGGTGTCCACTACTGCATGTGTGGCTTCTTAGTATGTCAGGGCCCCGCTGGCTCTGTGGAGGCAGGAACAGTGTCTGTTTTGCTCCCTGATGCATTTGAAGAGCACAGTGCCCAGTATGTAAAGGGTTCAGCACCTAATCCCTTGAATGAGTGAATGAAGGCAGAAATATAAGAATTAGTGCCATAAAATCATGCTTTGGGGGATGCTATAGTTTGGCTCTTCAATGTTCCCCAAGATGGCTGTGTTAAAGCTTGGTTCCCCCAGGGTAGTGCTGTTGGAAATTGATGGAGCCTTTATGAGGCTGGACTTAGGGAAAGGTCTTTAGGTAATCGGGGTGTGCCATTGAAGAAGGCTGTGGGACCTTCTCCCCCTTCCCCCACACCCTGGTTTATGAGGTGAGTGGTTTTGTTCCCCTACATACCCACTGCCATGTGCTACCTAACACAAGTTAAAGCATCAAAGCCAACTGGTCATGGACAGGAACTTCCAAAACTGAAAGTCAAAATAACCCTTTCTCTTTATAGGTTGATTATGATAGGTATTTGTTACAGGGCTGGAAAGCTGACTAATACAGGATGAAGGTAAAATGATTGTTTGGACAAGTGAGATGATGAGGTCTGTCTTGCTGAGGTTTTATCAGCTTCTCAGCCTTCACAGTCCAAGGGCCTGGGCTCTGCTCAGGAGAAGTAATGACACGTTGTCCCAGCACTGTCACTTTAGATAGGATATCACCCTCTTAAATGTCTTAGAACTGCTTCTGCTGTACCAGCTCTGACACCCATGCCTGGAGGAAATGATTCTGACTACACCATTGAAAAGCCATGATGAACAACTGTGGGCCAGCTTTCTTTATTCCAGGTAACTGTGAGGAAATACTCCTCAGCTGCTGAGAAGGAGGCGAGTCAATATGAGTGACTACTTAGAGAAGGAACAGCCCTCCACACTGCTTAGTGACTACCTAGAGCGTCCCGAGAAGTGATCATTTCAGGGTGTTGTTACATCCATGGAGTCTGGGGACATCTGACTCAAGCTGACGTTGGCAGCTGCACTCTTGGAGGAAGGTTTTCACAGAGCCTCTCTCTATCACCTCTGGCTCTTCTCACAGAGTCTGGAGGCCTTGGACACTGAACACGGTGTACTTTGTGCTGCAGACCATGGTCAGGAGCAGATGATAGTAGCATTGGCACATGCCACCATGGAACGGTTTTCATCATACAGTTCCAGTAAAACATGGTATTTTCCCTGCAAGGGACACATGTAAAGTATTAGTCATGTGACTTGTAGGCATTTAACAAATACAGTCAGCCCTCCATATCCAAGGGTTCATCATCTGTGGATTCAACCAATTGGTGATTGAAATATTTGAAAAATAATTGCATCTGTACTGAACATATACAAATGCTTTTCTGTCATTATTACCTAAACTATATACCTAATACAATCATCTAAAATGATTTAAATTATATGGTTGGATATGTGTAGATCATGTATAAAAATGCTAATTTATATGACAGACTGCAGTATAAGTGGATTTTGGTATTTGATGAGGTCCTGGAACCAATTCCTCAGTATCTCTGAAGGCTGATGACATTTACTGAGCACCTTCTACATGCTGGATGTGGTTCCAGACCCAGGGGATGAAGTAGAACAAGACAAACCCAACTCCTCACCCTGTGAAACTTATAGTCTCATTGAGAGACATGACCAAGACCCCGTGACAAGGAGCTGTAGAGCATGTCGGATGCTGGTTATGGAGATGGATGGGATAGCTGGGAGGGGCAGGACTAATGCTGGCTTGCAATTTTAAGTAGGGTGTCAAGAGAGATTTGCCTGAGAAGATGACCTTTAGGCAAAGACCTGAAGGACACACAGGAGGGTGCCATGCTGCTATGGGGCTGATGTCCCCCTGTTTGAGGAACAGTCAAACAGTCAGGGGGTCCAGGGGGCTGCAGGGAGAGGACGGAGGCTGGGAGTCACAGGAGGCCAAAGCTTTGGGGATTCACAGATATAGTGAGGATGTTAGCCTCCAGTCTGAAAGGAACGCGGGTGTGACAGTTTTCCCAGATGGGTGATCTATCTGATGTATGTGATAATAGGATCACTCTGGCCATAGAGGAGAGGGTGAAGCTGTAAGCCTAGGCAGAAGACCATTGCAGTCATCCAGGTGAGAGATAGGGACGACTTGGTGGAAAGGGGAAAAGGGCAGGACTCTGTCTGGATGGATTTTGAAAGATGGGCTGATACTACTGATTTTCTGAGGAAACCCAAATGGGTAAGAGGGAAAGAGATGGGTTAAAGGTGACCCCAAGGCTTCTGGCCTGAGCAACTGGGAGGATAAAAGACCACCAGCAGGAACAAAATTCAGAAACATAGACTCAAAATTCTCTACCAGGTCCCTTTCTAACAACTGCTGTCCAGAGAGGGTGGGTTGGCAGGTAACCGCTTAAAAGAAGCCATGCCAGCCATGCTGAATGAAGAATTGCAGGAAGATTCAGTGGTGATCCACTTCTGTCTTATTCTCTGCTGATGTCCCACTCATCACCCCATAGCACAGGGTGGTAGTGTGACTCTTGATGCACCCATCTGGAAAAGAAAAGGCTTGGGGTGGTGAGAGGTTATGTCAAGCAGAACAGAGGAACCAAGAGAGAAGGATGCATAAACAATGCCTGGTACATCTTTGAACTGCCTGTCACCCACTGGGTAGAGAAGCAGTTTTCATCAGAGGAAAGCAACTTGCCAGCAATTAGCAAAGGCACAGAAGGGAGTAGATTCCCCAGCACTGGAAATTCATTTGAGGCAACCAGGCTGTGCTCTGGATGGTGCCATGGTGTGAGGATGGATCAGAGCAAACTTAGGTATCATTCAACTTGAGGATTCTGGGTTTTTAAGTGATCACAGAGCAAGTAGCTGTAACTTAGAAGCAATGTAAAAGTTAGAGTGAGGTGATTCTGAGTGAAGGCCAGCTCAGATTTATATCTGATTGTGTATCATCATCATTGTCATTGCCACCACCACTACCATTACCACTTTTCTTTTGTATTTTTGAAACAGGGTTTTGTTATGTATCCTAACATGGCCTTGAAATTGTGATCCTCCTGCCTCAGCCTCCTGAGTGTTGAGATTACAGACAGGTACCACCACATCAGCCCATCATCTACTTATTTTTTTTAAAACTCTCTATGCTTATATAAATGTATACCCTAAAAAACCATTGAACACCAAATGAGTTTTTTGTTATTGCTTTATGAACCTAAGAGAAAATGTAGTATTTGAAGGAAGGGGGTTCTAGATTGTGAATTAGAAGATAGGAATATTCTGGCATAAGAGGTAAGAGTACTTCAGGAACTGTGCCAGTCTGGTGGCAGCTGGCGGGAGGCACTGGGACATGAGGCCGGGGTAGTGATGGACTTTCTGCTTTGAGGAGGGCACTAGATCTGTGGGTTAGAAACATGTAGCTGCAACCGGAGCAATATTCAGATTAGGTGATAACTACAAGTTGTTGTCAGTAGGCTTTGGAGGCCAAAAGATCTCTTCAAATTCAGAAAACAGAAGGTAGCATAGACAGGCATGGGATCACTGGCAGGACTTCAGTTTGAGACAAGAGATTAGGTGTGTCAAAAAGAAACTAAGCTAGTGAGAATTTTGAATGTTCTTAACAAAAAGAAATGGTAAGTGTTTGAGGCTATAGATATGCCAGTTATCCTGTGTACATGACATTACACATAGTCTACATGAATTTAAATATTACACTGTACCCCATAAATATGAATAATTATTGTAAATTAAAAATAATGTATGTTTTCCCTATAAAAGGAAAATCAGACCAAGGCACTGAAGATTGAGTGCTGAGTAGAAAAGGTTTTGGCCAAGGTAGGGCCACAGCCCACTTCTGGGGGTTTGGTTGGAGGAGGGGTTGGGAACAGGTCTTTTAAACCCAAAAGGCTTCCCACTGTCTCTGTCTTGCTTTAGGTAACAGTGTTTCTAAGTGTTGCAATGTCTGTGGGCCAGGGAAACCTGAGTGGGCTATGGCTGTCTGTGGCTAGTGTGCAGAGCCCAGATTGGGAATCAGGCTCCAGCTGCTACATTGCATACAAACATATGGGATGTGCCTCAGTTGCTTATGTAGCTATTGGGTCTGCCCAGGTGTCGGCAGGCTGGGGGGTGGGCCAGGAGCTTGCCAGGAGTCTCCCAGGCACAAGCCTCATGGGGGAGGAGAGCGGAGGACCTGGCCCAGGGTCAGGGGACCTGACCACAGCTTTGGTTCATTTTGATTTGTGTGTCCTTGAGCAGTTACTGGTTGAAGAACTAAGGTACTACACTTTCCCAAGCACTGTCAGAAGCTGCAGTGCAATGGTCCCTGACTCAATGGTTCAACTTAACATGGTGCACAAATAAGAAGCATTTAGTAGGAACTCTATTGTCACTTTCGAGTTTTCATCTTTTCCCAGGCCAGCGGAATATAGTATGATCCTCTCTTGATGCTGGACAGTGACAGTGAGCCATGGCTTCCAGTCAATGACATGGTCACAAAAGGAAACAACCAACCCTCTGCAGTGTGCTGTTGTGAATCTAGAATATTTTGTAGGTTAGGTGTGCTACATGTATTTTCAACTTAATGATATTTTCAACATGTGAACTTGTTGAACTTCCTCAAAAAGGGGTACTGTGGCTTTATAAAGTGCTTTTCTGTTTCATAGTAACTGCCAAGGGTAACTGATATTAAAAAGTCAATAATGCAAAATGAAACTCAGTTGTTAGCAATTTTTACATCACTCTAGTGGGGTATCAGAAGAAAAGTGAGCAAATAAAAAGAGTTCAAATAGCAAAGATTTAAAGAAGAAAAGCTATCTGGGAAAATTTAGGCTCCACATCTGAGAAGTGAAGAGAGATTGAGTTTTCCTTTCTTAAAAAACTTACATATTATACTGAAAGGTTTGAGGAGAAAACTCTAGAGAATTCCAGAGGGGGAAGGCTGGAAACTCCAGTGTGAGAACCAAACTAGTTGAAATCCAAGATGGTCTGTTGAGATGACACTGTGACTCAGAAACCCAGAGGTGGGGACAAGAAGGAAACCCAGAAATGAGACTAAGTGGACGATCTTTATGGTGAAGGAGACTCTGAATTTCCTTCAGGTGGTGAATGACTGAAAAGATGAAGTTGAAAACAAATAAATAAATAATTGAATTTCACATCCTTTTTATGTTGCTGTATAAGACTCTTTCAGGAGTAGCATATTTATTTCATATATTTATCTCTATGTCAGAGTGACTTGAATTCAGGCATTTCAAAAATCACATTATTCTGAGTAAAAGAAATTTCTGGAAAATCCAAGTCTTAGCTGTGGGTCTTGCCAGTGAATGATCAGGAGTTGAACTTTTTATTTACTTGATAACCTGCTGGTTGAATGTTTTCACCAAAAATTTTGTTGAAAGTTACTCCTCGTTGTGATGTATTAGGAGGTGGGACTAAGTGGCACCTTTCAGAGGGCTCTGCTGTTTTGAGTGCATTAATTAATTCAGGACTAGTGGATTAATGGGTTCATGGCTTATCTTACGAGTGGCATCTGTTATAAAAGCCAGTTTGGCTCTGTCTTTTACAGGAGCCCCTCTTGTCCTGTGATGCCCTGGGCTGCCTCTGAACTCTGCACTCCCCACCAGAAAAAAAGAACCTCATCAGATGTGGTCCCTTGATGTTGGACTTCCCCCAGACTTTAGAATGTGGCCTGAATAAACCTTTATTCTTTGCAAATTATCCAGTCTTTGTTATTCAGTGACAGCAACAAAAATGGACTAAGGCACAGCCTGGCAGTAAGAGTGAAAGGATGGTAGTTAGGGAGACATTGAAGCTTTCATACTTTGTGTCTATTCCTTCCTCTACACTGCCAACCTCCCTGAGTGCAGCTCACACCTCGCATGGCTGCCTCCTACACACTCCAAGCAGCTCTAGCCATATGGAGTTCCAAAGACATCAACAACCCTGTGGACAAGACATGGCATCCTGATTCTTGTGGAGTTTGTACCCAGAGAAACCCCAAAAGTTCAAAGGCATATCAAATGCTATATACTAAGAGGACAAAGCCAGTGTATTAAGCACTTATAAATGCCCACTATAAAGTAATGGTTTCATTGGGAAGGGATTTTTTTTTTTTTTAGCCATGCTGGGGATTGATCTCAAGGTTTCAAGCTTTGCTAGGCAGGGTCTCTATCATTTAGTCACACCCAGTCCTCTTGCTTTTAGCTTGTTTTTCAGACAGAGTATCATGTTTTTGCCTGTGTGGTCTCAGATAGCATTCCACCTACTGCTGCCTCCAAGTAGTTGGGACCACAGGTGGCATGGAACACCTTGCCCTGCTCAAGAAAGGATTTCCTCCCTCCCTCTTTCCTGCCCCTCCCTCCTCCCTTCTTTCCTTCCTTCCTTCTTAAAATTTATACAGGGTCTTGCTACATATCCCAGGATGGCCGCCAACTCAAGATCCTTTTGCTTTAACCTCTCAAGTGCTGGGATTACAGGTCTAATGAGAAAGACTCATCTTTCTTCTCCTCCTTCTTTGGTGGTGCTAGGCTTTGAACTCAGGGCCTTGTGCTTGCTAGGCAAACACTCTACCACCTGAACCACTCTGCCAGCCCTGAGAAAGGGTGTTCTTAATGATGGCCTACAGAAATGTTTTAAACTGTGTAATTCCCTACTTTCTTCTACTTTTCCATCTCTTCCCTACTCCTCCTTAGATTTTTCTACTCTTTCAAGAAATAAACTGTTCAATACAACAATTAAGTAACAACACAGGACAGAAAACCAAAACCTTACCACAGGAATATCAAGTCCAGGATTATTGATAGGGCCAGCAAAGTAAATCTGCTCTGAAAAATATATAAAGCAGATAATGATATTCAGTCATTTAAAACAAATGACTTGTGAGCATTAAAAAAGTGTCAGTCAATGGCCATTGATACAAGTGTTTGAATTTCTTGATTGCAACAGCCTCTTCATTCATTTATTTGTTCACATGACAAACATTTGTTGGTCACCTACCATGTGGCATTGGGGATCCAGTGATGGAAAAATATCACTGGATATTTTTAAGCACACATTGCTTATATGTTGATGAGGAGACTTGACAACACTGAAATAACTGAACAAGACAATATCTAGATTGTTGAAGATGCTGAAAGGAAACAGCATGGAATGGTGGTGAAGAGGTCAGACTGGAGCTGGACTGCACAGGGTTAAATTCTGAGACGACTTCCTACTACTAATAACCCTGGGACAATCATATTATCTTTGTACTCAGTTTCCTTGTTTTTAAGATGAGCATTAGAATGCAAAAGTAGTATCCTCTTCATAGGGTTGTGAGGAATTAAAAGAGTTAATAAGTGTAAAGTATGAATAACAACACCTGGAAAGTCCTAGGAACTGGGAGACACTGTGTTTGACAGTATGGCTGGTCAGGGAAGGCATCTCTTTTGAAATGACATTTGAGTTAAGCCCTGACCAGGGGTGTGCCTCAGTGGTAAAGCGCTTGTCTAGGATGTGCAAGAAAAAGGAAAATGGAAGGAATGAAGAAGAAGAAAAGAAAGAAGGAAGGAAGGAATGAAAGAAAGAGGAAGGAAGGAAGGAAGAAAGAAAAAAAGAAAGAAAGAAAGAAGAAACCAAGAGCTAAGTCTGAAAGAAGGAGAATGAATGATCTACTTAGACAGCTGAGGAAGAGAATTTTAGGGCAATAGAATGAGGACAAAGATCCTAATATGGAAGAGTTGGGGAAGTGGAAGGACAGAAGAGAGAAGGGTTTACTAAAGCACAGTGAGCAAAAGAGAGCATGTTGGAAGAGCTTAGAAAGAATAAGGGGGGCAAATATTTCAGGACCTTGAGGGCAGGGTAGGAGTTTGGATTAAATTCCAAAGGCAATGGAAAAAGTGTTAAAACCTCAAGTGAAAATTCTTAATTTGTGTTTTCCAGAGACATCCTGTTGTGGAGAATGGAGGGGAGAGATAGATAGGGGAAGGGAGAAGGCCCTTAGTGGCCTGGGGGAGAAAAGGACTGGTGAAGGTGGAGGTGGAAAAACACTGCTGAGATCAGGGATGCCTCAGGAGGCAGGACTCACTGATGAGTTGTGTGTGGAGAGTGAGGGCCAGGAAGAGCTGTGGCTTGAGCATTTAGGTAACTTACTGAGATGGGGGAACCTGGACAGGAAAATGTGTGTGTGTGTGTGTGTGTGTGTGTGTGTGTGTGTGTGTGTGTGTGTGTGAAGAGCTTTATTTCTGGGAAATGATTAATAAAAGGGCTTTGAAAACAGATGGATATGCAATTCTGGAATTTTGGGGAGGAGTTAGGGATGGAGCTAGGAACACTGGAGTCATTAACATGCAGCTGGAGATAAAGCCAGGGGACAGGATGAGACCCTCTAGGGAGACAGACTCAGTAGACAGTGAAGGGGTTGGGAGCAGGGAAGTGAGTCAGCCAAGGAGCCTAAGGGACAGCCTGTAGTGTGGAGGGCAATCAATGTGGGGTCAAAGAAGCCAGGAGATAGGTGTTTTTGAATAGGAGAGTAGGTCAACTGCGTTGAATGTCACCACTGAGAGTCTGAGTAAGATGAGGACAGAGATGTACAGTGGGTTTAGGTCTTCGTGACCTTGGCCAAAACATTGGAGAGGTGAGGCTGAATGCCTGGGATGAAGAATGATATGGAGGGGAGGAAGTTGGCAGAGTTTTGCTGTAGAGGAAAGCAGAAAACATGAAAGCTAACTGGAGGAGGGTATGGGATTAAGAGTGGTTTGTTTCTTTATTCAAGGTGGAAGATGCTGCACCATACTTGTCATGCAAAAGGAAAGACCTTGTAGAAAGAATTGAAGAGAAAAATTGAACATGCAGAATACAGAGAATAAATGCAGGTGTGAAAGTTTTAAGAAGGTGGGAAGGGGGCTGGGGATGTAGCCAGTGGCACAGCTTCTTGCCTAGCATGCAGAATGCCCTGGGTTCAATTCCTAACATAACAGGGGGGAGGGGAGTAGAAAGGAGGGATTTGCCTTTGAGAGAAGTGCAAAAATGACTCCTGTGGTTGTTAGAAGAAAAACAGCAGAATGGGGTCCAGGTATAGGGAAGTGTGCAGATTAACTGCTAGACCAATGACAGAGCTCCTGTCTGACTACTTTGATTTTCTCCATGAAGTCATGGGCAGACAGGTAGGGGAATATGGAGGGTGTGTGGTGTATTGCAGAGTAAAAGAAGGTATTTAAATACGTATCATGGACAGTGGGGAAAGTTATTGCCTAGGATTGCTAGGCAGTGTTAAGTGGGTTTAAAAAAGTTTTTTTGAGGTTTGTGGTTGTGAACTCAAATATACTCCAGTCACCCAACAGGTACATTTTCTCAGGAACATTAAATAGCTCTGATGTTGTCAAGGGTTGGGTTGTAGTTTTGCTGGACATGAAAGATGGAGAAAGGCAGGGCTACTGAGGACAGATGCAAGGGGAAGATTAACAGACCTCAGCATCTAAGGAGGGCAAGAAGGAAATGAAGGCAAGAGGAGGCAATGAGGTAAAAACAATGGTGGAGTCAGTTTAAAGGGTTTCATTATTGCAGTTGAGGTCCTGGTGAATTGGAAGGATAAAGCTGGAGGTCAGAGTATTGACACCGATATTTCAGAAGTGGTGCAACAGCCGGGATTGACAGGAGAGATGATGGTTGGGGTGGTCGTGGTGAAAGTGATTGTTGAAGGTAAGGAAGTGAACAGTTGAAGTGTTGCAGTAGGCGGGTCATTCATGACAATTCTGAAGACAGCAAGAGGGAGGAACCTCACCTAGCATCTCAGGTTCCTGCCTCCTCTGACTCCCCAGCATCATGAGCTTAGCATGTTAGGACCACCAGTGGCTAAGAGCACAGCCAATGGGGAGGTCAGATCATTTGGGGTGAATGGTAACCTTTGAGCCTACTACCTGAGCAAGTTACCTAGTCTTTCTGTGCCTCAATTTCCTCATCAGCAAATGGAGGGACAGTAATGTCCACCTCACACAGTCATTGTACATCAGGTGAGTTAATACATGTAGAACTCTTATACCAGCTCCTGACTCATGGTAAGTACTCAGTAAATGTTTGCTATTAACAAATTCATTCACCAGTCCACGCTACTGAGCATTCATCCAATGTAAGTCAGGTGCTGTGCTGGAGGCTGCATACAGCTGTGCGCATGAAAATCACTGGCCAGCCAGGATTGCAACTGTTTACTTCTAGGACTGTTTCCTTCACTAGCATGGGATTCTGTCTTCTTGTTGGCCCACCTCCCACTACATTGCAGTGTCTGGCACATGGCAGGTGCAATATGTGGTTTTTGAATGAGGCTGTTGAATGAGTAGAGCCAGAGTTAGGGCATGGATTTGCAACCACTTTCTTTCTGTGCCCTCTATTTAACCCTTTGCCTGCTAGAAGGGTCAGCTGGCACATGAGACTAGATTAGGAAATAAGCCATTCCGAGGAGTGAAATCTGGTGATGAGGTTAGAAGGTAGGTGGAATAAAAGGTAAGTAAATGAATGCTTTTTGGGTTATTGATGGTGTTAGGCCCCAAGTTCTTTTGATGACACAGTGATTTCCTGCCCTGTATAGCACCTGGCTTTTCACAGCTGCTTAGCAGGTATTTGCAAATGGGCCAAACTGTCCTCATTCAAAGGGACTTTGGACAAGCCCCTTTGAATGAAGGGCATGAGAATAATTTTCCCTTTAAAAATGCTTCTACTAGGCAATTGGAGACTTGAACTTCTGAAAGGAAACTCATTCTTAGGATAGATTTTGGCTTCTACTAAATTGCCATGGCTCCAACCTCCATATCATTTCTTCCCTTGGCCAATTCCTGGTTCTGTGCAGCTGGGTACCAGAAGTTACTATTTCATTGTTTCAATCCATTTAAGTTTGAAAGGAAACATCTACAGCCACACATCACTTAACAATAGAGACACATTCTAATAAATGTATCTCTTGCTGATTTCATAACTGTGCAAATATCATGCAGTGCACATACACAAACTAAGATGGCTATGACGTCACCAGGTGGCATAATCTTATGGGACCATCATATGTGTGAGCCTTCATTTACTGAAACACTGTTATGTGACATGTAATTATATGTGGCTCTGAATAAGCAACCATTTTATTGGAAACAATTGCTTTGGATGATGTGGGATCAGAAGCAGAGATGTCAGAGTTCCAGAGCCTATCATAAAAACCGCCTAGTGCAGCTGGGGAAGATGCTATAAGTAGCTACATAACACATTGAGTGTGAGGAGTGAGCTGGGTGTGAGGACACTCTAAGTGCCAAGGGCTTGGAGGGGTAAACCCTTCTCGGTATCTGCAGTACAGTGGTATAGGACTTCTTTTTTTTAGGAAATCATCTTTTCCCCAGTGGATACATTCTGAACAAGGACCATTAGAACAGAGGGAGAAAGAGACCTCTGCCCAGTCTGTTCTGATAAGAGGTCATTTCCTTTCAACCCACCAGTCTCTATAGCTGCCTATTTTCTGCTTCGTATTCCAGCTTTCTTAGAGCTTCCATGACTCCTAGATAAGCTTTCAAGAAATCCCCCTTGCTTTTTTGAATGGAATGGGTTTCTGTGGTCCACGATCCAAGGGTGTGACTGCCATGCGTGTGAACCAGTCAAGATCACTCCTCCTGGCCACAGGAGTAGGGACACAAAGTGGGTACAGAGCAGAGTTGGAGAACAAGGATTAGATCTGCCAGTCCCTGTCTGGTCTGGTATGGCTGGATCCCCTTGGGCATATTTCAAGCTCACTTTATGCTCCTATACAGTCCTCTTTGGTGGCACAGTAAGAAGGACTTGACCCTGGAGGCATACAGGCAGATTCAAGACCCTGCTGTCCTGGTCACTATCCAAGTGGTGGGTGGGCCATTTGCTTATGCTTGCTGCCTGTCAGCTTCCAAGCTTGTAAAATGCAAACTGGAATGACTCCCTGGTGGGTGTGAGGAGGACTAGAGAACTTGATTGTAAACTTACTGAGCAAAATGAGGTCCCTATGAAGGGTAGAACCAGTAAGTAGTAGTGAAATTATTTCCCTGGAAGGAACATTGACTTGGTGGTTGCTGAAATACATGAAGTATGGGGACTTTGTGGTAGAGCTAGTGTGCACAGTCAGTAAGTTTTTAATTTCAGATTTGAAAAATGGGTGAGTATGGCTGTTGAAGGAAACCATTTGAATTCTGCAATGCTCACCTGCCCCGAGGTTTGCTAATTTGAGCTCTTCACTATTAACAGGTCCTGTTCTGGGGTGAAAGATTTTCATTAAATTGTCTGTTACACTTTACACTTGGAGCAGGAGCTCTTTTGGGGTCCAGTGAAGATCCTGAGATGGTTGTAAGTAACTCATGGAACTATCTTTTTTATTGTTGTTAACCTGATGAAACAACACCTAAAATAAATCCTTTCTCCTTCCTTTCTCAGATCCTCTCCCATTCTGAGGTTTCTTTAATTAGCATTCTCACATTCTGCTACTATAAAAAGACAGTGTATTTGCACCCATTTCTTCCTTTCCTTCATTTGAAATCTTTACCAGTTTTTAATGTACAGAGGACTAAAGAAATTCACTTAGGTATTTCTGAAAACAGGCTTTTGTTTAAAGGAAATTTATTTTATTATTTTATTTTATATAATTTTGCTGTGTCAGGGATCAGCCTATGCATGACAGGCAAGTGCTCTACCACTAAACTCCACCCTCAGCCCCAGAAACTGATGTTTAAGTGTGGAAATAAAAGACCCAAAGAAGTTGAATCAACATGGGTTGTAACACATGGGTACACGAAAGCAAGAGTAGGAATCTCTCTGTATAGATATCCTTAACTCAGCTAGCAAAAATGCTTTGTTTTCCTTATTATGCTTATGTCTTTTCTTTAACAAAATCAGTGATAAGGGCAGAACAGGACCTGCCTGGAACTGAGGGGAGGAGGGGCCAAGGGTGGGGAAAGGGAGCAGGAGGGAGAAATGATCCAAACAATGTATGCACATGTGAATAAATGAACAACAACAACAAAAAAGACCCAAAGAGTTTTAGGGGACACTGATGAGACGGGGGCCTGTGTCCTGCTCTGTCTCTTGTCCTTGGTGGGCAGCACAGATTATGCTGGTTTGGGGCAGCTTGCTGAATGCGTGGACTCTGCCAGGTGGCCTTCTCCCTTTTTCCCAGCCTATGCTAGGACCTCATTGGAATTTCCTCCAAACTTCCAAATTTATTACAAAAACACCATCAATTTATTTATTTAGATGCTGGGGACTGAGCTCAAGGCCTTGCAGAGTCTCTACCACTGAGCTACAACCCTGGTCCTCATTTATTTATTTGCTCAACATATTAAGCCCCCTCATCTACTGGGCTCAGAGAGGTAGTGGAGGGGGGCAGGAAGGCATTTTCCCCCAGCTGCATTGAATGATTAACAGAAACATGTACAGTGTATAGCTAACATAGCAATCCCCTCACCTAGTTATCATTTTTTAAAAATTATTTTGTGGTGAGAATACTTTAGATCTACTCTCTCAACAACTTTTAGTGTTATTAGCTCTGGTTTCCACACTGTACATCAAGTCTCCAGAACTGATCAGTTTCATAATTGTAAGTTTGTGTCCTTGACCAACATCTTCTATCCTTAGTCCCTGGTAATCACTCTCTACTCTGTGAATTGATGAATTTAATCTTTTCTTTTTTAAAATATATTTCTTTTCTTTTTAAGACTCCATGTGGGAGATCATGGAGTGTCTGCCTTTCTGTGTCTGACTTATTTCAGTAGGCATAGTGTTCTCTAGGTTCATCTATAGTGTCGGAAATGACAGGTTTTCTGTCATTTATGGCTTGTGATGTATACATGTTAGATTGTCTTTATCCATTCATTTGTTGATGGATGTTGGTTTTCACATCTTGGTTACTTTGAGGAAAAGGAACTCTTGCAAACATGGGCGGGAATGTAATTTAGTCTAACCATTGTGGAGAAGAGAATGGAGGTAACTCAAAAATACAATCCAGCAATCCCTCCTCCAGGTATATACACCTGCAGGAGAGATATTGCATGTTGAACAATCTTCCCTGTGGAACTAGAAGGATGCCCTCTTTCTGTAAGAACACAGTGGGAAAGAGCTTGATCTAGATCAAGGCAAGGTGGTAGGACAAGGAAGCAGGAAGTGGGGATAATGTTCCCAGGCCAACCACACACATTGCACACATCATCTCTGGAGGGAAAGGGGAAAGGGTATGTGGCTTTCCTTTAGTGAGCTCTAAATATAATCTTTTACCTCCTCCTGCCTTGGAGTAGTTCCTGAGAGACCTGACTCTGGGCAAAGGCCAGCGCAGCTCCTCATACCACCTCGAAGTCTTCCCTGACCTGTCACTCTGCTATCTCTAGTCTCTGACCCTCCAAGTCATGGCGTTTCCTGTTTCCTCAGGATGCAGAGCTTTTGGCCGGGCCCTACTTAAAATAATGGTGAACTTGCCTGGGGCAGTTGAATGTCCACTGCCTTTAGGTAGCTCTGCTGTAGATGGATCCTCCAGGGCCCTAAAGGCTCAGGCTTCATCAGGAATTCAATGAATTCTGGGTAACATGGGAACTAGTTCCAGGCTCAACTTAAGCCCAGTTGTAATTTCTTTTTATTGTTATTTCATCTGGTGTCCTGATTTGGCAGCTTCTCAAGCTCCCAGGCCTTTTAAAAATTGTTTTTAAAAAAGCTGGTGCTGGACATTGAACCCAGGGCCTTGTATATTTCTAGACCATTTTCTCTTTTGGACTGCAGAGCCTCTGAGGTCTTTTTGCCTCATCTGGAGGGGATTCCCCAGGAATCTCAGTGTTGCCTGCCTGGCCACAGTGTCTCAAAAAAGACCTATGGGGCCCTCCCATATGCTTGCATGGAGTGTGTCTAGTGAGGGACAAGAGGAAGCAGAAATCCAGCTTGTGCCCACTGGCCCTTCCCTGAAACTTGCAACTGGGCTGAGTTCCACTGGCAGATAATTTTGGAGCCTTGTGCCAAAGCCCCTCAGTGCATGGGAAAATCCCTGCCTCATGCTGAGAGGCTGTGGGGGCCCTTTGATGTCTTCCCGGTCAAAGGCCTACCATCCCGGCACAGGATTTGGCTACAGACCTGCCCATGGAATGTAACAAGGAAATACAGAGATGTAAAGTCCTAGAGGAAGGCTTTGATGGAGCGAGGGGCCTCTTGACCTTGAGAGGTATAGTTTTGCAGTCTCTATTGCAGTTCCCCAAGGGTCCCCGTAGGATGAAGCCCCAGCTCCATGCTCTGGTGATCAACAGCCTGACAGTGCTGACTGCCTTTTCCTTCTCACTAAATGCCTCTCTTTTCCCCTCACTCCTGCTTCCTGGTATCAGGTCCTAAAACACTGCTTGCCTTCCATCTTTGTTTGGAGAGGACCCCAAATGAAGAACATTTCCTGGCATGGGTAGTTCCCACCAAATCTCATGTTGGGGGCTTGGTCCCTGGTGTCACAGTGTTGGGATGTAGTGGGATTTTTTAAAGAAGCACTTGGGGTGAAGAAAGATCTGTCCTAATGAGGGGATTGAGGCCTATGCGATAAGAGTGAGGTCTTTTTCTCTCAGAACTGGATTAGTTATCACTAGAGGTGATTGCTATAATGCAGGGCATTACCCTTTGTCTCCTCCTCTTTTTGCATGTACTTCAATTTTTTTTTTCCAGCACTGGGGTTTGAACTCAGGGCCTCACACTTGCTAGGCAGGTGCTCTTACTACTTGAGCCACTCCGCTAGCCCTTGCATGTACTTCTTGCCCTTCTTCTTTCTGGTGTGTCATAATGCAGCATGAATGCTTCTTCAGATGCAGCCACCTGATCTTAAACTTCCCAGTCTTCTGAGCTGTGAGCCACAATAAACCTATTTTCTCTATAAATGATCTGGTCTTGGGTATTAAAAAGCAGACTAAGAAAGTGTCCCTTTTCCTAATGTGTACCGAAGCTGTTTGAGTTACTGGTGGCATAAGAAACCTGACTGCTGACACACTTGGACCTGATGATGACTCAGTTTAGAAACTGGATCATAATGCTCTGAATCTTGTTCCCTGACTTCTATGCCAAAAACCAGGAAGAAGAATTTTCATGCCCTGGATTATCCCTGAGAGTTCTCTGAACCTCACATTTTGGGAAAAACAGAGGCAGAGAGAGAGGGATAAAGAGGTGACAGAAAGAGATGAATGGGGCAGGTGAGAAAGTGAGCCAGTTTAAGAAAAGAAGGATTAGAGGAAGGGGGAGGGCCAAGTCAGCTTCTGTGTGTTTTCATCATTCTTTTGGATGAAGTTTTACTGCCATCAAAGAGTCGGCCAGTGTGGTAGAGCCTTCAGTAAAGAGGTGAGCCATTGCAAACTGGGCTTGAAAACCTTGGGGTTCCTTGGCATGCTGGATGACACTTTGATAGAGAGGATTATTTCTGTTGGTTCTGAGAGCTTGGTAACTAGAACACGTTCAATTTTATTTCCAGATACTTCTTGGTGACATCCAGCATCCATCATCCATTTTGTTGAACCCCTTTGGCTGTACAGAGGGTCAGTATGTCTTGGGAATGCTTACTGTGATCCTTTTGAAACCAAAACTGTAATTTAAAACTCATAATTATGTAATGAGAGTTTGGATTAGTGTTCTTCTACATGAATCATTTTAGCTTGGCCTCAGTGAATGTGCCTTTATATCTTCCCCTATGTATTCAGCCAGGCTTGTGAGATCCTTATGGCATTTCACTCCCTAAAGAAATTTAATGTTATTGACAAGTTGAAAAAACATTCACTGTGAATTTTTAACGGATCACTTATAATACAATTATAAAATAAGAATTCTCCCAGGGTGGATTCACTCATGACCTTTTACTTACAACTCTCCAGTGATTCAGAGAAATGGTCATTATCTCTTTTTTCCTTAATAGTAAAGCTGGTTTCAACCAGAAATGTTTCCAACACATGGCATGTCATTGACTTCTAGCCATATAGTTTATCCTTTGTGTAAGAGACATGGCAGATGGGGGGGAATATGTTCTCCAGGAAAGGGTAACAGTAATGTCCCAATGAGGCAAGCCTTTGATATGAAGCAATGATATGACTTCCTAAGAAAAAAACTTATGTCTTGTCTCATGTGTATGATTCATGAAGTTCCTAGAGTTGTTTGACTTTTATGCAGGCATTTTAATAAAAAAGAAAACATGTAGAGTTTAAGGTTTCCAGATAAAATGTGCTGGTTTTCTGAACAGGCTAGCAATGGTTCACCAAGGACCATTCCCAGGAACTGTAAATTTGTGACCTTACTTGGTAGATATAATTAAACTAAGAATTCTGAGATGGGGGAGATTATCCAGGATTACCTGTATGGAGCTAGTATAATTACGAGGGTCCTGAGGGAAGAAGAAATCACAAGGACAGGTCACAGGGAGATGGAAGCAGAGAGTGGAGAGATGTGGCTATGAGCCAAGGAATGCAAGCAGTGTCTAGAAACCAAACAAGGTGAGGGGTTTCCCCTGAGGCCCACAGAAGGAACACAGCCTTGCTGACATACTGATTTTACATTTCTGACATCCAGACTGGATGAGAGTAAATTGGTGTTGTAAATTGCAAAGATTGTAGTAATTATTACAGCAGCAATGGGAAACTGATACAGTGGTCTTGGATTAAGAGAGAAGGGCCAAGAAGGCCAGTCTGAGAAGAGGCCATGAATGGCAGATTATTTGGATTTGTGCTTTCCACAGAGTCTCTCAGAACCTTGATATAAACTTAATCTAGGATTTGAGCAGAAGAGAAAGTAGTTGGATTTGGGCTGGGCCAGTGGATGAAATTTCTAACATAAAGTCATATCAAAGAATTCAAGACAGACTTAAAAATAATTTAGAGCAGTGTAAAGCTACTAGGTAACAGAATATTCTGTGAAGATGCAAGTGTTCTGTATCTGTCGCCTAAATTATATGGTAGTGGCTATAAGAACTTGTATCATGGCTAGTATGACAGATGAGTTGACTTTTAATTTAACTTGAGTGGAAATTATTTAACCAGTGATATGCAGTTATCATATTGGACAGTATAGATCTGGTTCAACACTAACAGAAATACCCTGTGAGTCCTATATGTAATTTCAAATTTTCTAGTAGCCACATTGAAAAAGGAAAAGGAAATGAGTGAAACTAATTTAATAAAGGAGTTTAACTCAGTTAGTAAAAATATCATTTCAGTATAGGACCAATATAACAAAGTATCAGTGATATGTTTACATTTTTTCATATATTGTTTTGCAAGGTCTTCAAAATCTGGTGTGTATTCTGTATGTAGAGTTCTCACTCTGGACTGGCCCTGATCAAGTGCTCAACAGCCACAGGTATCTCTTGGCCCTTGGACTCGACAGTGCCAATGATTAAATCCTGGATGAGAACAAGAGCCCCAGGAGAAGAAATGGCTTATTTTCAATTTCCTTCTCCCTGCCAGGCCTGTTTGTCTTTTCTGCCCAAGTTCCCTTGGAGAGATACCTAGCTTCTGAAAGCAAAGAAAAGAGAAAAAAAATATTTTTTTTTTCCTCCTACCAACTTATCTTGGATTACTGTGAACTGAGGCTTAACATAACACTCAAAATACAGCTTGTCAGTTGGTGGGCTGATTGGATCCACAGCCATGGAAATGAAGAAGTGGTGATGGGAAGAAAGAGCAGAGAAACTGGCTTGATCTGCAGAATGTGGGAAGCTCTAGGAAAGAGCAAAGGTGTCGGGAAGGCTAAGTAAGCATGGCAGAGGGCTGCATTTCTCAGATGGGGATCTCCAGGCCCACGCACAGCAGAGCTCTTGGGGGTGTTTATTTGGATAAAATGAAAATACAGGTGGCTTGGGGATCAGACTAGGGTGCTATGGGGGAGCTGCGAGTTGTCCTTAATTAAGCTTCTTAAATGATTGCTGCATCTAAGTCTCTGAGTTGGATTTATGGAATTTCATAATAGGCTAAGGACTTGTAGAGAAGTTTGCATTATCTTAGAAAATTAAAATTGCTTGTGCTCTTAGGCCATCACCAGTTTTACTATACTGGGCTCAACTAACAGAACAAATTGACTAAAGTCAAAGGACAGTTTCAACATGCTGTTGACTTATTTAAGAATGGGCTTGAACTTGCAGATGGAGGAGAAGCACCCAGCGCTATAGGATTCCTTAATGGTTGCTGTGTTTCATTTTGTTTAGCAGGAAAGAGTTATTTTCCTTAGTCATTGCCAGTACCCTCCTAGGGTGGTTATGTCCAGGCCTGTACTCTGCAGTTCAAGAGTAAGAGTTTTTTGCTAATTCAGTAAGTAAGCCATTGGTTTTGTTGATTCTTCATGAATTTACAGAAGAGGTGACTGCTAGGTAAGAAATTCACAGCTGCTTGAAGTCCGGAGACAATGAAGATAAGAAAGGGCTGATGGCAAGGAGATGGAGCTTTCTATCACCCATGTTATGAGAAATGCAAATTGGGCTTTCTTCCCAGAGGTGCAACAGGACCAGGGAGACCACGTTTTGACCACCAGGAAATATATAGGCTTGGACCAAAGGCATCTTTGTGCTATCCCTGAGGAAAAAGGCCTTAAATTTCCAAGCCTTGAAGGCTCCATCACCTCTCCTGGTGCCTCATCAAAATGCAGACTTCCACTCTGAGACTGATGACCATTTGAAGGGTTCAGCCCTTTCTTGAGAAGTTGCTACACAACACAGCTGCCCACTGGTCGCTTAGTGAATGCTTCCTCTGCCAAACACCATTCTAAGGCTTCACGTACAATACTCCATTTTATTCTGTGACAACTCTGTGAGGGCTTCATATTTTTTCTTATTGTATAGATGAGGAAGCTGAGGCTCAGAGTGGCTAAGTAACTTGCCTGGAGTCACCTAGGTGGTAAGCAACAGTAAAGGTCCAGCTCTCTGTAGGTCTGGCTTCAAACCCTATACCTATTCATGAGGTTAGTGGTTCTTGAAGTTTGGTCCCTGGACCAGCACCATCAGCCTCACCTGGAGACTCGTAAGACATGCAAATTCTCAGTCTCCTCTCCAGATGTACTGAGCCACAAGCTCTGAGGTGGGCCCAGTAAGTTGCTGTTCCTCATGTCCTCCAAGTGATGGTGATGCATGCTCAATTTTGAGAGCTGCTGGGCTGGGCTAAGCCCCTGATAACCCAACAGCAGCACTGCAGTGTGATGAGGCAGGGAGCAGGGAATTCTCCCAGATTAATATTGCTTTAGGTAACATGCTGCCTGCAGCTACAAAATGACAGTGAAATGATGATGGCAGGAGAATTTGTGCAATTTCCCAGGTGGCAGAGAGTGATTGCTCTTTCCTTGGGCCCACAGGTTCATCCGTAGGAAAGAGAACAAAGACACTTTGTCATCTGAGCCATTTGCAATGGTTGATGAAGGACAGAACCTGAAGCTGGGATTAGGAGGGATTGGGAATGAAGTACAGAGACCACCAGAGCAGAAAGCCTGCAGCAATAGAACTTGCAGAAGCAGGTGGTCTAAAATGCCCCCCAGAAACAAAAGGTGAGCAGACAGGAAGAACAGAGGTGACATATTTTGTAAAAGAGGCTTCAGATATGGTGGCTTAATCCCTTCTGTTATGGCAGAAATCAATGACTGAATTCCCTGAGCTTGCATTTGTCAATGCCTGTAGCAAACAAACAACTGAATAATGAGGCTTGTGGTGGTGCCATGTCTCTGACATGTTTTATAGAGGTTGTCAGGTTGTCAGCATAGATTACTGCTCTTCAAGATAGTTCCTGTCTGGAAGGTGGGTTTTACCTTGCCTTCCACTTGCTGAGGGTAAGGCATTTTGCAGAGAGCATTTATGGGAATTTTTCTACATTTAATAATACACAGATTGCATTTCCATTGCTCATCCCTGATTTCCCCCTTTCAAGGGCCATGGAAAAGAGCACATCGGAGCAGAAGTAGTGAGGGCTCTAAAATCAGTGGATGCAAACAGAATGCTTATCTAGATAGGACCGTTAGGACTGGATTTTGTGTAGATGCAGACAGCAAGCTTGAGAAGGCTCTGCGTTAGTGATGCTCTGAGGAACATGGAATGCAAATGTTCAGCAAGGACCAGGACCAGAAGGTAACACCCTCGATAGCAGTGAGAACCAGCACGAGTAACCACTGAGGTTATACCTCTGGCTGATTTGCATATGTAAAATCAGGAAGCATTATATCCAATCCCTTACTTGCTGTCAGGGATAATATCTGCCTTATGGGCAATATCATGCCAGAATTTAAATATAGTTCTCAGGGGATCCACCTTGTTATATATTGAAATCCATGTAATTATGATGTATGCTCCACTTTGGATAAGCACTTAAAGTCAGGAAGTTCAGATTTACGCAAAAGATAAATCAGAGAGCAACCATTTCCTAGACTAAAGAATTCTGTGCTTGCAAGAAGTGTCACCGTGATGTTTCTTTTAGTTACAATCTTTTAAAATTAATGTCTTTACAATCCAAACCTAATTTTGTCCTGTAGCTTTCATCACACAGGAAGTGAGGCATGTCCGTTTCTGTTGTTTGTGTTTTGTCATAGATTTTGTTACTAACTTCTGCTGAAAACTGGCTTTTACAGGAATGGATGCACCACAAATCAGCAGTTCTTGTGGGTATCACTGTGTTCTGCACCTCCCTTGGATTCTGACCAGGATAACATAAGAGGAACTTGGGGCAGAGCAAAACCACTCAACCCATGGGCAAGACAGCAAAGGAGAGAAGAAGGGACCAGTGGGTACCACAATCCCCTTCCAAGTCACACCTCCAATGAACTAATGTCTTCCCATATTGCCCTACCTCTTAAAAGTTTCCACTCCTCTCAATAGCACCACTCCAAGACAAAGTCTTTAACATTTGGGCCTTTGGGGGGATGCTTAAGCTAAACTATAGCAGTTGGGTACAACTGACACCCATGGGCCAGTCCATTAAATAGTCAATAAATTATTTTTTGAAGTCAATTACTTGTTGGTGTAGACCTAATGGCACCTTGCCTAAGTTGATGTACCCTGGCCAGAACTCAAGAGTGAAAACCACATGTTCATTCTGTTTACTTCATGATCTTAATCTGGCCCCTTATTCACTTCTCTATGCTCATTTCCAGTTGAGATTCTCATTCCTGCATGGCCCTGTACAACATATTTTAGACACAAACCTAGACTTTAGAGAACATGTCTATGTTGAATGTCTTGGAGCTGTGAGGATGGGCTGCACGTCTTTTTTTTTTTTTATTTCCTTTATTCATATGTGCATACAATGATTGGGTCATTACTCCTCCCTTCCCCCGCCCCCTCCCTTCTCCCCCACTCCCTGCTTCCAAGCAGAAACTGTTTAGCCCTTATCTCTAATTTTGTTGAAGAGAGTGTATAAACATTAATAAGGAGGACCAGGGGTTTTTGCTAGATGAGGTAAGGATAGCTACATAGGGAGATTCCTAGTATTGCTTCCATGTACATATGTGTTACTTTCTAAATTGATTCTTCTTGAGCTAACCTTTTCTCTAGTTCCTAGTCCCCTTCTCCTATTAGCCTCTGTTGCTTTGAAGTTTCTGTATTAGTTCCTTTGCATTGAAGACATCAAATGCTATCTTTTTCTTTTTCTTTTTTTTAGGTTACCTACCTATCCTCATACCTCCCTTGTGTGCACTCGCCTTATCATGTGCTCAAAGTCCAATCCCCTTGTTGTGTTTGCCCTTGATCTAAAGTCCGCACATGAGGGAGAACATACGATTTTTGGTCTTCTGGGCCTGGCTAACCTCACTCAAGATGATGTTCTCCAGTTCCATCCATTTACTTACGAATTATAAGATTTCATTCTTCATGGCTGCATAAAATTCCATTGTGTATAAATACCACATTTTCTTAATCCATTCATCAGTGGTGGGGCATCTTGGCTGTTTCCATAACTTGGCTATTGTGAATAGTGCCGCAATAAACATGGGTGTGCAGGTGCCTCTGGAGTAACCTGTGTTACAGTCTTTTGGGTATATCCCCAAGAGTGGTATTGTATTGCTAGATCAAATGGTAGATCAATGTTTAGCCTCCAAATTTTTTTCCAGAGTGGTTGTACTAGTTTACATTCCCACCAACAGTGTAAGAGGGTTCCTTTTTCCCCGAATCCTCACCAACACCTGTTGGTGGTGTTGCTAATGATGGCTATTCTAACAGGGGTGAGCTGGAATCTTAGTGTGGTTTTAATTTGCTAGAGATGGTGAGCATTTTTTCATGTGTTTTTTGGTCATTTGAATTTCTTTTTTTGAGAAAGTTCTGTTTAGTTCACTTGCCCATTTCTTTATTGGTTTGTTAATTTTTGGAGAGTTTAATTCTTTGAGTTCCCTATATATTCTGGTTATCAGTCCCTTGTCAGCTGTGTAGCTGGCAAATATTTTCTCCCACTCTGTGGGTGGTCTCTTCAGTTTAGAGACCATTCCTTTTGTTGAGAAGAAGCTTTTTAGTTTTATGAGGTCCCATTTGTCTATGCTATCTCTTAGTTGCTGAGCTGCTGGGATTCCATTAAGAAAGTTCTTGCCTATACCTATTACTTCCAAAGTATTTCCTACTCTTTCCTGTATCAACTTTAGAGTTGTGGTCTGATATTAAGGTCCTTGATCCATTTTGTGGGCTGTACTTCTGAGGATGGATGTCAGGTTTCCTTGAAGGGAATGAAGATTCCCACAGTCATCTAGTCTGGCAGGAAGAGGAGACCATTGGTTCCACTCTGGGTTTTCCAAAACGTGTTTTTCCCTGTTGGCTGCCATGCTCCAATCTTCCTGTGAAGGCCATTGTCTTAAATGTAGTTTGTTGGCTCTGGCAAAGCGTAGTTAAAGTGAAGGTGTTGCTGGACTTTAGGTCAAGTATTCGCCATAGTAAGTACCAGGGGTACATGTTCTTGGAAACTGGCTACCAACCTTGAATTCTGACTTCCCTTGTAACAGCAGCTCTCAGAACTGCCTAGAGAAGTAGTTGGCAAGCTACAAATCCTATGCCTTGCCTGTTTTTGAGTAGCTGCTAGATGAGAATGGTTTTGATTTTCGTATTTTTAAATGGTAGAAGAAATAAAAAGAAAAAGAGTATTTCACATGTAAAAATATAGGAAATTTCTATTTCAATGTACATAGTTAAAGTCTTATTGGATGACATCAATTCCCTCCCTGCCCCAGACTTTCATATCACCAATAAGGGCTCCATTCCACAAGACTGTCCTCGCCATCATTTCAGGCACCAATCCTGATTAGGAGGTTCCCAGATTACTCACAAATTCTTTCTCACTTGGCTACAAATCAGAGGTTCCCACGACCTGTGTCTCAGTTTAGTTAATTTGCTAGAATAACTCACAGAACTCAGAAGATCACTAACACTAATCTGTTCCTTATAAAAAGATATTGTAGAGGACACAGATGAAGTCACATGAAAAGGTATGTATGGTATGTTATAGAGAGGGGTGCAGAGCTTCCATGCCCTTTCTGGGCACACCACCTTCCAGGCACCTCCATATGTTCAGCAACCTAAGCCTACACTTCAGAAACATAAGAAGGCTCCATCACAGGGGCATGGTTCATTACCAACTTAACTTATAGCCATTCTTTCCTTACCAGAAGACCATGGGGTGAGGCAAAAGGTTCCCAGCTTCTAATCATGGCTTCATATTTTTGGTGAATGTCCTCATCTCAAAGTCCATGATTAGAACAAAAATGCTTTTATCACTCCAGAAATTTCAAGGGTAGCTTGAAATTTGGTGCCGTACCAGGAACTAGATCACTAATCTACTACTAGAACAAAGATTTTTGCAGTCCCTCAATTGATTGGAAAATTGCAAAAGTTTTAGGAACTTCTGGGAACCAGGATAGAGACCAAATATGTATTTCCTATTATAAACCACAATATCACAGAAGCTAAGAACAAGCTTCTATATTCCTAAGGTTGATGCAAGCAATAAAGTAGTAATACACACCCCTTGCAAAGATGCCTGATGTGCATCAAGTGCTATGGTTATGCTAGCCATTATGTGTAATGACTGCCTGGAGCTAAAAGAGTGCTCTTTTGGCCTTGGTGGAACATTGGGCTCAGCTTGCTTAGTTCTGACTCCCAGAGAATCTGATTTATTTGGCCTGGACTGTGGTTGGGATTTCTAAAATGTTAAAGGAAGATTATGATGCAGCACTGTCCAACAGAAATTTAGAAATTTATGTTTCTAGTAGTTACATTTGAAAGGTGTAAATAATTTTAATAATATGTTAACAGCGTGTTTCATTATTAATAACAAATAATATATTGACATTGTGATAGTATTATTGATTATAATCTGTTTTATTTTACTCAGTGTTATGATCTGAGTCTAAATGTCCCCCCAGGGCTCATGTGTTTAAGGTTTGTTCCCACCTGATGGTGATACTGGGAAATGGTGGAACCTTTATGAGATGGAGACTAGTGGGAGGAAGTTAGGCTATTGGAGGAGTGACCTTGAAGAGGATATTGGGATACTGGCTCCTTCCTCTCTGTTTTTGCTTCTTGGCTGTCATGAAGTAAGCAGCTTTGTTCTCCCATGTATTCCCTGCTGTGATGTTCTGCCTCACCACAGACCCTAAACCAATTGAGCCAAGCCACCATGGGGTGGAACTTCTAAAACTGTGAGTCAAAATAAGTTTTTCCTATTTTTAAGTTGCTTACCTTAGGTATTTTGTTACAACAGTGGAAACTTGACTAGCACACTCAAAATATTTCAGATATTATTTCAACATTGCTATTGTTCCAAAGTGGTCCTCAAATTACATGGATTGGAACTCAATTTCCAAAGTCATACATTAATGGTATTTGGAGGTGGGGTCTTTGGGAGGTAATTAGGATGAGGTCACAAAGGTGGAACTCCTGTGATGCAATTAGTGGTTTTGTAAGAAGAGGAAGAGAGACCCAAGCTAGCCCACTTACTCAGTCTCAGCATGTGATGTCCTCCACCATGTTATGGTGCAGTAGGAAGGCTCTCACCAGATGCTGAGTAGAGGCCAGTGCCGTGCTTTGAGCTTCCAGCCTCCAGATACACAAGCAAAGTAAAACTTCATACTTTAAAAATTACCTGGTCTCAGGTATTTTATTCTAGCAAAAGAAAATGGATGAAGACAAGAGTAAAACCCATAAAATGATGATTGAAAACTCTTAGGTTCATTATGTAAGGGAAGATAATTTGTCCTCTCTGTTCTTTCCTACAACGATAAACTAACATTTAAAAGACTAAACCTTGCTTATTTATGGGATAAGCAAAAGAGATCGACCAAAAAAATCTTCAGTTCCACCATTTAGAGATAAATAGTATTCTCTCAAGTGTATACTCTTACACAGTTATTTTTTGGTGTATACACTTACATACCTTTGAATAGAAACATGATCCAATAGTGAGTGTTCTGTTATAACATGCTTCTTTATCACCTAATAGCTTTATGAATATATTTTCAAATAATTCAGTTATGTCCTATAACATAATTTGAAATCACAGCATATTGCATATATCTTTGTTTAGCTAAGCACCCTTCTACTTAATCAATGTCCTAGAACTGGGCATATAATTTGCTTCCCCTAAATTGCTAATCATATACATTCTGATGCCAAGAGAGCGTCAATTGGTTTATGAATCCAAAGTGCTTCTTGTCTTAGAGCTAGCTGAGGCAGGTGCAAAAAAGAAGGCAATATTTTATTCCTACTGTTTCACTAAACCTGACTTGTCTTGGAGAGCAGCCAATGGGATACATTTTGTAGAGGAATGCATGATAATGCTGTGGAAATGATACCAAACAACTTGACTGCAAGTGACAGCAGAAATTACACCCTCCAGGGGACACCAAGTTTTCTCAGGGCTCTGCTAAGAAGAATCTGCAAGCTCCTAAGTGACTGTTTCATGCTTGACGTGCCAATAGCAGCCAGTGCTTGAGTCTGAGTTGACTTCAGCTCTTCCTGGTGTTCCTTTCTTCCTTTCTGATCTTAGTGTTAATCACTAAGAATAGTGGGTTTGTGGGTGGGTTAAGAACTTTTTGTAACTCAAGAAGCCTCAGATGTTAAGATTTCAGTTTCTCCGGCTTACAGAATTTATGTAATTGTTTGTTTATGCATCACCTGCATATCACATTTCTGATTGTTTTACATGAAATGAAATTCTCTGACAATTCTCCAAATGCCAGCCCCTCAGCCTGCCTTTGCAGCCATCATTTCCATAGTAATAAAGCCAATACATAGCTGCAGACTGCCTGACATTCCAACAAGGTAGACACCAGTCTTCTGAGCTGATCCACTGAATTGGGCACTTCAAACTGAGGGAGCAGTATTCCTCCTGTTTTATTACTTCTATTCCTCCTGTTTTATTAATTCTACTAAAACTATGCACAGGGAAATAAATAGTAAGGTTTTCTTAAACTTGGAGGACTAAGAAAATCGACTGCTAGGATTTGATGAGTCTGTGTCTTTGTTAACTATTTACTAGATGGTCACTTTTGATGTGGACTGGTTTGCTTATATTCAGTGTGTAATATGCCCACATGCAAATTCAATAAAACAAGGATTGATTGTGTTTTCTCTCTGGGTCTGCATTGTTTATCATGTCTGCAGAGACAGAGATGAGCAAGAAACACATCTGTCTTCAAGGAGTTCTAAGTTTAATGGTACACACACACACACACACACACACACACACACACACAAATACAATTGCAGTTGAGATAAGTCTATAACAGAAGAAGGACCAATTCCTTGTTGTCAACCATAGTTACCCTGCTCCGTTATAAAACACTGGAAGGTATCTCCTCCTCTGCAGCTGCACCCCTGTATCATTAACCAGCATCTCTAACCCTGCTTCCTGACACTGTGTTTCCCTGGCTCTGGCAGTGATTCAAAGTGATTCATTTGGCTGAGGTTGGAGGAAGGCTTCTTGGATTAGATCTGGATGGAAGGCAAATGGGGAGTAGGAATTTCAGGCTAAGGGGACTGTCAGGACAACACTGTGCTAACATGCAGGCAGTGGTCAGAAGTGGTGATGGTTTGTTGAGGTTGCTGAAGATGCACATAGGGAATGGAGCAAGAGGTGGCTGGAGAAGTGGGAGAGTCAGATTTATGATGCACTTTGATTGTTAAAGAACTTACATGTTGGAATAAACTGAGGAGTCTATCCACCGTTGAGAAGATAAAGAAAATACGGACATATATACAATGGAATATTCTTAAAACATGAAAAGGAATGAAATTCTGCAACATGGGTGAACATGGGACATTATATTAGGAGAAATAATGCACAGAAAGACAAATGCCACATTTTCACACCATATGTGGAAGCTAAAAAGTTGATCTCAGTGACACAGAGAGTAGAATAATGGTTCACAGAGCCAGGAAAGGGCAATGGGGGAAGGAAGTGGGGGAGATGCTGGTTAATGGGTACAGGGGTGCAGTAGGAGAGGAGGAATGACTCATGCTCTACAGCATAGTAAGACATATATGGTTGACAACAACTAGTTAAATATTTCAAAATACATCGTAGAGAGGATCATGAATATTCCCAACACAAAGAAGTGATATACATCTGAATATGTATCTGAGCTGATGGACGTGCCAGTTACCCTGATCTGCTCATTGCAAGTTGTATGCATGGATTGAAAAGCCACATGGTGCTCCATAAATATGTACAAGTATTAAGTGTCAATTAAAAATAAAAATATATTAAATAAATTAATTTTAAGAAGAACTTAGATTTTATGCAAAAAAGGAAACTTGAGATCTTTTAGGAAGATGGTAAATGTTATGAGAGCTGTGTTTAAGACCACCAGGTGGCAGCACTGTGAGGGGAGGAAGGGACTTGATCTAAAGAATAGGACAGCGGACTGTGTTCTTTCTTGCTAAGCTGGTAGTAGTTCCTATAGCTATATTTGAGCTGAAGAACACTTATTTGGGGGAACAAATGGAAAGATAAGCAAAAGGCTTGAGATAGGACTGTAGATGCTGGCTATTGGTGACAGCCTATGAAACAGCCTTTCCTGGGTGGTTCTTTCATTATCAGCGTGATATGATTTGAATTCCTTCAAAACATTCTTTAAAACTGGAAATGCTTGCAGTATTATGCTGCATGCAAAAATTATATATATATCTCCTGCACTGGGCTATAAATAACTTTAAGGCAACAGGAAAGTAATTCCTTACTTAATTCCTGGCTGTCCTGTTCCAACTGTGGAACTCACTGGGGAAAAAAACTCCATCTCTCAGACTGACTTGACCTTCGTTGTTCCACTTTAATGTGCACACCACACATGGCAACTTGGAACCATTGCTTTGTGAAATTGTCATCTTCTCTAGCCAATCATTGTGTCCTTGATGGCAGGAAGCATTGTTAAGTCATCTTGGATTCCCCAGGGCACTTGGCCCAGAGGCAGTACTTAATCCTTGTGGAAGGAAGGAAAGGAAGGACAAGAGAGAGAGGGAAAAAGAAAGAAGTAGACAGAAGGAAGGAGGGAGAGAAGGAAGAAAGGAGTGAATGGAAAGAGGGGGAAAGGAGGGAAAGAAGGAATCGAGAGAGAGGGAACAAGGAAGGGAGGAGGGAAGGTTAACCTTGGCTGAGGGCTTTGGGTTGGCCTGGATGAGAGCAGGTAGAAAAGGTTAACAGAGATGCTGAAGGAATGCATACATGTACTCAATTCATCAAAAATCTCTCCAGTAACTTGACAGAGGAAAACTGATATCATTCTACAGTGCATTAGCTAAGAACAAAACACAGTTGTACTATTGGGCAGAAACAGTTCTTAAGCGATTATTTTAAATATTCCTGGCCAAAATATACATTCATATGTTTCATTGTATATTCTTTTGTTCATTCATTCTTTCCAAGCTAAGACAGGGCCTGGGAGAGAGACAGCTGGGTCCTAGCCATGGGTCCCTCACCAGCTCTATAACCTGGCATAGGATGCTAAAGCCTCTATTGACTTGTAGTACTGATGGGACTGACTTGTATGTAAAGTTGAGTAAGAAGTAAATGACTTACTGGATGTAAGCAGCTGGTTCAATGCTTGGTTATGTTAGCAGGCTCCCTCTAAGTGTCTGTATGAAGTGCTCACTAAGTACCAGGCATATTTAAAACAGAGTGGGCCTTTGTATTTGCAGGTTTTACAGCCCCAGATTCCATCAACTATGTAGCAAAATATTTGAAAAAAACCCCAAACATTACATCTATACCAAACAAATGTATGGATTTTTTTTTTCGACATTGCTCCCTAAATATGGTATAGCAACTATTTAAACAGAATTTACATTATATAGATAAAGTAAATAACTTGGAGGATGATTTAAGTTATGCTTTAAGAAGTGCACGAATTCTATGCAAATGCTACCTATTTTATGTAATTGACTTGCACATCCATGGATTTTGTTATCTGCAGGGGGTCCTGGGACCAGTCCCCCATAGACCCTGAGGGATAACTGTACTGGGACCAAAAAGAAAAAGGTGATACTGCTCCAGCCCCAGGAAGCTCCTAGTCTAGTGTGGATGACAACTGGGATAAATGTTTATATAATATGGCAAGTGCTACAAGAGGGCTATGTGCCCCACAGTCAGGGGACAGAGAGGAGGCCAAGGAGGAGAGCAGAATTGAATCTGTCATCTACAAATTACAGTGATGTTCACTTGGTTTCCCTCTGGTCAATCTGCCCTTAAGTTCCCTGTTTCCTGTTCTTACAGACAAACTTCTTCTGTGTCATTGCTATATCAAGGTGACTCTGCTGTCTTCTACATCTTTTGATTGGAAAGGATAATCCAGTCAGTTGCCAGGATTGTTACTGATTAAAATCCTAATTTCCCTGAGCATAGAAATAGACAAGGAGATGTTTCTGGAATGTGAGACTGAGTTATGCTCCCCCTTGGCCAATGAGAAGAGGAAGGAGGCCCTGGGAAAGAGGAAGCAGCAGAAAGAGAACAACTTGTGGGGAATGCAAGTTGCAGAACAGACCCAAGCTTTAATTAAACAAAGAGGTATCTCAGGGCCTTAGTTTGGTTGGCAGGCAAGGATAAGGAGGAAATGGAAGGTGGGGCAGGCTTGGGGGGCTGGTCTGTGCTTTTGTAGTTATGTATGGCAAAAATGCAGCAGGTTAGTGAATTGAGAAAAGGGAGCTAATATAATGGGCTTCTGCTTATCTACTTTGAGTCTAGCTACCTGATGGCCCTATCAGTGATCAACCCCAATGGAAGAGGCAGTGACACTTGCTAAGTTTCATTCGTTTTTTTTTTTTTCAGCATCCATTGCTATATTGAAGAGACTCTGATATTAAAGAGATCATTGAGAGGAAATCTGTAAACATGTTGAATTCTCCTGGATTTTTGGAATGTTGGCTCTTTTTGCTATCAGTTTTTCTTTATTGTTACTTACAGTAACAATTTTCTGCTTGAACTCATCGATACATCGTTTCATTTTGATGTTTACAGCAGCCCTGCAAGGAAGGCCCCAGGGATGGACTTTCTTATTATTTTTATGTAACAGGTACTGGTGAGTGAGATTAAGGTTGTCCAAAGGTGAGGGGAAGAGCCAGGGCAGATAGCTTACCTCCTTTCCTTCTTCCACAGAAGGAAAACTTGGGGAAGTCCTCGTCACAGATGGGATAGGAGAAATTCAAAATAGACGAACCATCAGAAACCAGAGCTATGTCAAGAAACAGCTCTTTGATGTCTTGTCCTAAAGAAAGGAAGAGCATCTTTATTACTGTTTTGCTGCAGTCAAGGCCGTCAAAGTTCATAACAGCATGAACTAAATTCCCATTAGTTTGCTCTGCATGGGTAGTAATTTTCTTTTCTTGGTAAAACAGCATTTTAAATCATGTCTCAGGGGATTTTGATGATGACCCTGGGTAGGGAAGTGGCTCATTCTTAAATGTTACCTGTTTGGGGCAAGGTAACTTATGGTCTGTACTCCCCAGTCCTGTTGCTATAACCTTTGATGGGGTGTCTGCAGGTCTGGCTTCTAGAAAGTCCCAATTACATAGTATTATTTATTCCTCATGACAGCAGCAGGAGTGGTCAAGCCTGTAAGTCCCTTACTGTTGCCAGGCAGACACTGCGCACAGTTGCACGGAGAGCTTCAGGGATCTATCTGGTGGTGGCTTCCAGTTCTTTCTGCCTTTTTCTCCATTACTGCCTTTTGTATTCCTCCTTATCCCTCTTTTATCTCTTTCTTTATTTACCAAGGCATTTCTTGAGGTACTGCTGGAATATAGATATTGTGTAAAATTCTAGAAACACAGAGTTTCATGAAAGTTCTCATTCTGGAAATGCTCCTTCTCCTTCTCTGGAATGATTCCACATGTTTATTAAATCCTTCTGTTCAGATTTTGATAAAACCATTTTAGAAAAGGGGATACATTAATAGCTGTAGCAAATACACTGAGTAACTGTAATGACACGATCAAACAAAAACCAATCAGAAAGTGTACTGTTCATTGATTGGGGTGAGGAGAGATTTTACACTTTTTTTTCTGGGTCAAGATTTGAGAATGTGTAACAGCTATTCAGGAAACAAAATAATGGCGAATTACACTGCTGGTAGGTAGTAGATTTGTTTGTGGCACAGATAGCCGAGTAGAGCCTCTCTCCTGTGTAGACGCCAATACTCAGTCTGAAAATAATTTCTTTTTTTTGCTAGGTATACTGATTTCAGGTGCTTATATCACCCAAATGAGTGTCTGGAGTCTTTTTAGTGCAAAAGCATAGCATTCAATGAGAGTTCTGCTCTACCTAGCTATTACCCAGAGAGAAGAATGAAAATGAAGACGGAAATAGTGTTAATTCCAGAGAGTGATGGGGGAATAGTGTAGTCAGCTGTTGTAGTTAAGCTAAGTCAGTTGACTGTGGAGTTGGAAGAAGCTGTGCTATGTTTTATTTCAAGGTAATAATTTCTACTCACTCAGAATGATGCCAAATCTAATGTTGAGATCTGATTTTAATTGTTTGGAACACTGGTCAATAGAAAAGCCAAAATCCTGCAATGGATCTGCCAAGAGAAAAACAACATCTTATTCATGAGTGCATTGTATACTCAGAAACTCAGATTTAAAATTCATGCCAATTATGTTATTGTTTTCACACAAGTCACTAAAAATTACTCAAAAAAACACATTGCCCGATATATTTTTATGTCTGTGATGTTTTTGCCAGCCCCTCCCACTCTGTCCAGGCAATGTCATGTCCACTCTTACAGTTGGTCAGTGTGTCAGTGTGGTGTTCACTCTGACCACAGGGAATGGATACTGGGTCATGAAAGTTGGGTTACATCTTTATTTCTTAACAGTTTTGTCATTCAAATTTTATTACTTTAAATTTTATTATCATTTGAATTCTTTTAGTTCCTGAACTTTTGGATTTAAAGTTGCTTGTAGATTCCACAGAACAGTTCATAAAACGTTGGTTGTTAAAATTAAGACAGAGATAGATGTATGCAAATTTTCAAACTTAAGACCTGCCATTTTAATTCTATCTTATCCTATCCCATCCCATTCACTGTAATAAAAATTTTCCCCCAAATATTCCATTATATGCAAGCTATTGCATTAGACATCAAGGACATAAAGATAATACATTTCACACATAATTTCTGCTTATTCAAGAGGCTCTAGTGGCTCATCTATGCCTCAGAATGAAGTCCAGAAATAACCTACTCCCCCATGATATACCCCACATCATGAATTCATCTTGTATTCCTTGATACTGGCAACATACACACCCAACATATTTCCACCATGTTTGTTTGATTTGCTTGTACACTTTCTTCCATTTAGGCAGGTGCTCTACTACTGAACTACAACCTCAGCCCTTCCTACTCCTTATTTAGCTTCCACAGTCTAAATACTCAGGTCTTGCTCATTCCCATTTTTTGAGAAGACTTCCTTGGGATTGCCAAAAATATTCTTTTGCTTCTCTGAATTCACAAAACAGTTATGTCAGAAATTCTTCTGAGTGAGTGCAAATATGCACAGTTATCATTCAGTATGTATGGGAGACCGGTCTCCATTGATAACAAAATCTGCAGATGTTCAAGTTCCTGATGTAACGTGTCTTAATATTTGCATAGAATCTATGCACACCCTCCTGTAGGTTTTAAATCATCTCTAGATTATTTACAATACCTAATACAATGTGAATACTGTGTAAGTCATTGTTATACTGTATTGTTCAGGGAATCATGCCAAGAAGAAAGTTTGTACGTGCTCACCACAGATGCAAATTTTTTGAAATATTTTAGATCTGTGGTTGAATCAGTGGAACCCGTGGATACCAAGAAGCTTCTGCATCACTTTGTACTTCTTTGCCAGATGACATATCCCACAACACTTAATGTAAACATTAGACCCTGTAAAAGTAGGAGCTGTTTTTGTTGTTTTATCTTCCACTTCCTTTCCCTTTTCATTTCCCACTGGGCCTAAGAGCAGAGAGCTAATTTTAGTGAGGTTGACCTTGTGCTAGTTACTGAGCTGTAGACTTTATGAGTTTTTCTTTTATTTCTCCAGGCTCCCCAGCATCAAGCACATCTGACACACACTAAGCACCCCATAAATGTATATAATGAATGGGAGGATGAGTCATCTAGTAAGTTAGCCATTTCTCATCTCAGAATCCATTCTTCTGTACTCTGTTTTGTGAGGTTGGCCTCGCTTTAATCATTTCTCTTTTTCCAGTTGCCAGTTTAGGTGCCAGAAGGAGGCTGCAGTCAGAGAAGGGACTTGCTTCTTGTGTGCTTGCAATAGTGTCACTGGTCATGGTCCATCATCCTAGCAGTGTCAGTTGGCTCCAGTGGTCCCGCTTGCTTTTGCACCTTTCTAGAATCAGATGGTTTCAGCTTTGTGAGTCACCAAGCTTCTACAATGATTGTACCTCAGAAGTGGTTGTCCCTTCTCTTGAACTCTGTCTCAGCCTCACAAGGTTTGTCTTAAAAGCATCCAAGTTCTCATAACTCCAACCTCTTTCCTCTCCTTTTCTCTCCCATCCTTTTGGGCAATAGCTGTGTCTTCATCATCCTTTTTTTCTTTTGGTTTTCTAATAACTGGTTAGCCAATTTCCTATACTAAATTCTTTCTGTTAAAATAACTGGTATGGTCTCTGTTTTCCCAACAGGATTCAGACTGGTAGAATAAAGAATAATCTTGAGAGATAAGTGTGATTTTTCCTCATTTCACATATAGAGGATGTAGATTCAGAAAAGTTGTGTCAACTTAACAGATCCTGGCAGAAAAGTGCCAGTGTTGAGTTTTAAACCCAGAGTTAGTGGGTGCCTAGTATTGTGCAGTGATACTCAGAAAGTAGAGACTCAGCTATGTATGCTAATTATTGGATTTGTAGAATAGCTTGGAATATTTTCTGTGTGGGCATACAGCATAGGATAATTGTTTCATATCTGATTTCCATTTCTGTCAAGTTATAGCTTACATTTGCCAACAATAGTGCTACAGACAGTTTTAACATTCACACTACTGACCTGGAAGGCATAGCAACATCTATGGTGTTTGCCATGGAAATGATCACTAAGCAATTCCAACCTTGCAAATAGAACAAAGCTGTACCTTTGTTTAATCAAAACCTCTTGGTGTGGTCACTAATTGTCTTGGCGTGGTCACTAATTGTCCTGAAATATCTTTTTATCTTATGCTCATTGAACTCATACCTAAGCATTTTCATGCTGTTTCAGGATTTCTTTCAGATAAGAAAGGGGGATGGAGACAAGTGTTCTTACTACATACTTGACACTTAATATTGAAAAAATACAGGTCAATTAACAATGTTTATGAAGGTTCATCCTCCAAATTGTAGGTAAATTTAAGTTTCCTTCTGAGGAAAAATAAAAGAGGTTAGGTATGCATTGCTCAGTTAATGAGCAGTTTCAGAATTCTACTGGTGTTTATTAATATTTTAAACATATAGATAGAATAAACTAAAGGGAGGAGAATGAAATAAAGCATTTCCTTGATACTAGAAAACTATTGTTGTTAGGAAAATAATCTTACTAAGGAACAAAGTCACAAAGAAAGCAGCAAGTTGCTTCTCTCTTCTCTTATAAGGAAATGCATGCAGAAACAGAAAGATCTCTTTAAAAGCACTCAGGGATTTGGTGAATTTTCCTGCAGTCATTTTGAATTTACATGTGAGAGCAATATTTTTTTTTTCATTTATTTTATTGTTTTTACATTTACTTACATGTGTACACATTATTTGGGCCACTCCCACCACCCTGCTCCTAGGAACAATACACTTTTTTTATTGTTTTATTATTCATATGTGCATACAAGGCTTGGGTCATTTCTCCCCCCTACCCCCACCCCCTCCCTTACCACCCACTCTGCCCCCTCCCTCTGCCCCCCCACTCCCTCAATATCCAGCAGAAACTATTTTGCCCTTATCTCTAATTTTGTTGTAGAGAGAGTATAAGCAATAATAGGAAGGGACAAGGGTTTTTGCTGGTTGAGATAAGGGTAGCTATACAGGGAGTTGAATCACATTAATTTCCTGTGCTTGTGTGTTACCTTCTAGGTTAATTCTTTTTGATAAAACTTTTTCTCTAGTTCCTGGTCCCCTTTTCCTATTGGCCTCAGTTACTTTTAAGGTATCTGCTTTAGTTTCTCTGCGTTAAGGGCAACAAATGCTAGTTAATGTTTTAGGTTTCTTACCTATCCTCACTCCTCTCTTGTGTGCTCTCGCTTTTATCATGTGCTCAAAGTCCAATCCTCTTGTTGTGTTTGCCCTTGATCTAATGTCTGCATATGAGGGAGAACCTACGATTTTTGGTCTTTGGGCCAGGCTAACCTCATTCAGAATGATGTTCTCCAATTCCATCCATTTACCAGCGAATGGTAACATTTCGTTCTTCTTCATGGCTGCATAAAATTCCATTGTGTATAGATACCACATTTTCTTAATCCATTTGTCAGTGGTGGGGCATCTTGGCTGTTTCCATAACTTGGCTATTGTGAATAGTGCCGCAATAAACATGGATGTGCAGGTGCCTCTGGAGTAACCTGTGTCACAGTCTTTTGGGTATATCCCCAAGAGTGGTATTGCTGGATCATATGGTAGATCAATGTTTACCTTTTTAAGTAGCCTCCAAATTTTTTTCCAGAATGGTGTACTCGTTCACATTCCTACCAACAGTGTATGAGGGTTCCTTTTTCCCTGAATCCTCGCCAACATCTGTTGTTGGTGGTGTTGCTGATGATGGCTATTCTAACAGGGGTGAGGTGGAATCTTAGTGTGGTTTTAATTTGCATTTCCTTTATTGCTAGAGATGGTGAGCATTTTCTCATGTGTTTTTTGGCCATTTGAATTTCTTCTTTTGAGAAAGTTCTGTTTAGTTCACTTGCCCATTTCTTTATTGGTTCGTTAGTTTTGGGAGAATTTAGTTTTTTAAGTTCCCCATATAGTCTGGTTATCAGTCCTTTGTCTGATGTGTAGCTGGCAAATATTTTCTTGCACTCTGTGAGTGTTCTCTTCAGTTTAGAGACCATTTCTTTTGTTGAGCAGAAGCTTTTTAGTTTTATGAAGTCCCATTTATCTATGCTATCTCTTAGTTGCTGTGCTGCTGGGGTCTCGTTGAGAAAGTTCTTACCTATACCTACTAACTCCAGAGTATTTCCTACTCTTTCCTGTATCAACTTTAGAGTTTGTAGTCTGATATTAAGATCTTTGATCCATTTTGAGTTAATATTGGTATAGGGTGATAAACATGGATCTAGTTTCAGTTTTTTGCAGACTGCTAACCAGTTTTCCCAGCAGGTTTTGTTGAAGAGGCTGTCTTTTCTCCATCGTATATTTTTAGCTCCTTTGTCAAAGACAAGTTGGTTATAGTTGTGTGGCTTCATATCTGGGTCCTCTATTCTGTTCCACTGGTCTTCATGTCTGTTTTTGTGCCAGTACCATGCTGTTTTTATTGTTATTGCTTTGTAATATAGTTTGAAGTCAGGTATCGTGATACCTCCTGCATTATTCTTTTGACTGAGTATTGCCTTGGCTATTCGTGGCCTGTTGTGTTTCTATATAAATTTAACGGGAGATTTTTCAATCTCTTTAATGAATGTCATTGGAATTTTGATGGGAACTGCATTAAACATGTAGATTACTATTGGGAGTATAGACATTTTTACTATGTTGATTCTACCAATCCATGAGCATGGGAGATCTGTCCACTTTCTATAGTCTTCCTCAATCTCTTTCTTCAGAAGTTTATAGTTTTCCTTGTAGAGAGGTCTTTCACATCTTTTGTTAGGTTTACACCTAGGTATTTGATTTTTTTTTGAGGCTATTGTAAATGGAATTGTTTTCATACATTCTTTTTCAGTTTGCTCATTATTAGTGTATAGAAATGCTAATGATTTTTCTATGTTGATTTTATATCCTGCTACCTTGCTGTAGCTATTGATGATGTCTAGTAGCGTCTGAGTAGAGTTTTTTGGGTCTTTAAGATATAGGATCATGTCGTCTGCAAATAGGGATATTTTGACAGTTTCTTTACCTATTTGTATTCCTTTTATTCCTACTTCTTGCCTAATTGCTCTGGCTAGGAATTCCAGTACTATGTTGAATAGGAGTGGAGATAGTGTGCATCCTTGTCTGTTTCCTGATTTTAGAGGGAATGGTTTCAGTTTTTCTCCATTAAGTATAATGCTGGCTGTAGGTTTGTCATATATAGCTTTTGTTGAGGTACTTTCCTTCTATTCCTAGTTTTCTTAGAGCTTTTCTCATGAAATGGTGTTGGATCTTATCAAAGGCTTTTTCTGCATCTATTGGGATGATCAAGTGGTTTTTGTCTTTGCTTCTGTTAATGTGGTTTATTACACTTATTGATTTTCATATGTTGAACCACCCTGCATTCCTCGGATAAAGCCTACTTGGTCATGGTGAATTATCTTTTTGATGAGTTGCTGAATTCGGTTTGCCATTATTTTGTTGAGGATTTTGCATCAATGTTCATTAAGGAGATTTGCCTATAGTTCTCTTTTTTTGGAGGTGTTTTTGCCTGGTTTTGGGATAAGTGTAATACTGGCTTCATAAAATGTGTTAGGCAGTTTTCCTTCCCTTTCTATTTCGTGGAACAGTTTAAGGAGGGTTGGTATCAGTTCTTCTTTAAAGGTCTGATAGAATTCAGCAGAGAATCCATCAGGTCCTGGACTTTTCTTTTTGGGGAGACTCTTGATTGCTGCTTCAATTTCATTTTGTGTTATAGATCTATTCAGTTGATTAATTTCCTCTTGGTTCAGTTTTGGATGGTCATATGTATCTAGAAAGCTGTCCATTTCTTTAAGGTTTTCAAATTTATTTGAATATAGGTTCTCGAAGTAGTCTCTGATGATTTCCTGGACTTCCATGGTGTTTGTTATCTCCCCTTTTGCATTCCTGATTCTACTAATTTGGGTTTTTTCTCTCCTCATTTTCGTCAGGTTTGCCAGGGGTCTATCGATCTTGTTTATTTTTTCAAAGAACCAACTTTTTGTTTCATTAATTCTTTGTATGGTTTTTTTGGTTTCTATTTTGATGATTTCAGCTCTTATTTTTATTATTTCTCTCCTTCTATTTGTTTTGGGATTTGCTTGTTCTTGTTTTTCTAGGAGTTTGAGATGTATCATTAGGTCATTGATTTGGGATCTTTCAATCTTTTTAATATATGCACTCATGGCTATAAACTTTCCTCTCAAGACTGCCTTAGCTGTGTCCCATAGGTTCTGGTAGGTTGTGTTTTCATTTTCATTGACTTCCAGGAACTTTTTAATTTCCTCTTTTATTTCATCAATGACCCATTGTTCATTAAGTAATGAGTTATTTAGTTTCTAGCTGTTTGCATGTTTTTTGTCTTTACTTTTTTTGTTGAGTTCTACTTTTACTGCATGGTGATCAGATAGTATACATGGTATAATTTTATTTTCTTATATTTACTGAGGCTTGCTTTGTGCCCTAGGATATGATCTATTTTGGAAAAGGTTCCATGAGATGCTGAGAAGAATGTATATTGTGTATAAGTTGGATGAAATGTTGTGTAGACATCAAATAGGTCCATTTGATCTATTGCATATTTTAGATCTTGGATTTCTTTATTGACTTTTTCTTTGGATGGCCTATCTATTGATGATAATGGGGTGTTAAAGTCTCCCACAGCCACTTTGTTGGAGTTGATATATGCTTTTAGGTCTTTCAGAGTATGTTTGATGAAATTGCGTGCATTGACATTGGGTGCATATAGGTTGATAATTATTATTTCCTTTTGGTCTATTTCCCCTTTTATTAGTATGGAATGTCCTTCTTTATCTCATTTGATCAATGTAGGTTTGAAGTCTACTCTGTCAGAGATAAGTATTGCTACTCCTGTCTGTTTTCGGGGGCCTTTGGCTTGGTAAATCTTCTTCCAGCATTTCATCCTAAGTCTATGCTTATTTCTGTCAGTGAGATGGGTCTCCTGTAAGCAACAAATTGTTGGATCTTCCTTTTTAATCCATTTCATCAAACAGTGCCTTTTGATGGGTGAATTAAGTTTGTTAACATTAAGTGTTACTACTGATAGGTATGTGGTGATTCCTGTCATTTAGTTGTCTTAGTTGTTTGAAGGTTTGATTGTGTGTACCTAAGTTGAGGTTACTCTCTACTGTCTTGCTTTTTCTTTTCCTGTGGTTTGGTGCTGCCTGTCTTTTCATGGTTAAGTTGGGTTTCACTTTCTGTGTGCAGAATCCCTTGAAGAATCTTTTTTAGTGGTGGCTTTGTGGTCACATATTGTTTTAGTTTCTGCTTATCATGGAAGACTTTTATTGCTCCATCTATTTTGAATGATAGTTTTGCTGGGTAGAGTATCCTGGGGTTGAAGTTATTTTCATTCAGTGCCTGGAAGATCTCACCCCACGCTCTTCTTGCTTTTAATGTTTCTGTTGAGAAGTCTGCTGTGATTTTGATGGGTTTACCTTTGTATGTTATTTGTTTTTTCTCTCTTACAGGCTTCAATATTCTTTCCCTAGTTTCTGAACTTGTTGTTTTAATGATGATATGTCATGGGGTAGTTCTACTTTAATCTGGTCTGTTTGGTGTCCTGGAGGCCTCTTGCATCTGTATGGGAATATCTTTCTCTAGATTTGGGAAATTTTCTGTTATTATTTTGTTGAATATATTACACATTCCCTTCGCTTGCACCTTTTCTCCTTCTTCGATGCCCATGATTCTCAAGTTTGGTCTTTTGATGGAGTTGGTGAGTTCTTGCATTTTCTTTTCACAGGTCTTGAGTTGTTTAATTAATAGTTCTTTGGTTTTTCCTTTAATTACCATTTCATCTTCAAGTTCTGAGATTCTGTCTTCTGTTTGTTCTATTCTGCTGGATTGGCCTTCCGTTTTGTTTTGCAGTTCTGTTTTGTTCTTTTTTCTGAGGTTTTCCATATCCTGGGTTGTTTCCTCTTTAATGTTGTCTATTTTTTTCCTGAATTCATTTATCTCTTTATTAATCGTGTTCTCTGTTTCACTTTGGTGTTTTTACAGTGCTTCTGTGGTTTCCTTTATTTCTTCTTTTGCTTTTTCAAATTCTCTATTTTTGTTGTCTTGGAATTTCTTGAGTGTCTCCTGTACATTTTGGTTGACCCTATCCAGTATCATCTCTATAAAATTCTCATTGAGTACCTGTAGTATGTTTTCTTTTAGATTATTCTTGTGGGCTTCATTGGGTTCTTTGGCATAGTTTATCTTCATTTTTTTGGACTCTGGGATCTGAGTATCTGTTCTCTTCATTTCCCTCTGGTTCCTGTACTAATTTTTTGCTGTGGGGAAACTGGTTTCTCTGTTTTTTCTGTCTTCCTGTCATTGCCCTTGGTGTTGTTACTGTCCCTGTACTGTGTGCAATTAAGTATTTTCTAGCTTGTAATAATAACAATGGCGATATTTAGAATGGAAGGGTGAGAGGAGATGGAAAGCAAAGAAGTTAAAGAAAAAGGGAAAAACAAATAAGCAGAAAAGTAGGAAAAAACAAAACAAGGAATCAAACAAGAAAGTTTTAAAGATATAAACAGGGAGTGTTAGTGTACTAATCGACAGTAAGTCTAACAGGCACTAGAGAGACAGAGAGAGGATTGAAAACAAAAAATAAAAAGAATAAAGATAAGAATAAAAATAAAAATAAGTAAATGAAAAAGAAAAATATATATATAAATAAAATAAAATAAAACAAAATGAAAAATAGAAAAAAAACCCTCCAAGTTCAAATGCAATGAAGTTTCAGTCTTAATAATTTTGGTGTCCGTCTCAGCCTCCAATTCTGGAGATGGTGCCTCAGATGTTGTTCTGTAGTTGCCTCATCAAAGAGGACGCATGAAGTAGAGCAAAACTTGTCCTCATCTTCCCAAGCAGTCTGGGTGCAGGCGACTGGTTTCTCCGTTTAATGTGAAGTGGAGATGCTCTACATCGGCTGGAGGTGTGGAGGGGTCAAAGTTTTGCCTCTTCTCAGTGGTTTTGCCTGCAAGGTGTGTCTCCAGCTTCTCTCCAAGATTTCAGTATAGGAGGCTTTCTGCTTCCTCCCTCTAGCCACCATCTTGGAACAATACACTTTTGAATGATCAGTGGACCATTGAAGAAGCAAACCATCAGTAAACAAATGGCAGAGAGCAATATTTTTTAATGTAAATATGCTGCTTGTAGACCTCCTGGAAAAAGTGACATCACTTCCTCTCCATCTCCCAATGTCACCCTCATAAACTCATTATCTTTCCCTGTATTTATTTAGGTCTCCACTCAGGCACTTCGCATGCTCCATATTACATTTGTTTGCATGCTTCTGCCATTCCTCTAGTAGATGCTGTGAAAGCAGAGTCCCAGTACCAGGGCATCATGTATTAAGAGTATACTAGGTCCCAAGTTATTGCTTGCTGAATGAATATGAAACATTATTTGGATCAAATTCATTGAGAACTTAGAAGGAGAGTTTCTCAATCCTATCACTATTGTCATTTTGTTGTAGATGATTTTTTATTGTGAGAGGCTGTCTTGTGCACCGTAGGATGGTTAGCAGCACCTCTGGAGTCTACCCACTAGATAGAAGCATCTCCCTTCTCAGTGTGGCAACCAAAAATGTTCTGGACACTGCTAAAGTTATCCCCTCCTCCCAGAGGACAAATCCACTATTGCTTTTGAGGATTACTTTTTCATACCTAGGTGCTGGTGGCTCACACCTGTAATCCTAGCTCCTTGGAAAGCTGAGATTGGAAGGATCAAGGCTTGGGCAAAAAAATTCAAGAGACTCCATTTCAAGAGAAAAAAAACTGGGTGTGGTGGCACACACCTGTCATTCCAGTGAATAAAATAAAATAGGATTGTGTTCCAGGCTGACCTGGGCAAAAAGCAAGACTATGTCCAAAATAACAGAGCAAAAAGATCTGGAGGTGTGGCTTAAGTGGTAAACCTCCTGACTAGCAAGCAAGAGTGAAGTCCTGTGTTTAACACCAGTGACACACACACACACACACACACACACACACACACACACACACAAAGAAAAATATTACTTTCTTAATTGTCAGGCCTTTTCTATGTTGCAAATGCCTCAAGACCATCTCTTACCAAAATAAGAGATAGTGGGTTATGTTTTTAAAGTAGTTCATCTTATATGTCATGAGAAGAGATTGGCTGTGGGAGACTTTCCCCTGGTCCCTTGCCCCAAGTAACTTTTAATACATATAAATCAGATCATCTGACTTTGAATCTCTAAAACAAGAAAATTGAAAGCTTAATGAGAATTGGTGTTTCCAGGCTGTGAGGGCAGAGAAAAATGTTTCCTCAAGATTCTTCATTATATAGCAGCAAATGAGCTAAGGAAGGGAGTAAATGCTTCATCAAGAAATAGAAGGTCTGTTCTTTTTTTTATATATTTCTTCCTTGGCCTCTGTGTTATACTCTCTGTCTGTTTTGTTGATGCCTATGGCTCCAGCCCATTGGAGGATAGCTTTGTAGTGAGGGGACTCAGCCTGCCTCCCCCTCCAATGCCTCAGCGTCTTCCACCTCTTGGGGGCAACTTGTGCCTTGGAAGGCCCTATAAAGTCCTGGAAGGTCCCTTAAGGAGGGCTCCTCCCAAACAGGTGGGTATCAGTGCTGTTGGATGTGAGGATGGGGTTCCAAAAAGCAGCCAGCAGCGACTGAATCCCTCTTGGATGGGTTTCCTTGCACATTCCTGGAGTAGAGCTGGAGAAACTAGCTGATCTTAGAGAAAGCAGGACCTTAATGATCTCAGCTCCAGATCCCTTTTCATTCTATTAGTGGCTGGACTTGAGTTGTGGTTCAGAGCTGACACCTCTTGCTTTGGTAGTTTCTAGGTAGTGTATGCATATGGGGAGGTTCAACTGGAACCAGTGGGAAGAAAGTAACAATGAGAAAGCTCAGCCTGGGGAAATATAATGCCTCAGCAGAGAATGGTAGGGTGCCAGGTGCACCCAGCTGAGCTCTTGTTTGGTTTGGTCTAAGTAACCACAATGGATATATGTTACTGAGTCTTGGGGTCTGTGGATGTAGCACAATGCTGGTTGGCTGGTTTGAGGCATAGAGTAGGAACCAAATCAATGCAGCTAGTTGAGTTGATCATGTTTTGCAATTGTGCTGAAGGTTTGTCTTTTTAACTTTATTGTTTGAATAATTATATTCTTAAGGAAGTGGCAAGAAGATACAGAGTGGTATCATATATACTTCCCCAAATAGGATAGTAGCAAAACTGAGACATTGGCACTGGTACAATTTACAGAGTTAATTTATATTTCACCATTTTTCTAGGGATGTGTGTATGTGTGAATGTACACTTATGTGCCTGTACCTCCAGCTCTCAACCTCAAGCTTGTTTTATCCTTCCTGCTATATGAAGGTAGTCTTTCTCCTCTGCTTCCTCTCCTCTTCTTTTCTCTTCCCTTCCCTCTCCTCTCACTCTCTCCTTTCCTTTCCTCCTTCTCTCTTTACTTTCACATGCTTCTCCAATACTTAGATCTGACTATATTCCGAGGCCCAGGACACTGACTTTTCCCTGTAAACATTCCCTAACCTTCTACAGCACACCTTACTTTGAGAGCTAGTATTGCTTCCTGAGTGTGCTGTGAGCAGAAAATAGACTGAGCCAGGGGAAGGTCAATGTCAAGAAAGTGTGTGTGGTTGGCTAATTACCAGTAAGTATCTCATGAGAGATTTATATCCCACATAGTAAGAATTTGGTTGCCTCTCCTGCGTCTGTACCTTCATACCTGCCTCAACCACATCTCTCCAGGATACCATCATGTTTTCTCACCTACCCTTTCTCTGGCCTCCCACAGCCTGCTGAGCTAGTCTGCATCATACTTTTACTTATCATAGTAGAAATCATGGCTCCATTGCTCTCCCCTTAATTCATACCAGCCTGTAAGCTGCAAGAAGTTAGGAACCATGTATTATTTATTCAGATTCAGATAAACAGTATCTAATTGAGTAGACATGCCAAATATTATCAGTCAGTTAGATAAATAGATGGAAAGGTGAGAAGGTCAGGTAATTTGATGATAGCAGAAGCTGTTAGGAAGTTGAGATTTTTATTCCCAGCCTTGAGTTTGATGGCTGGCAGCAATTACTTGGGAAGCCTGGGTGTGAGACAGTGATAGCTGTCTCATTTGCACACTTGGCAATGCTCTCTGGGAAGCTGCTAGCACATTTCACTTTGTCTTGAAGATAATGGGGATATTTAGTTTGGTACCTTGGACTCCTGAGTGTAGTCCCAGGTTAAAAAGCAGATATTCCTTTGCATTTTTGAAAATTCTTTTCCAAATTAAATAAAATAACAAACAGACCAAGCTTTTGACATCTTCCTTTAGACTGGATAGTTAACAATTCTGCATGCTTGTACTCTGTTTATGATTCAGATCTAATTGTGCATTGATCTAAGACTTTGTCTTCTTGCGTGACTGTGAATTGACTGAGGTGTTTTAATTGTTGAATGAATTCATAGGGTAACATCCCAAGGACATTGTAGATCCCTAAAAGAAGATAATGCTTAAGGCTTTGGAAATTCATTACCACCACAACACAAAATTAACATTCGTCTTTTCTATTCGAGTCCACTGTGTTCCCCCTCCTCCCCTCTTACTCCTTCCCTGCTATTGTAGAAAACAAAATAACTTATTATGTAAGGTATTTCTCTTATTTCCTATCTCTTCTTTCTTCTACCTGGTGTATATCATTACTATAGAGTAGCATGGCAAGGCCCCAATGCATCATTATTTTAAAAAATAACAACTCTGAACCCATTTAAGTCTCTTCTGCCAGCATTTCATTGGGAATTGACTCATACATTCAAAGTTATATATACTATATGGTTTCTTGTGTATTCACCTGAGATATGTAGATGCTTGAGCATGGTTCTTGATATCAAACGCAATAACAATGGAATCAACACTGTCACAATGGACTGTCTACTGTCTGTGACATGAGAGATTAAGAACTCCAGTGCCCTGCAGGCTGCCTGGTAACGATGGTGAATATGCTTCTAAGTGTGAAGGTAGGTTTGGCTTGCTGAACTGAAAGCTCTAGATCCCTCATTTGTTTCCTTCCAATTGCACAGTAAGTGAAACCCACTAATTATAGTCCTTTTATTCACAAAAAAGTATGTGAATATGCAGTCCCTTTGGTCTCTGAACCCATTCCTCTATAACACCCTAAGCATGGCTCCTATGGGCATGGGAAGAGATGGTTTTGTACTGTAATTCAATCACCCTCCCCATGTAAAAGAAGTTTGGCTTTCTGTGGTATTCATCACCTGTTGTCAATTGCACCCCAAAGATTCTAAATGGAAAATACTCCAAATATATAATGTACAAGTTTTAAATTATTCTCCATTTTTAACACTGGGATGAAATCTGCAGCCATCTGCTCAAGATATGAATCATCTCTTTGTCTAGCATATCCACACTGTATGTACTACCCATCCATTAGTCACTTAGTAGCTGTCTTGGTTATCAGACCTGTCATGGTATCACAGGGCTTGCCTTCAAGTCATCCTTATTGGACTTTATCATGGCCCCAAAACACAGTAAGGGTGATTCCATCAGTTTTGATGTGCCAAAAGGAAGCTGTGAAATACTTCCACTAAGTGAAAAGATAAAGTCCTCAATTTGATAAAGAAAGCAAATCAAAAGCTGAAGCTGCTAAGTTCAATAGTAAGAATGGAATATTATATAGGGTTCGATGCTGTCCATGATTGTAGGCATCCACTGGGGGTCTTGGAACGTATTCCCTAATAAGAGGAGACGACCATACATAGCAGTACATTGAACATGGTTCTGTGATAAGGGATGATACTGGCCACCAATTCTCAAGCATGTACATTGAATCAATTTAAGAAGTATTGTAAAAACACCAATACCTGAGTCCCAGTCCAGCCATTCTGATTTAATGTGTGTGAGTGCTGCCTCAGCATTGAGATTTTTATAAATTGAGATGTTTAAAATGATTCTATTGCCTGACCTCATTTGAAAACCACTGTTACAAGCATGCAGGTGTTTTGCTAATACCCTGGGTGTGTAATCTTAGTAGCGAGCCCCTGGATCCACCAGGCTTCACTCTAAAGATTAACCCTTTTAAAATGATCTCAATAAATCTCTTTAGAAATCATTTCACAGATTTTATAGAATTTACATTGACTTAGCAAGCTTCAAGTAAGACATCTCCTGTCCCCCAACCACTTGATTATCTGTTTTTGGCTCCCTCCTTCCTCGCTTTTCACCTAACCTTTGCATGGCATTTCTGGACTGTGTGGTAAGGGCATTTTAATTTTATAAGAAACTGCCCAGCTACTTTCCGCATGGCTGTGCATGGACTGACATTCCTTAGCAGCAATGTAGGGACTCAGTGGGTAAGCAGGGTCCTCTTAAAAGCAACTCTGGCTGGAGAACCTAGTTGCTAAGGGAGAAATGGGGGGGTACGTGTAGGAAGCATGGAGTCCCAGTTGCAATCAACAACTTCCACACCCTCTTAGCCCTCAGGGAACAGCACATCTCCCTCTGTGAAGTAATTGGAGTCACAGGAACGAAGTTAGTGCTGTAGGGGAGGAGGCAGTACGGATGCCTATGACAGCTGGTGTCTTTGCTTAGCCACCTTCATTTCTTCCCAAGGTTGCATTTGGGACCTCTGAGGCAATTTTGGTCACACTCAGAAGCCTAAAGAAAGTGTTAATTGTTGAGATTTGTTTCCCAAATGTGTTCTAGTATGAGATCAGCTTTACGTATTTTTCTATTTTTGGCCTGCTCTCCCTCCACCTGGTAATGAATTGTCCACTGGTGCCTCCAATCCTCCTGCTGACCCACAGGAGAAAAGAAATCCATTTACACTTTTCCTAGGAAGCAGCCCCACTGATGAGATGATTCCTAATGAGCCTTCTTTTCCACATTAGCGCACGTCAGCTTCTGCATGTGGTTGCCTCTGATTTAAGAGCAGAAAACTGCTCCTACCAAGAGGCTTTCGGCTCAAGGAACATTAGAGACTGAGTCTCCCCTGCAGGGTAAAAGGCCCACTATCTCCCAGGTGTGGAATCCTAGCCTTCCTACAAATACTGTGGAGCTCTCCAGAGAAGGCAAAGTAGATGTCTAATGCCTGCCAGGATGTCTTGGACTGAAATCAGGGGAGTCAATTTCCTCCTTCCCCAAACCAGTTCATCATTTCTTCCTGCATCTCTTGCTTCATCGAGGAGCCTGAAGGAGTCTGCTGGATGCCCAGCTCAGCAAGAGAGTCTCCCTGCCAGAAAGAAGAGATGCTTTCATGGGAAACTCCACACACCTCTTATTGGCACATATTCTTCCTGTAACACAGAAGACCCAGAAATAGGATCCCAGGGGCAAGAATAATATAGGATTACAAGCTATTGAAAGTCAATGCTGGATGTAAAAAGAAGCAACTACTGCAGACTTGACCCCTCAGTCAGCAAAAGAAATTCTTCACCAAGGAAAGGATTAATTTCTCTTTCTTCCAAACCAACACTCCCTAGTGTTATTCTCTTTCTCATTAGAGGATTAAAAAGTGGTTTTGCTAAAAATATAAAGAGAGTTACACTGAAAGATAGGAAGTAGTCATGAAAAATATGCTGGGAAACTGGGCTTCAGATGAATGAATGAGAAAGGTGCACCTGTCGAATAACCACAGCCTGCTGTTCACATTAGCCCCACACAGGTTAACCCACTGCAAGAGCACATTGTCAAGTTCACAACAAAGTGACAAAAAGCCTGACTCCACCGCTATGCTCCTCTCCTTAACATCACCGCACAACAACTTGATGTGGTTCCTGTGTTTTCAGGACATAATACTTAAAAATGGTTAGTGTGTGTACTAGACAAATCTGAAGATGCTAGTGCAATTATTCTAAATTATCTTTGCCCTAACTTGAGCTTCAGAGAAGGAGGGAAAGCAAAGTCCTGGGCTGGGGAATGTTTTCTGACGTAAGAGACATAAATAAGAGATGTTCTTAACAGTTTGCAATGACAAAAATTTGGAAGCAACCAAAATTCATCAGAAGAGGAGATGAAATTGTGACCTGTACATATAAGATCTACTCAACAGCTTAGAAACTGAAGTGGCACCTGTTAGATACCTCCTGGAATATTGTAATAAATTAGTCACAAAATCAGTGGTAAATTCAACTGTCATTAATTCCAATAAGTTGTTGGTCAGGTTTTTCTATGTGGACAGCCATACTGAGTGCACAGAGTAACATTTTTGTGCATTTTGTTTCTCTTTCAAATCCTTGAACATTTTTTTGTCTTGCTATCTGGTAGGTACCTTCGGTATGATGCTGAATAGAAGTGGTGAGGATGAACATGCTTGCTTCATCCTTGATTTTAAACAAAAAGCTTCTATTATTTCACCACTAAATATAATGTTCACTGTAGATCTCTATTTTAGACCATATTTCTTTAGAAAGCAGATAGTTGATTTTTAAAGTGCAATTTGGCACTCTTTTTTTTGCTTTATAATCGGGTTAGTTTTTACTTATTATGACCTCTAATAGCTTTATAATTATTTCTTGTATCCTTCTTTCCTTCTTTTCCTCCTTCCCTGTCACCTTCCCTCCTTCCCTCCATCCATCCCTTTCTCTCTTTCTATCTATCTTTCTTCCTTTCGTGACAGTGCTGGGGGCCTTGCACTTACTAGCAGGCACGCTAACACTTGAGCTACCCTGCCAGCCCCTTTTACATTGGTTATTTTTAGTCTAGGTTCTCACTTTCTGCCCAGGCATAAGTTGCTTTCTTTTGTACCTTGTTCCTTTCCTCCATTCTTTCCATTTTTTGGATTGTTTGGAGGGTTTGATTTTTTTCTTTTGTTAGTCTAGAAAGCATATAGTGTATTTTTAGTTTTATAGTTATGCTTGAAATTTTGCCATGAATGTTTTACTTAATAAAGCTTAATGTTAGTATTTATTTTTAAGCCATTTCCTATAGTATGTATGTATGTGTTTATTTTTACTGTGGTAAAAACACATGACATTTAAATTACCACCATTACCATTTTCTAGTGTACAGTTCAGTAGTGTAAACTATATCACATGATTGCACAATGGATCTCCGAACTTTTTGATCTTGCATAACTACACATTGTCTTCACTCTCTTTCTTTTTTTTTCTTTATTATTTCTTTTTTTTTCTTTTATTATTCATATGTGCATACAAGGCTTGGGTCATTTCTCCCCCCTGCCCCTACCCCCTCCCTTACTACTCGCTCCGCCCCCTCCCTCTCCCCCCATCCCCTCAATATCCAGCAGAAACTATCTTTCCCTTATTTCTAATTTTGTTGTAGAGAGAGTATAAGCAATAATAGGAAGGAACAAGGGTTATTGCTGGTTGAGATAAGGATAGATATAGAGGGCATTGACTTACATTGATTTCCTGTACGTGGGTGTTACCTTCTAGGTTAATTCTTTCTGATCTCACCTTTTCTCTAGTTCCTGTTCCCCTTTTCCTATTGGCCTCAGTTGCTTTTAAGGTATCTGCTTTAGTTTCTCTGCATTAAGGGCAACAAATGCTAGCATGAAGAAAAGGACATCAGAATACTTATGTTCAGTCACATCTCTCTGGTAGTTTTGTGCTGTGTGATTTCCTCTGTTAGGCAGCTCCTGTGTGACCGCTATGGTCCCTCCTTCTGGTATTCACACCCTTGTTAATTCCCTTCCCTTGAGTGGCTCTGTGGCTTGCTTCTAAGCAGTAAAACATGGCAGAATTGTTGGGATGATATGTCTCAGATTAGGCTACAAAAAGTTTATGACATCTGTCTATATTGTCCCCCTTTTCTCTCTCTCAAAGCCCTCATTTTAGGGGATACTTGTTGTCATGTATGAGTAAGCCTCGTGGAGAGACCCACGTGGCAAAAATGTGGTTGTAGCCTGTATTTTGTTAGTCTACAACATGTTTGAAAACACTTAGACGAGGTGCCATATTTATAAATTAGAAGGTTGTACCTCTAGACTAGGATGTCTAGTTTCTTTTGAAAAATTAGGAAATCAGGCCCTTCAGGTCCCACAATCTCATGTGGCCATCAGATGGAACCAAACAGCACAATTCCTCTAGAGATGAGGTGAGTGCCATAGTCCCTGACATGTTGAACTGCAAATGACAACTGCCCCCTCCATTCTTTATACACACTCCTGTATTTATGGTGGGCCATAAACCTATCATATGTTGAAAATGCATAAAATACCCTTAACCTATTGACTGTCTTAGTTTAGCAGCACAGCACAACATAGTATCTGCTATTCTTCTCACATTCTGAGACCTGAATGGATTATTTTATTATTAGTTATTATTAATCTTTACTGTGCCTATTTGCAGATTATATTTTATCATAGGCATGTATGTATGGGAAAAACATAATATATATTAATATATTTATAAATATATTATATATAGGATGTATATATTTATAAATAAATAAATAAATATATATATATATATGGTTTGGTGCTATTCGCAGTTTCAGGCATCTTCTGGGGGTCTTGGAACATATGCCTCCTGGATAAGAGGGACAACTGTATGCCTTTTCCATGTAAAGAAAATTCCACGTAATATAAAATTACATAAAATTCCATGTAATTTTATGGAATTACTGGTCCTATCAAAACTATAAGAGCCCCATGGATCTTTTGTATATGCAAAAGATATAGGGTCTTGGGCAAGAAAGGATGTGGGAAAATCACCTAAGAGAAGGGCTGCACAGAAAAAGGATCTTTGCACTTTGGAGATGTCATTGAGGAGAGTGTCTGGTCTTGGTTGATGTGGTATCTATGACCTGAAAGTGGGTGCATTCTCAGGGTAGTTTTTAATGCTTGAAGAGGAAGCAGAGTTTGCCTGGGAAGGTCCACTTGGGCTCTTCTGCTGACTGGTTGCCATGTTTATGATACACTGCCTTTCTGGCTCAGAGGTACCTCTTCTGAGCAAGGGAGCACTTGGATTGAAGGCCTGAGGAGCTGCTTAGTCTGAACACTTTCTAGCTCTATAAGAAACCCCATAGACTGCCTATGGTGGGCCAGGCTGGATGCTGACCTCTCCCTATAGAATGCCAAGCTTACAGGGAAATTAGTCATCATGAGACTGCTCCCCCCACAGTCAGTGCAGCGGCCACAAGGCAGACGGTTAAACCTATAACTCTGCAACTCAAGATGACACCCACGAGCTGCCCCTGGCTCCTCACCCCAGGGTGGGGTTACACTGAGAGTATAACCGAAGAGACCAATGTCCCCCATGTCTACACCACCATGGAATTGTGAACAGGGAGTATAGTGTGACCTGTAAAGCCCACCTGTGACAGAAGAGGTAGGTCAAGAGGGAGCACTCCAGGGTCTTCTCCTGAGCTGACTGGGTGTTAGCATGAACAGTACCAGACAGTTGCTGTGATGGGAGGGAAGACAGCATCTGCTGTTTTGAGCTCTTGAAGACTTCACCTCTGTGGCTCTGCCTCTAGGAATTATTTAGCAGGCATGTTTGGGTGATAACAAAGGCAGGAAAGAAATTGGGTCACATCCTCATTACTAGGTGTGCACAAAGCCTCCTCCCTAGTTAGCTAGAAATTCAGAATGTTTATATCCATATGGACAGACCAGAGAGAGCTATGTGTTTTTTTTTTTTCTATCTTTGTAAGTAAGTAGGAGTGAGGACAAAGAGTTGTAAATGAGCCAGCTAGTCTTGGAAAAAAGTAGAACAGAAAGACTGTTCAGCTCAAGTGGTCCCATACAAAAATTCAGAAATACAACAGTAGAAATACAATTGGATCAGAACCTCCAGTTGATGAAGGGGGAGGGTAGAGGGCAGGGGGACAGGTGGCCCAAATAATGTATACACATATGAACAAACGTATAAACAATTAACAAAAAGAATCTGCAGTTGAGATGATCACAGAGGACATAATTTTCTAAGAATGCTTATGGATCAGATCAAGGGACAGTAATAATGGAACAATGAGACAATGACCCAGCAAAACTTAAGAGCCCATCATTTGAGGAAAAGCACCAGAGTAGAAGGGAGTTTGTGAAAAAAAAGATGGGGCTTAAAGGATCTTAAGGATACAGTAGACAATACGTAAGTAAAGAGAGTTTAAATTGATGACTGAGCACCAAGTCCAGAGTCAACAGGTTGGTAGTTCAAAGCCTGCATCCTCTGCTGATCTGAGGTGATAATCTTTCTTTTTAGAGAGTGGAGAAACATTTATTACCTGCAGCAAATAAGGAGAACACAGGAATTTTATTTCCAGAGTAATGACCATATTTTATCTTTGGTCTGGAACGTATCAGAAGCCAAGAAGATGCTGAAATAAATATTATACAACTTCAGGAAAGTACACGAGTTATAGGGACTAATAAGTAATAAACTGGTGCAGAAGCATGTATCTGCAATCCCAGCTACTCAGAAGGCTGAAACAGGAGGATCGTAATTCAATCTGAGCAGTGACTAAGAAACCCCCATCTCAAAAAGAAAAAAAGAGGGTAAAGATGAGGAAGAAATAAATTTAAACACATAGTATCGATATCTTGAAATATTATCTTAAGAAATATAATAATAAATGGGATAATTTTGTGATAATTTGTGTGTACTTTGTTACTGAAGGTTTTCAAAGCAATTTAGAAAAGCCTGCTGTATTCATTAAATGCTTAAGGCAATGTCTGCAAAAAAAAAAAAAACCAGCTTAAGTTAACAAAGTTTTCATGTGGTAGTTGTGCAAGTAGTTTTTAAACTACTTAAATTTTTTAAAGTTTAAAGATATATTTTAAACACAGTGTATGAAGAACAAATTGGGCACTAAAACATACAGAGAAGCCTTTTGAATAAGAAAGATCCCAGCTATGGGGAAGGATCCTAATGGATAACAGATAAGGGACTCAGATCTTTCTATTCTGGCTTTCTCACTAGAGGCTGTGGGGTTTCCATCTAGCCATAAGGGGAGATACATGTTAGGTTTCAAATAAAGGAGTCTTTGGACAGCACTACAGCTAAACAGGCAGCCCTTATGAATCTGAAGACTACAAATCATATTTTGAAAGGCCAGCAGGAATTTCTAACTGGAGATCCTTTTCTTTGGCTGGCAGTCCTGTTCGTTACCACTTACCACTGTTCTGAAGGTGGAAAGGTACTAGAGGGCAAACTGGTTTGGGGTTTCAAGATGACACCTTCTTGGAGAAGGTCAAATGCTGACTTGCACATTGCCCACTGCACATGAATTACCCATCAGCCTCAGCCGAATGTACAAATACTTGTTTCTGGTGAACCCCAAAATACTTCTGCTGCCCACTTCTTTCTCCAGTAGGCCCGGGATACTACTTTAAGGCAAAGAACAACACCAAACTAGGTGGACTGCAGTTACTGGATGGAGCTAAATGCAAACCCCCACCTTATTGCTGGGTCTTGGCGGGGGCACTTCCTGGTCTGTGTTCCTCAACTGCTGTTGTAAGTACTGATGACCTCTCCAGCTGGATGCTCCTTCATCACTGGGAACGTGGTGCCTGCTGGACTCTGCCAGGAGCCCCAGCTACACAAGCTAGAGCTTGGAATGGGCTCTTTCACATTCAGTTTCTTTGGCCTCTGATTGTCTTCCCACAATGCCCCTCCTGCAGGCCCAGGACCGGACAATGGCTGCTACTTTGTAATGTGCTGACTGTACTGTGGCTTTCACAAAATTAGCTTCTAGGGTGGAGGGCAGCCCAACCTCATCCCTCCCTCCCCATAGATGCCCCTCCCAAAACATGAGCAGAGCCAGCTGTCCCTGGGCATTTCATCTGAGGATTGGAAAGGACACTGGACACCCTTTTGAGAGATATTCCTGCCTGCAGAAGATGCCTCTTTGCAACCAGACTCTTGGCTCTCTCCCTTCTTTAGGTCCTTGTTCACTACAGTACTTAGCATCTTCTTTAAAAAGTTTAGGTGATTTCATGCCACTTTGGAGGCTTTGCAAAGTAGTCACCAAATGGAAACCAGGGAGATCCCAGTGGTTGGGTCCCTTGAACACACCTGCATGGTTTGCTTCCTTTCTAGCACCTGTTCACTTTCAACTAACATTTTTAAAATCTGCATCTCCTTGTTGTCACTCCTGTATGTCTTTAATTTGACCCAAAAAGTCAGCCCAGGCATCTTGCTGTTTAACCCTGCATGGCCAAAATTTTCACTTTGTAATTGTATCTCTGTCTCTGCAGTTATGTGTCTATTTTTCCTTAATTGTACAGTTTTATAGCCCTGTTAATCTGGGAAAGTAAATTCTGACAGAAATTGCTTTCTGTGTTTGAAAGTATTGCTAAATGACTGTATGGCCTGTGGGTTTTTTTTTTTTTTTTTGGATGTTGCTGCTTCTTTGGTGTTTGTTTTATGCTCCATTTACTTAAAAAATATTGGGTTCTGAGGAAAATAGTTTTTTTTTCCCATCCCTTTCCTCCCAGGGAAATTTTAAAAATGTTATCTATGAACATTTTATCCACATGCTTTGCTCATTCTGCAATAATGCTAGGTCATTTGCAGTTTACCTTCTGTTCTGCAGGCATTGTTGCCAGCGTCGTTTTACATTGTAGAAATCTGATTAATTGTCCTGTTTGACTACCTTGATGGATTATTCAGGTGCTTGTGACCTGATTTAGACTAGGTAGTTAAGGGACTTTTTGAGGTCAGGTAAATTGCCTGCCCTGTTGCAAAGTTCAGCAACATGTGAAACATATTTAGGCAGATGCAGATAAAGCTGGTTGCCTTGGAGGACAGGAGAGCAGATGTTGACTACAAGTCTGAAGCATGAGGATCAGATACCGTGGGAACTGACTCTGGAAACTCCCAGGGGATGGCCAGGTCCATGGGATTGCCCCCAACATACTGCCCAAGTTAGGGCTCCCCACCCTACCCCACACGCTCCATAGGGGAAACTGATGTTGGGTGTGGGAATAAGCATGCCAACTGCACAGGAGGGCTCTGACTGCACAACCTTGTTCTTACTGATAAGGCAACCACCCTTCTTTAATTTGTGACATATCACTTTCAGATACCACCTCGCAACAAAATAGAACTTGGTGCACATGGCTGAAAATGTAGATGTTATGGACCTCCTGTATCACTGAGCAGTTCTGGATGTATGCTAGTAAAGGAAGCCAAACTGGTCCAGTTCTGAAAGTGTACAGAGAAGGGGAGGCTAGGGAGAGGGGTGGGAAAGGGAGAAACCTTCCTTTAATCAGAAGACTCTTTCTTCTTTCTTCTGCTGTTCCTCCTCCTCCTCTTCTTCCTCTCCTCAACTTCCTCTTCTTCCTCTCTTCTCTCTCCTCCTCCCCCATCTCTACCTCTTCTTCTTCCTCCTCTTCCCTTCCTTTTCTGCCTTTCTTTCTTTCTTCCTTCTCTTTCTCCTCCTCCTCTTCCTCCCATCCTCCACCTTCTTTTGCCAGCCCTCAGACTACTTAGGGTTTTTATCTTTTTGCACAGAGACTTACTTTTGAGCTGTATCCTCTCCCTGTCCCCACTCCATGTTTCTAAGATCAGATGGCATGGGTGGCTCTCTAATAGAATTCCATGAGAGAGCTTTAACCTACTGGATATGGAGTTAGAACACTGGGGTTTGTATCATGGTTCAGGTATGTTACTTTAGATACATATTTAATATGTACATGCCTCAGTTTCTACATCTAGAAAACGGAGATAAACAACCCACCTACCTCATAGTGCTTTTTGTAAGGATTAACTGAGGTCTTATAAGTGGAAGGGCTTTCTTAATTTCAAATGACATACAGAAGAGAGAGATTGTTATGACAATGATATTTTCTGAAAGGAATTCTACAAAAGTGAGACCCTGCCTCCCACCTTACTGATAACCTGGTACTTACAGGGATTCTCTGCTTATCGAGGTTGCTATAGAATTTATCTATTTTTGGAGGGGTGGGAACAGCACTAGGGTTTGAACTCAGGGCCTCACACTTGCTAGGCAGGTGCTCTTACCACTTGAGCCATTCTGCCAGTCCCAGAATTTCATATAGACTTTCTATTGCTGGAATCATTTGGAAGATCCAGAAATTGAGGCTATGATCTCGTGAAGAGTTTGAGAGATCTTTTTCTACTCTTGACTAACTATCTTTATAAATCTCCAGATGATTAATATCTAAGGCCATTGATTAAAATCCCACTACTCAGTATTGCTATTGTAGCATAAGAAGCATCATAAACAATACATAAAAGAGTGAGAGTGGCTGTGTTTCAATTAAATTTCACTTATAGACACATACATTTGAGTTTCATATAATTTCCATGTGTCACAGTGGTTTAGTTTGGATAATAATGCTCCCCAAAGCTTCATCTTCACCAGGCTCTGGTGGCTCACACCTGTAATCCTAGCTACAGCCTCAAGGAGGCTGAGCCTGGGAGGATCATAGTTCAAGGTCAGCCTGGGTAAATAGCTGTGACACCCCATCTTCAAAATAACCAGAGCAAACTGGACTGGAGGTGTTGTTCAAGCTTGCTGTACAAGTGCAAAACCTTGAATTCAAACCCCAGTACCACAAAAAAAAAGAAAAAAACCCCAGACTTGGTTCCCAATGTGGCATTATTTGTAGGTGGTGGAACTTTTAAGAGGTGGGGCCCTGTGGCAGGAAGCTAGGTCATTGGGGGTGTGTCCTTAAAGGAAACTGAACTGCCCTGGTCTATTCCTCTTTTACCATTTTACTTCCTGGTCACGAGGTGAGCAATTTTTCTGTCACATGCTCCAGTCATAAAATGCTGCCTCCTCCACAGGCCCAAAGCAGTGGGGCCAATAGATCATGGACTGAAAATTCAAAACTGTGAGCCAAAATAAACCTTTTCTTCTTATGAGTTGATTATTTCAACTTATTTGTTATGGAGGTGGAAAGCTGACTAACACACACAGATATTCTTCTTCTTTTGGATTCTTCAATCATTAAAAAATTTAAAACTATTCTCATCTCACAGACCATGTAAAAATAGGCATTGAGTGGGATTTGACCTGTGGGCTGCAGTTTGCAGGTACCAACTGCCCTACTATTCCAGGTGGCCTGTGAGCATCAGAGAGAAAACAGAAGCCATTTATGTATGTGTCACAGGTCCCTTACTGTGTATGACCCTCCTCTTTGCTCTGTTGGGTTGAAGTATGTGAAATGACAATGTTGGAGTCTACACACAAGGTTCTTACAGAAAATACAACCCAGATCTCTGCTCCCAAATCCTTATCAAAAAATCCATCAACAAACCCCACAAAAGCAACAATAATAATACTCTGGGGGTAGAGAATTTCCTGAAGGGCACACAACTCAACCATTCCTGTAGACAATCAACTTTCTCCCAGAATAAGGCAGACCTGTGAGTGCTGCATTCATGAGTTCTAGAGTGGCCCTTTGCAAAACCTATCCTGATTCTGAGGCTTTGTCCACACCCACGTAACTATGGAATTTCTTAGAGATGCTGCTCAGGAAGCCATTTACTCTGGAGTTAAATTCCTCTCTGCTTATCCCAGAGGTTTTTGTTTTGTTTTGTTTTGCTTTTTTTAAAGAAACGATGTCATTTCCTTGTTTGATTTGTCTTCATAGTCAAATAGAGGTATCTCTATTGGCTGTAAAATACCTTACAAAGTCATTGGCAGTGAAGAGTTATTGAACATGCAATAGGCACTAAGTACTTTTTAGAGCCCTTTGCATTTAATCTTCATGCAGCCCTGCGAGATAGGTAAAATATTATCCCTGCATAGCTCTCTGAATAATGTCACCAAAGGCAGCCATGTCCTGGCCATGGAAACTGTGACTATTATCTTAGATGGCCAAAGGAACTTTGCACATATGATTCAAGTTGGGGAGATTATCCTAATCACAGTGTCCTTCTAGGAAAGTGGTAGAAGTGATTTGACACAGAACAAGAAGGCAAGGTGACAACTAGAGCAAGATGGAGGAAGAGGCCAGGAACCAAGGAATGCACTGTATAAACTGGAAAAGGCAAAGAAATGGGTTCTCCTTGAGAGCCTCTGAGGGAGTAAGGCCCCACCAACACCTTGATCCAGGGAAACTGACTCAAACTTCTGATTCCCAGAGCTCTGAGAGGATGAATGTTGTGTTGTTTTAAGTCATGAAGTAGATACTTATTACAGCAGCAGTAGGAAGCTAACACACTCACCTCACAAACAAGGATCTCTGAGACCTAGGGAGTATTGCTCAGGAGTTTGAATGAAGTTTGTTGACTCTAGATCCTAAGCCCTTACCTCTCACCTGCCTCGTCTGTTACATATGTCCTGATCTCCTCTACTTTTTCTTATTTCCCTTAGTTCAGACTGCTATGACAAATTATCACAGACTGAGTGGTTTAAACACCAGACCTACATTTTTCACAGTTCTGGAGCCTGGAAGTCTGAGATTAGAGTGATAGCAGGGTTGGGTTCTTGGTGTGGGCTTCCAAGTGTCTTTTCAATGTGTCCTCACATGGTGAGATGAGTGAGCTCTTTAAGGTCTCTTTTTCAAGAGCATTAAATCCCCTTCCTGTGGGCCCACCCTTATGACCTAATCATCTTCCAAAGGTCTCGCCTCCTAATACCATTGGGAAGTAGGGATTTAAAATAAACTTTTGGAGGGTGTTGTAGTTTGAATATGAACTGTCCCTCCCAGAAGGCTCATGTGTTGGGAGTTTAGTCCTGAGATGGTGATGCTATTTTGGGAGGTTCTAGAAACTTTAGGAGGTGGGACTTTCCTAGGAGGTGGGAAGAAGTAGGCTGCTGGTGGCAGGTCCTTGGGGGTATCTTGTCCCTGGTCCCTTCCTCTCTCACTGCTTTCTGGGTGCCATGAGATGAAGAATCTGCTCCCACTAGTATGTTGTGTTACCTCATCATGGGCTCAGAATCAATGGCACCAAGTACAGTGGATTGAAATACTGGAAACCATGAGCCAAAATAAATATGCCCTCCCTTAAATTGTTTCTGCCAAGTATTTGGTCATAGCAGTGAAAACTCTAATAAGGGGGTCCACAACCTTGCATCACACTGACCCTTACCCTCCTGCTTCCCCTATGGCTCCTACTGCTGCTTCTAGCCTCTTCCAGTCTGTAATCTACTTCATATTTTTGTGTACTAGAGGCCGAATTTCAGTCAACGGTGGGCAGTTGTGGTGTGTCTCTGGTTTTTTGGTTTTTTTTGTATTATTTTATGATTGAACAAAGGAAAGGTCCCCAAATGCTTTTGTTGTATCTTGTGCTTTGATAAAGACTGTGGCTCTCTTTCCTGTAGCTCTGGCAGTTGAACAGGGTAGGACTTCTGCTTTTTCAGAAAAAAATTCTCACTTCCTGATTGGTACTGAGTCAGGAAACTATTTATGAGTTCCTCTTTAAGGAATTGTGTATTATTTAGAGCAGTTTTTAGCCTAATGTTCCTTCCCCATGACACACAAAAGTCACAAAATGAAAAGAGAAAAGATGAATGAAGTACAATCCTAGAAAACAATGGATGCTTCATTCTGTGAGAATGAAGGGCCCTTTGTGGGCACCTAAGGATGTCTAAACACAAGGCTGGATAGAGCATCACAGCAGGCAGCAATCAGTGTGTAATCAGTGTGAAAGGCTTGGGGGCACTGCCTCTGTGAACCCAGCAACAAAATGGAGACCATATCTGGCTGGCAGGGATAGACAGCCATTCAGCTCCCAAAAACTCCATGACTTTCAGGAGATGGAGTAGAGTTCACTCCTGCAGAAGCTCCTAGGACACAGCTTGCCTTTCTGTTGATCCCAAAGTGTGACCAAGTATCCCTCTGATCTTAAGACTGTCAAAATGATGCTAGTTCAGGCTCTTTCTGACTACAAATCCTACTTTCAGCACAAAGAGCTTCCGTTTTAATATCCACACTCCGATTGACAACCTGAGGGCTCTTTCCAAAAAGTAGCCTCTGGCAACCCACTCTTATCGCTGCCCCCATTTCCTGCCCCTTTCTCATCCCATGGGCTTCCAACCTTTTCTCAGCCTCTAGAATTGTAAACCTTGTCACCTCTCTGTCTTCAGAATGCTACTCTCTCTGCAAAAGCTCTCCTTCCCTTCCCTCCTCTATTCCATGACGTCTGGAGTCAGACAGGCTGGCAGTTAATTTGTTTTAATTCCACAAATATGTACTCAATACCTTGCCTTCTTTGTGCCTCTGAGGGTATATCTGCCACTATCAGCTGTGTGGCCTTAGGAAAGTTAGAACATCTCCAACCCTTAGTTTACACATCTGTGAAACAAGCATGATGCTTACGCAGCCTTTAGCACAATGCGTGGCACACATTAGCAAGCCCTCCACAAAGATTAGAAGACATAGCTACTTTTTAAATCATTCTTTAAGTTTCAACTCAAGCTTGATGATTCTTTCATGGACAAATTAGACAGGAACCTCACCCTCTTCTGACCACCATGCACCCTTGTACGCAACACTTGCCTCTGTGACAACCCTTCACACAAAGCATTTACCCTGTGGTTTCTTTGATCGTCAAGCCACTCTGGGACGAGAGCTGTGTTTCCTCTATTCCCTTATTTTGAGTCCCAAGAGCAGTGCTTTTTCCCCGAGGTTTGGCAAATTTGTGGAGTAGCCTCATCTCCAGAAGGCTGTGCCTCTCCCGCTCCAGTTGGGCAGGTCATATGCCCTTGCTCTTTCCCTCATGGTCCAGGTCTTTTTGCCTCTGCTGGTGGTGAGTGGAAACGATGTGTCAGACTGGGCTGCAGTCAGGGGGTGAGTGTGGGTAGCAGGGTAGCCATGGAAACCTTTACATGAGGATGAACTGGAAAGACAACTCCTGATAAGCCCATGGTTCATCCCACAGCTTACATAAATGGGATGCCTGTGGTCTAGCGTCCCTTCCCCATGTGAAAGGCAAGAGTGAGGAGCACTTCCACCATCCAGCCATTCATTCTCTTTCACTTATTTGTAACTCAACGTTCCTTCTTTTTAAAGTAGTAAAACAAATCTGGTGAATGACCCTGGCAACCAGACTGACTGTCTAGATCTCCCTAGACCAGCTCCATGAGTAGCAGAAGTTAGGATCAGGTATTTGCACAAGAGCTGCATCTCTACTACTCCCAAGCCTACAGTGGGGCCAACTTTGATCTTAAATGGCATCTCCCTCCACTTCCTTCAACCTAAACAGCATTTGTCCTGTCTCCCTCCAGATAGCCAGATTTCATAATGCTGTGCCTTTCCATGAGCAGGTCCTTCTAATCACCACTGAAGGTGTGATCTCAAGGCTGGACTGGTTTCTCCTCACTTAGGAACTCTCTGATGGGCTGAATTGTGCCACATCCCCATTCATTGTTGAACTCCTGTCAGTATGTGAGAATTGACTATTTGGAGATAAGGTCTTTGAAGAGATGATTCAGGCTGGCCTGAACAACCTCAGCCTCACAAATGCTGGGATTACAGTTGTGAACTTCTATGCCTGGCCCTCATTAACATTTTTTTTTTTTGGTAGAGCTGGGGATTGAACTCCAACATGCTAGGAAACTGCTCTGCCACTGAGCCACATTCCAACCTGTGATTAAGTTTAAATGAGGTCATTAGATGAGCCTCGAATTCATTAGATGATCCAATCTAACTGGTATCCTTATAAGATCAGGACACAGACACACACAGAGGGAGACCATGTGAAGACATAGGGAGGAGGCCCCATCTGCAAGCCAAGGAGAGAGGATTCAGGAGAAACCAGTCCTGCCCACACCTTGATCTTAGATTCTAGCCTCCAGAACTGTGAGAAGATAAGGTTCTATTGTTTCAGCCATTTTGTTATAGCAGGCTTAGTGGAGAAAGACACACCCTAATAGGTTGGTTCAGATGTTCTAGTCATTGGATTGTGATTTCTCTGGAGGCAGCTTGCTCTGGCCCATTAGGACAAAGACCACACCTCACTTACTGTCTTGCTTCATTTTGTGCTGCTAGCACAGAATACCACAGACTGGGTAGATTATAACAGCAGAAATTATTGACTCTCCATTCTGGAGGCTGGGAAGTCCAAGATCCGGAGGCTAACATCTGATGAGGGCTTTCCTGCTGTGTCATGACATGAGAGAAGGACAAAGATGAGGATGGGAGGGATACCAAACTGGCCTTTTTATTACTGACCCACTCCTGGATTCTGGATAAAGAGACACTAATCCACTCATGAAGGCAGAGCCCTCACACTTTAATATCTCTCATTATGTCCCACCTTCAAGCACAGTTGCACAGGGGCTTGAGCTTCCAACTCACATTCAAATCACAGCCCTCACTTTTGCTGCCTTTTGCACGAGAGAAAACCCTGGCATCCGTTGCTGCTTCCCAGGTGCTTGCTGAGTTACTGAGCGACACAACTACCACAGGAACTCTGGAGGTGGCAGCAGAGCATGGGAATTCTTGGGCACAAGTGACTTTTTCACTTGATTTGCAAATAAACACACTGCCAAGAGGCACAATCTTGGAGGCATCTTTTCCTAATTTTTATGATTTGGAAGACTCATTGATCATTTTATTTTGGGGGCTGCTATTAGTGATTTCTATATTTAAACTTTTTTCCCCCTTTTCTTTCTTTTTTTTTTTTATTATTCATATGTGCATACAAGGCTTGGGTCATTTCTCTCCCCTGCCCCCACCTCCTCCCTTACCACCCACTCCGCCCCCTCCCTCTCCCCCTTACCCCCTCAATACCCAGCAGAAACTATTTTGCCCTTATCTCTAATTTTGTTGTAGAGAGAGTATAAGCAATAATAGGAAGGAACAAGGGTTTTTGCTGGTTGAGATAAGGATAGCTATACAGGGCATTGACTCACATTGATTTCCTGTGCGTGTGTTACCTTCTAGGTTAATTCTTTTTGATCTCACCTTTTCTCTAGTTCCTGGTCCCCTTTTCCTATTGGCCTCAGTTGCTTTAAGGTATCTGCTTTAGTTTCTCTGCGTTAAGGGCAACAAATGCTAGCTAATGTTTTAGGATTCTTACCTATCCTCACCCCTCCCTTGTGTGCTAAAGCTTTTATTGTGTGCTCAAAGTCCAATCCCCTTGTTGTGTTTGCCCTTGATCTAATGTCTGCATATGAGGGAGAACCTATGATTTTTGGTCTTTTAGGCCAGGCTAACCTCACTCAGAATGATGTTCTCCAATTCCATCCATTTACCAGCGAATGATAACATTTCGTTCTTCTTCATGGCTGCATAAAATTCCATTGTGTATAGATACCACATTTTCTTAATCCATTCGTCAGTAGTGGGGCATCTTGGCTGTTTCCATAACTTGGCTATTGTGAATAGTGCTGCAATAAACATGGGTGTGCAGGTGCCTCTGGAGTAACCTGTGTCATAGTCTTTTGCGTATATCCCCAAGAGTGGTATTGCTGGATCAAATGGTAGATCAATGTCTAGCTTTTTAAGTAGCTTCTAAATTTTTTTCCGGAGTGGTTGTACTAGTTTACATTCCCATCAACAGTGTTTCCCCCTTTTCTGAGACAGCCCAGGCTGGCCTTGAACTTGTGATCCTCCCTCAGCCTCCAAAGTGCTGAGATTACAGGTGTGTACCATCCTGCACAGCTCTATAGTTAGACTCTTATTTCCTTTCTTTTGACCTCTTTGTTGCTCTCCTAAGGCTGTCCTCCTTCCTTCTTCCCTCTCCTCTCAAGGCTCCAGTGGCTCTTGAAAGCCTTCTTTAGGTAGAGAAAGTGTTGGGCTGCTGGTTCTGGCTCTCCTACCCATACCAACTAAGTGCTAAGGCAGCCCACATCTATGGGCCTTAAGTACCCCATAAACACAGTAGGAAATTTCAAAAGGTCTTACCGCAACTCTGGTAGAGCACCTCCAAGCCCTCATTGCTGCAGGCCATGTGTGTGGGCCAAGCGTCCCCTCCACCATGGCCGCCACTGCTGGGAGCAATCAGAGCCCAGACGAGGAGGGTGGTCATAACATTGCTCATGGTAAAGGCCTGTGTGTGACCAACAGGAAAACAACAGGCCCAAATGAAAAGGCCTCTGAGTTTCTTCCTCTCCCTCATGAAGGGAGTGGTATGTTCAGTTTCACTTCTCAAAATTTAGGCTCCTGGGAATCCACCGTGAGACATAAAAGGCAGCAAGCAGAGGCATTTGAATACTGGTCCGCAAGGCTGTTTGCATCTGAAGGATTAGGGTGAAGCTAGGCCTGGCCTGGGATAGGTGGATGCTGGCTTTCTGCTGTCACAGGGCAGTGATACATGACCTTATGCCTCAGTTCCTCAGAACAGCCTTTGTGACAGCCCTTACCCCAGGGGGACCTGCAAACTCAGGAAAGACCAACCACAAGCCACCTGTCAGCAATCTGGTTTCTAGAGGTTCCTGGTGCAGACTGTGGACCAGGGAACTGGCTGGGGCAACAGGTAGTGTTTGGCATTTTGAGGCTAGAGAGTGGCATTTGAATGGCTTTTGCCCTGTTGATATTTGACTTTCCTTTGGATTTGACTCCACTATTGGGGTGAGGTTTTCATGGGTGAATTATCCTTCTGCAGAGCCAGGTCTTGCCCTGGGAGCAGCAGGTATGGTCTCAGGAGCAGAGGGCAAGAACTGCCTTGACAAATAAGCCCTGTTCTTTGTCTGGCTTTGGTTCAGTGAGAGGAGCTGGCAGCGTGGGGAGGCAGAGCATTCCTTTCAAGGCTGGCATAATGGCTTAGCTGCTGGTTGGATCCTTAATGTCACATCTCATTTTCTATTCAAGGTCAAGATTTTGTTCTTCACTGTGGTTCTGCTTCAGGAAGGCAAGGTTTCTCAACCCTAATGCCCCACATCACCCTGGATCACCCCAGAATCAGAGTCAGGGCCAGTAAGCAGAGTTTAGGAGCAGCAAAAAACACCATTTCCCCTGGGAGGGCAAGCATTTCTTCAAGAGCACTTGGTAATTTGACTATTTCTGCCAGTGGCTAAATAAGAATTAGAGTAATCTTGAAACACTTTCTTGAAGTAGGTGCATTTTAATTACCAATGAAGATAAACAAATACATTGAATTAATTGGTGGATAATTTGGATGTCTTGGGAAATATCAGGGAGTAGTCATTTGGGGAAAGAAGTCTGGATTTATTTTATTATGTTCCTATCTGTACATAAGTTCAGCAATGCTAGCTTTGAACAGTGATTCTCAAAGTGAAGGGAGACAACTGATTCAGCTTCCATGGGAACTTGTTGAGACACAGACACACAGATGGGGGGCCCACCACAGAATTTCCTATTCAATAGGTCTGGACAAGGCCTGAGAACCCGTGTCCCTGAAATGTTCCCAGGTGATGTGGAGGCTGCTGACCTGGGGCCAACTTGAAGAACCTCTGTGGTAGGTATACGATTTGGTCTTCACAGAATGTGCAATTATATATTAAAATTTTAATTAGCACCTAGTAATGGGGTAGAGTGTGACATTTCAGTTCATGCATATACTTTAAAATAATCAGATCAGGGTAATTGACATATCCACCTCAAATATTGATCACTTTTTTGTGTTGAAAACATTCAAAATCCTGCTATTTTGAAATACATAATTAATTGATGTCAGCCATAGCTACCTACCATGCTATGGAGCGTTGGAAATTAGTCCTTCTGTTCAACCCCGTTATCTATCTATCCCTTACCCTTCGCCCTTCACAGGCTCTGGTAACCACTATGCTACTTCTATAAGATCAGCTTTTTAGCTTCCACATATAAGGGACATTATGGGCCTCACTTATTTCATGTCACATAGTGTCCTGTAATTACATCCATGTTGTTGCAAATGGCAGGATTTAAATTTTTTATGGCTGAATAACATTCCATTGAGAATGTACAATATTTTTTAAAAGACTTCATAATAAAATGTTACGCTATTATAGACAGACGGCATTTTATATAACATGTAGTAAACCATATAGAAAAGAATAAACTGCTTTCTCTAACGAACTCTACTTACTAGTGCTGCCTACTGAGAACCAGGAGTTGACTGAAATCCCTGGTTATGGCCCATTTGTTTCAGAAGTCAATCTGTAATGCTGTCTTCAGGTTGGTTATGAGCCCATGTGTTGAAGATTTCGTCATCAGTCTGTGGCATTATTGGGAGGTGGTGGAGCCTTTAGGAGGTGGAGCCTAGTGAGAGGAAGTTGGGGGCATGCCCATGAAGGGAATATTGGGATCCCTGACCCTTCCCCCCTACCTCTCTCTCTCTTTTGCTTCCCAGCCACTACCTTCCCAGTAAGGTGAACAGGTTTCCTTCACCACCCACTCCTGTCATGATGTAATATCTCCATCACAGGCACAAAAGCAATGGGGCTAAGGTTTCATGAACTGAAACCTCTGAAACTGAGCCAAAATAAACCTTCCCTTCCTTAAGTTGTTTATCATAGGTATTTTGTCACAGCAACAGAAAGCTGACTCACACAAGTTTTTAACCAGAAGCTTTATAAAGACAACAAAATCATTCTTTGAGAATGTCCTGTTTTCTTCTATAAAATAAAGTTATAAACAGTTTTGATATTTATTTAAAATATGGTTATATAGATATAAATCCAAATATATTGTCAGACTCTGATCAATTTCCAATCCCTTAGCAAATTGTGGCTAAAAATGCCTCATCTCTGGTGTCATCTGCATTCCTCTTCTACTTTTTTGACAACCCTCTTCCTCTGCAGCTCATACTCTGCTCTCTCCATAGAGGTCAGATTGCAGATGTTGCTTTTTTTTGCTTGCAGGGTAAAAATGTTATCAAAATGCCTGTCAATGAACTGGTCTTAAGTAGAAAACTCTTGGATTTAAGAAGAGACTTGACAAATAAAAGATGAGACTGTGAAATCAGGAGTCCAGCAGTGAAAATAAGTCAGGATGAAACTGCTCCATATGAGAAACTAAGATGGAGAGAAAAGCGAGGAGTGGAGGGAAAAAAGGAGGAGAGGTGAGTTGGGGAGAGTTGCTGCTCACTGTGGGAGAGCATCCTCTCTGCAGGTGGGAGGAGCCAAAGGTGTCTTAAGAACAGTGTGCAGGGTGACGCCTTCTCCACTCTGTGACCTTCAAACACTCGTGGAGATTTATTCCCACTCTTTGCGTGTGTGTGTGTGTGTGTGTGTGTGTGTGTGCACAGAAAGGGAAGAGGTTCACGTTTGCATCACTGTAGTATGCACTAGGGGTGAAGGCCATGGGAATGCAGTCCCCTTGGGTAAGCGCTTCAATCCTGGTGTGAGCCTTGCATTCCTTAGGACGTTGAAGGGAGTTCAGGACAATTTTATATCCATTTAATGTGCAGGCAGGTGGCAGGTGGCTGCACCTATTCTGTAGCACTGGACACTGGTGATAAGCATTCTTTGTCTCCCACAGCAAATGTGCCTTCATCATTGTTTGTATTCAGCTATGGCCATCCTCCTCTCATTCCCCTCCAATATTTATTACACTGACGCTCTGTATAACAATGTTTTGGTCAACAATGAGCCACATATATGAGCAGCCCCTTCAGTCATCTCACGTATGTGGCGTCACTTGCATCATTTCCCTTGTGCTTAATTCCATCTCATTTTGTTTTGCTTATCATGATCCCTAAACAAACAAATTCCAGTGCTAATGTGGCCTCCAGGAGGCCACGTCAAGTGATTGACCAAAAGTGAAATTAAAAGTGATAAAAGAACAACAAAGGTGGAAAATCAATGATGGTTATTAAACAATAGCCATCCACCACAGGAACACTCCTGGAGAACAAAAACAAAGTGACAGAGCTGTTGAAGGACCTGCTTCACTGAAGGCAGAGATCAAGAGAAATCCACAAAGAGCCAATGTCAGGTAGGGAGAAACTTCCAATGTGACCTGAATTGAAGACCAGACACAGAGCCTGTCCTTCTCTTCACCATGATGACAAAAGCCAAAACAAGAAGTTTGTTTTCAGTGTTGAAATAAAATATGGACCCACTTAGTAAATGGTGAATCTTCTACTATTAATGTGAAGCTGATTGGGGAAGAAAATTACTGGCCAGAGCAAGTCTTCAATGGTACCTAAGTGTAAGTGTAAGTGCACTCTGTGATATTCACACAATGACCAAATTACCTAATGACAAGTAGCTCATACTCTAAGTTAGGCAAAAATTTTCCTTTGTCTAGCACTTCCCCTTTGCTCCTTTCCCTGTGGCCTGTCTCTGAGTTCCTGCCACACCCCAGTGGAAGGAGACAGGCTGGATCTCACTTGCTTTTGCCTTCTCAATTGAGTGAAACTGCTCCCCCTGTTGTGTGGAAGTCAGGAAGCCAGTATACTTCCTGTGTGACACATTTTGACAGCCCCCATCCCTGGCTGACTGTTGATGTTTTTCAGTTATTTTCACACATTCTACTATGTTGACTACACAAATATCTTGTAGAATTGGTGCCATCCTACTGAGCTTTTCTGTAGGGTTTTTCCCAGGGTTCTCAGACTACTAAAAGACTCACCTAAGGAAACTGTAAGATGCCCAGAGTCTCTTGGAATCTTGATAATACACAATATGTATGCTTCTGATAGAAATGTACAAAAACCTGTCACCTGCTTAGGGAAAAATCTATTTGTCAACTTGCCTCAGATTCACTCAATAATTTAGTCAACAAATATTAGGTACCTGTACCATGCCTGCCACAGTTCCAAACACCAGGAATACAGCAAAACAAAGTCCTTATTTTTATAGAGTTCACTTTCCTGTGGGAGGTATCAGACAATAACAAATGTGTTTAGTACAATTGTGTAATAAAAGAAAAGATTCTTTGCTTGTTGAAAATTTGCTTGGATTCTACATAGAAAATTGAACTGAGCTTTCTGAAATATTTCAACTGGCTGTTGCATATATACAATAAAGTTAAAAAATTTTTCCTTCAACCAGGAGCTCATTAAGGTTTTCCAATAGTTGTTTGCTCCAGTGGACAAGCTGTAGCAGGCTTATCTGAAATGTCATTCTTCTACCATTTTCTTATTGTTGCTCTATTTATTATCATTGCTAATGTTTAATTATTCCAGAGATATAATTTGCAAAGTGTTTGGTTTCTAAATGGGTCTATAAATTCTATGACAAACCACAAACTGAAATGTATTTTGTTTGAGGAGCACGTGTGCTGCACCAGGGAAGAGGTGGGCATTATAGATCAGTCTGATCAATTTTCCAATGATTTAAAGGGCAGCACATTATAGTATCTGATTAAAGCAGAAGGAATTGCTCTGAGATTCAGGGAGGGGAGGTCTTATCTGAAAGAACTGATGCTCATTGTGTAAAAATTGCCTATAGCATGGGACACATTAGCAACTTGTGGCTAAAACTCTGCTCCTCAAGACTTCATCCTAAAACCATTGAAGGAATTTCAATAAGCTGAAGGGAAAGCATGAGGGAGGAAACCAGAAGCGTGATAAAGAATGAGAAGAAATCTTTCATATGGTATGGAGGAATTCCAACTTGCTGTTGTAGCTAGACCCCTAGGCTCTAGCTTGATATGTGCCTTCATCTTTGGTTGGCTCTAGAATTTCCAGCTATCACTATCAGATTTGTATTTGTCATGTTTAAGTCATATTATTGGCATACATATTTTGCTGGACTAGCATGTAGTAGTTGGAGTAAAATAACTTATCCTTCTTTGGGTCACACCCCTGGGAGATAGCTTTCTTGACTGCTCTCTCCTCATGGTGGCTGTTTGACCCATTCAGAATTCTTCAGCAAAGATCTGATGGAGAACACTCTAGTCTCTGGAGTACTAAACTTACCCAGCAGTATTTTTAACATATAAACAATAATCATTGAGGTGGCCTGTGTTTTTTTTCTATTCTGGAATGAATGAGAATAGTCAAGATGTACTACACTCCAATTATATGTCAGGTACTCGTTTAAACACAAACATGAGCAAGCACACACATGTTCCTCACTCATTTAACCCTCCCAACAGCCTTACTAGTCAAATACAGCTCTGTAAGCCACTTTCCCTGATTCTGCCCTCTCTACAACTCTGAAATCCCAAAGTCTTGAGAAAGAAAAGTTGTTTTGTTTTTAAAGCAATTCCTTTAGTAGAAAAAAATGCCATCTAAACTGATGACACTACTTATAGTTTTAATTTATCCCATCTAGGTGGACCTTTTATTTCACTACACAAATATTCATGTGATTAATGAGTGGGTAATTGGTCTTGTACCACACCCCATTTGCCTCTCTAAAATCAAAATTCAGATTTCTAAAATACATCTGTACCCAAGTATTTCAGTGAAAAGACAGTGGTCTGTTGAGTGATATTCTCACTCCCCAGTTGGGAATAATTCATCCAAGATCACTGAAGACTGGACAGTTAGACTGTAGAGCCCATTCTTGTGTCCTCTGAAAAACATCTTCTTTGCAGCACTGTACATTAGCTTGCTTATCTTCCCCTCCAGTGATAGGAAAGCAAATAATCCCCCATTCTTGGAAACCAATGAGGTTTGGCCCACATAGCAACAAGGAGAAGGCTTGACCCAGGCTTCTTTCCCTCTCTCTCAGATGGGGAGAGGGGGCAGATTGGAGTATTGGAAAGGAGAGGTGCCTTGTGCTCAGATAGGCCTGAGATGAGTCTTCCCCTCTACTCTGTGGTGTTGGTGAGTCTCCTGGTCCTCCCTGAATGTTAGTTTATGTATAAATAGCTCAATAATAATCAATAAATGGTATTTGTTTGTATTTTTATTTTTCAAGAAAATCATATGCTAGGAGCTGTCTTGCTGCTTAAAGCTTCACAGTTATCTACTTTGCAGACTCTGGTCATAGGCTAATGCCAGGTCATAGATGCTACAGTGAATGACTAACTAGACTAACATGATGCAGATATTTTCCCACTAGAGATGTTAAACGGTAATGGGATATGTACTTTGAAGGGCAGAAGAGAGAGGCCCTCAAAGATGCTGGTGACAGGAGAAGCCTGTTGTATCTCCTGAGACACTGTTGAAACAAAGGGTCAGACATTTCATGGCTTCTTCATAGTCAGAAATTGAGCTTTTCCTTTGAATCTTGGATATGTCAGCTCCAATTGTTGCGTTAACAGTGAATAAAGTGGGGAGAGAATTTTCTGGCAAAATGGTGCTTTCCAAGACTGTGACCTCTGCTCACCTGGAATTTAATTATGTTAAATCCTTGACTCTGAGTTGTCATTTCTTGACCAGAAAGTTGGTCTTCGCTTTGTTAGGGTTTTTGAAGTCCTGGATCAGAGAGTCCTCATTAGGCAGTCAAAGATGAAGTCACTGAAAAATAATCTGTTCCTCACAGACTGCTTTCCATCGGATGGAGTAGGGCTTTACACTCCAACTAGAATGTGTGTCTATCTCCATTGCCAGACTCCAGACAGGCCTCCTGGGACACCCCCCTCCCCTCTCCCATTCTCTAGTCTACACCGAGAGTTGTCCTGTTGGAATGAGAATCTATTAAAGATGCCCCACCAAAACCTATCATTGGTGGCCAAGTCCTGGCCATAGCTGGCATTTCCTCCTTCTGTCCCACTTCCCTGGCATCCCTAGAACAGGTCTTGGGATGTTCGTACACCTTTCAATGCTGATGCTTCCTTGAGAGCTCAGTCTTGCTTCCTGGAGAAAGCTGCTCTGCTGGGCTGGGCAGATCCTCCTAGGACAGGCTGTGTAGCCCTGTGGATCTTGCTTTCTACAGCACTGCTCAGAGTCAACCATTGCATTAAGCCCAGTGCTATGGCTTGAAGGTTTGTCCACCCCAGAATCCATGTCTTGGAAACTTGATCTCCAAAAAAAGAGTAACCGGAACCACATTAGGAGGTGATTGAATCATGAAGACTCGGGGCAGTTTTGCTATAAAAAAGCAGCTTTGCACTGTTTCACTGTGTGGTGTCCTCTTTCATGTTATAATGCAAGAAGAAGTCATCATCAGATGCCAGCACCATGTTCCTGGGCTTCCCAGCCTCCAAATCTGTATTCTTGTCTTTATAAATTACCCAGTCTCAAGTATTCTGTTATAGCAACAAAAGATTAACTAAGACAGACTTTTGCATAATATACCAAGGAAGTTTTCTTCCCTCCCTTTTCCCCATCCTTCCCTTTTTCTTTCTTTCCCCCTCATCATTGCATGATCAGTGTCTAGCATGTAACAGGTACTCAGTAAAATGCTTTATATCTAATGGGAGAAATACAGAGTATGGTTTGCCTTTTTGGCTGGATTTCTGACTCAATGGGCATCACAGATAAGGAAAATCAATGACTTACCCCATCAAAGAATCTACGCTTCCCAAGAAATTTACAAAACATGGCATTATCTTTTTCCAAAACTAGATCAAATTTCTATTTCTTCCTTTTGATTCTCACTCTTAAAGCAATATATTTTCTTTGAAGACCCTTTCAGATAGCAGGCCAACCCTCCCCATCATGGGGCAAGGAAGCAGGAGAAAGGGGAAAAATAATCACCCATAATCTCAGCACCCAATGATCAACACTGTTGACATTTTTTGAAATGTTCTTTCAGTATACACAAAATCATATTGTGCAACCATACATACTACCTTATTTACAATGTCCATTTAGAATCCTTCCATTATATAACTTTTAATGACTGACTGTATAGTAATCTACTGTTAGGATTGACTGTGATTTATTTAATCAATGTATATATTAGACATTCAAGCAGTTGCTAATAGCATAAGAATAGGACATAATGCTATCACAAATTTCCTTATGGTTATGTTTTTGTTTAGTCACAATTATTTCCTTGGGATAAATTCTACAAGTGAAAGGCTTGGGGGAAAGAATTACTGGATTTTAAGGCTTTGATACACACCATCATATCTTTCCCAGGAATATTGAACAATTCAACAATGCCATCAACAACTGTTATTATTACTGAAATCTTTTGCAGTTAATTTAGTAGACAAGCATTGGTTTCTCCCTATATTTATTTGTATTTCTTTTAGCACTAGCACAGTTAGGCATGTTTTCTATTATTATTCCCTGTCATTTATATTTCTTCCTTTGAAAGTCATGTGCATGGTTATTGCTGTTTTTCTACTATGTAATCAAATTTGATGAAAGGAATAGAGGATAAGAAATTGTTGAATTTAGACGTTCAAGAAAATTCCATTCAACAAACATTACTGTCCCCTCCTTTTTGCATGGTGCTCCTTATGCTTGGATAGACTTTGTGATGATCTGGTATAGGTAAAGAAGAACCTGACATGAGATTTGTCTGAGACTTAAGTTTACTTTAAGGATGATATAGACTAACTAAAACATACAGTTCTTGTCATGTATAAATAAAAAAAAGATTTCTTTATCTTTTAATTAGCTGATTAATTAATTTGAGGCAGTATCTTACTATATAGTCCAGACTGGCCTTGAACTCACAATCCTCCTGCCTCAGCCCACTGGCATTACAGTTGTGTGCTACCATGACTGAATAATAATAATAAAAATTCTTGGCCTGAGATGTTGTGCTTGCTTGGGTAGTTTCTTTTATTTGTAGATGATTAACTAAAAAGTCCTGTGGGAAAAGATGAATTCTTTAAGAACATTGCTCCAGGGGTCGTGTTTGTCTGTGGACACATGATTCTGGACTGCAGGGGACACTGTTACAATTGCAACTTGCAGTGTGTAGTCCCCTGAGGACCTCTGGTGTTTGGTAAGAGCCATTGGAGATGTGTGACCAAGTCCTCAGACTTTGAACAAATAGGAAATACTGATGCTCAACAATTACTTTCTCCCAAGCAGCTTCCAGAACAGATATGTTTATAAGAAGAGGTTATAAAAGGTGGAATCACACAGACCTGGGTCTGTGTTCTGGTCTACCCCTGATCACTGCGTGACAGTGTGACCTTGACAAATCACAGACTCTTGTCTGCAATGTGAAAGTTTATCTTATAGATTTTAGGTTTGAAAGCAAGATAAGACTGAGTATGGATGGAAAGTGCTTGTTATATGGTGACCCTAAAACCCTAATAGCCTTCATTAAAGAACAACTCTCACCCTGTAAATTAGGAGTTGATGTATAGACGAAAACCAAAACAATATTTTGAAAAAAGAATGCTAGTGAAGAAAAACAGCAACAAAATACTAGTTCCTAAAGCACTGAACAAGATTTGGGAGATTTGAGTTTTTTGATAAACAAGTAGAAATCTGTTAAAGTTAAATGGGAATGATTTATTCCTTACTCATTACTCCTACTAATTTTTGGATAGAATGCCTGGATCAGAACTATATTTGTGGCTTTTTTAACCTTGGCTGTAGTGTTTTCCTAAGGGAAAAAAGGTTATGTGAAAGCTTGCATAGCAACATTTATATTTTCACCCAGGTGATTCTCTACTTTTTCCCCTTTTAGCCTTGCAACGGTCATGTAGGTAGACAGTCAGACCTTGTGTGCCTGGTTACTCTGCTGAGAAAAAGGACTTTGTCATTCACCCTTGAATCCTCACTGCCTTGAATGGTGTCTGGACCATAGGTCATGAGCTAGTTGATTAAACATCAATAATAACCAACTAACTAATATTTTCACATGAATTTGAGGTAGATGATATATAATGCCCCTAATACAGATGAGGAAACTGAAGTTTAGAGGACTAAGTAATTTGTCCAAGTTCTCATAATGGCAGAGCCAAGATTCAAGTCTAGAACCAATATCCAAACCCATTTTCTTAACTATAGCCCCCCATTGCCCCAAATGAATGACAAGTAAATAAGCTGTGAGATAAAAGAATAAATGCAAGATGAGAGATTGTATTTCTTTCCCAAGTTCACTAAGTGTGTCATTGGTAGGTTTGGGGCTACACCTGTATGACTCCAGCCTTCTTGCCCTCTTCCTTCCACCCTATTGTGGCTGGGGTGCAGGAGAGATTACTCTACCTTGAAATAACATTTTTCCTATGTATTCCCCACCTTTCTTTCCTTTCCTGCCTTCTTCTGGATTGTATAGTATTTCTCTAGCATTTCATTTTATCTCCGCTGTTGGCTTTTGAGCTAGACCGCCCTGTTTTATGTCGGTAGTTGTTACTTTTGGGCTGTGCTGCTGAATGGGCTGTAGCCATCAGCAGTATTAGCATCTGAAATGTGACTAAAAGGATTGAGATGTGCTGACGGCTTAAGATACGCGCTGGATCTTGATGAGTTTGTATAAAAAGAATGTAAAACACCTCACTAATGACTTTTATGTTGATTACATGTAGCAATGATAGTATTCTGAAGATACTGGGTTAAAGAAAATATACTAAAATTAACTTCTCCTACTTTCTTATGTTTTAAATTTAAAAAAATTTGGGAAGATAGTACTGGGGTTTAAACTCATGCTTTTTAGGCAGGCATACTACCACTTGAGTCACTCCACAAGCTTTTTTTGGTGTTGGCTATTTTCGAGATAGGGTTTCATGAACTATCTGTCCAGGACTGGCTTTGAACCATGATCCACCTGATCTCTGCCTATTGAGTAGCTAGGACTATAGGAGTGAGTCACAGATGCCCAGCCTTATATGTTTTAATATGGTTGTTAGAAAATTTGAAAAGACATATGTGATTTTCATTTGTTGTTTCCATTACATTTCAGTTGGACAGTACTGCTCTAGAAACTCTGGTACTCATCTATAAGAAACTTGAAATAAAACATTTCCACTTAACTGCCCTTGTTCTACTGCATGTATTTAATTTCTACAAGTTACAAAATTCAACAATACATTATCATCATTAGTATTATTATTTTGCTTAACCGGTTGTTCACAACTGTGAAAATTCAAAGACTTGCAAACTAACAAGTTAGCTTGTTTCATGGTGCTGGCAAAAGTCATGGAGACTCCGGGGACAGGGACAAAGGACTTTGTTACTCATTGTGCAGTGAGCAGCATGAACCTTGGCACAGTTACACGGACCCCTCTGCCTCCATGTCCTGTGTGGGCAATGTGATGGCCTCAGATGGATGCCACACATGCAGAAAGTTTGTGACACAGTGAAGGAGCCCAGAGTGAGAGCACAGTGCTTTTTGAGCATGCAGTGAGCATTGTATAAAACAGCGAAGAAGCCAGTCTTCTTCTCATCGTAAGAAAGTACTTCTCTCGCTGTCACACTGTCCTGGCCTTGCTTCTCAGTCACCTCATGAGTAACTACAGAAACCACCCTTTGTCAGAAGACAGAAAAACCTTGTCACCGAGCACACACCATGAGAACTTGCACAGATGCCCATGGCCTAGGGTGCACTGCTTCGCCCAACAATAGTCAGCTGTCTTTAAAATAAGTTAAAATTTAAAAATTAAGAAAAATGCTTTTTTGTATTTGTTCACTTACTTACCATTTCTCATTCTTTTGTGAGAGACCATTTCCATCTGTTTTTATTTAAGACTAAAATATTTCTTTCAATGTTTCTTGGAGTGCAGATGTGTGGGTAATGAATTTCCTCAGCTTCTGTTTATCAGAAAATGCCTTTATTCACTTTGATTTTTGAAGTATTTTAACTGTAGCTAGAATTCTAGGTAACAGTTATTTGTCCATGCCTTAAAGATGCTGTTCCACTATCTTCTGGTTTACATTGAATCTGATAAACAGTGAAGGATCACTTTTACTGTTGCTCCCCTGGGAATGTACCTTTCTTGTTGACTGTTTTTCACGTTGCCTCTTTATCTTCGGTTTTCAGAAATTTGTCTAACATGTGTCTTACTATGGTTTTCTCTGTGTTTATCTTGCCTGGAGTTCTTTGACTTTCTTGGAGCTGTGAGTTGAATTGATACTAGGAATATTTTAGGCTGTGATTTCTTTCAATATTTTTTCTGTGCCAATATTTCTCTCTTCTCTTTCTGGGACTTTGATTGCTTTCATGTTAGATTGTTTGAAATGATCACATAGATCATTAAGGCTCTGTTCATTTTTTCCTTCTTACTCATCTCAGTGTTTCTGTTTGGAAGTTTCTATTTGAAATTCAAAATGTAATACTTTTTTATTTAAAATAATGTATCTTTCAGTTCTCAAACTTCCATTTAGCTCACTTTTGTAATGTCTATTTCCTTGTACAGAGTACCTATTTGTTCATTCATTATGTTCATTGTTTCCTTAAAACCTAATCGTAGATGGGCATGGAGGTACATAGCTATAATTCCAGCATACAAGAGAGGATTGCAAGTTCCAGGCCAACCTGGGCTATGTTGTGAGACTCTGTCTTGAGAAAGGACAGAGAAGAGTCCTTAATTATATTTAGAGTAGCCATTTTTACATCTTTATTAACTAAATGCCACTGGTGAGTCATCTCTAGATAGTTCTATTAACTGATATATTCTGAGTTACACTTTTTTGCTTCTTTATGTGCTCAATATTTTTTCATTCTATGATAGGCATCATGAATGCTATGTTGTTGAGAGTTTGAATTATGTTGACTTGCTTCAAAGAATATTGAACCTTGTTAAAATAACCCCATGCTGCCTGTTGTCCAATTCCTGAAAATAATTGCTTCATATATTCCATTCTGCTGTTTAGAGTGGTGGGTAAATTTGGTGTTCATTACTCTATCGTGATAAAAAGTCCATAGAAGCTGTGGAAGAAGATTCTTTGACTTGAACCTGAGTCTGCCTGATTCCAGAGCTGATGTACATCTCCCTCTAAGAGTAGCTCCAGCTGGTAGATTTCTAGGTTCTCCAAATTAAGAATTTGGGGTCAATATTTGAAATCCCCATAGGTAAGCTCATATTCAATGTAAAGACTGAGAGTTTCCTCACTCAGATCAGGAGCAAGACTCAGATTTCTGCTTTTGTCATTTCTAATCAACTTAGCTTCACCAATGAGGCATTAAAAGTAATAAAGGGCATTCACATTAGAAAGGAAGGAGTGAAATTATCTCTGACCACAGGCAACATTCTTATATGCAGAAAATCCTGACTACTATATACTCAAACTAATAAAATAAATTAATAAATATTAATTCCTGGATTCAGCAAAGTTTCAGGATTTAATAAAAACAAAATCAGCTCTAGTTCTATTTATCAGTATTGAGCAATCTTTTAAAAAGGAAATTAAGAAGTCAATTTAGCTTTCAACTGTCTCATTAAAATGTTGCTACTGCTCAAAGTGGTCTACAGATTCCATGTGATCCTTATGAAAGTCCCAATGACACATGCAGAAACAGAAAACCCATCCCCAAAATCATATGGAATCTCAGGAGACTCCTAACAGCCAAAACAATCCTGAAACAGAAGAACAAAGTTGAAGGACTCATACTCCTGGATTTCAAAACTTTCTGCAAAGCTATAGTGATCAAAACAGCATGGTACTGGCATAAAATATACACATAGACCTCTGGAATCTAAAAACCCATAAATAAACCCTCACCTATATAATGAATTTCAGTAAGGCTACTGAAACCATTTAATGGAAGAGTATAGCATTTTTCAGCAAATGGTGCTGGGAATAGTGGATCTCTACATGCAAAAGAATGAAGTTGCACCCTTACCATGTATACAAAATCACTCAAAATGGATCAAAGACCCAAACTTAAGAGCTAAAACTATTAAACTTTTAGAAGAAAATATAGGGCGGTATCTCCATGGCAATGAACTTGTCATTGATTTCTTGATTGTGACATAAAAAGCACAGGCAATGTACTAGTCATATTTTTGTCACTTTAAGAGCATACCTGACATAGACCATCTTTATAAAGAAAAGGTATTTATTTAGCTCATAGTTTTGGAGGCTGTAAGTTCAATTAGTTTAGTAAAGAATCTGTTGAAGGCTGCAATGCTGATGGTAGTGTGTGTGTAAGAGGAAAAATCACATCTTGAACCAGGAAGCAGAGATAGATGGAGTGACCAGGCTGTCCTTTTATAATTACACTCCCATAAGAACTACAAAAGAGTTGCACAAGAACTACTTTAGGAATTGAGAGTGATGGCTCACGACTACAATCCTAGCTACTCATGAGATGGAGGTAGGAGAATCAGGGTCTAAGACTGGCCAGGCAAAGTGAGAGGTCCTGTCTAAAAACCTACCTAAAAGCAAAGGGACTAGGGTTATGACTTAAGTGGTAAGAATGCCTGCTTAGCAAGCCTGAGCCCCCGAGTTCAATCTTCAGCACCACCAAAGAAAAATAAATACTACTTTAATCTCTTTAGAAGGCAAACTCCCTCCCAATTAGATGTGTACTATGCCGCACATCTTAAAGGTTTTACCACCTCTCAATCCTGCTACCCTGAAGACCATTCTTCCAATAAATGGACCCTTGGGCACACTCAGACCACATCTATACACAGCAGGCGGTCAAAGAAAAAAAATAGACAAATTGGGCTTCATGAAAATACAAAAAAACTTTATTGTCAAAGAACCTGGTCAGGGGTATGAAAAATCAACTCAAAGGATGGGTGAAAATATTTGCAAATCATATATGTGACAAGGGATCAATATCCAGAATTAAAAAACCCATTTCAACAATAGCACAATTCAACTCAAAAACTGGGAAAAGGACTTCAGTAGAGATTTCTTCTACAACACATGAAAATATGCTCACATCCTTAGTCATTAGGGAAATGTATCCATTTCCCTTGACGTATCCACTAGGATGGCTAATAAAAACAACAAACCCAGAAAATAGCAGCTGTCGTTAAGGGTGTGGGGAAAGCTAGCTTTCATGCCTTCAGTTAGAATTGTAAAATGGTATAGCCATTGTGCTCCTCACAAAACTAAACATAGGATTTTCATAGGATCCAGACATTTTACCTCTAGGTATGTGTCCCAAATGAGATGAAGGCACACTCAAACATATACTCATGCACCAATGTTCATTATTCACATCAGCCAAAATGTGGAAACAACCCAAATGTCCATCAATGGATGAATGAATAGATAAACCAAATGTGACACATCCATACAATGGAGTATTATTCAACCTTAAACAAGATTGAAATTATGAGAAACTATGACATATCTGAATCTTTTTTTCTTTTTTGAGACAGTTTCTTGCTATACAGTCTAGATTGGTCTCAGACTCGCAATCCTCCTGAGAACTGGGATTACAGTCATGTGCCACCGTGTCAGGCAACATGTATGAATCGTTAAAAAATTATTGTAAGTAAAATAAGCACAAAAGGACAAATATTATGATTCCATTTACATGTGGCACCAGAATGGGCAAATTTATAGACAAAAAGTAAATTGTATGATACCAAGGGATAAGGGAAGGGAAATGGAGAATTACTGCTTAATGGTTACAGAGTTTCTGTTGTAACAAATAAGTTCTGGAGTAGTAGTGATGGCTTCCCAATTTGTGAATATATGTAATGCCACCGAATTGTGCACTTAGGGATTGTAAAATGGTTGAAAACATTAAAGCTAAATTGTGTTGCTGACCTTAACTTTGTAATAAAGGCACTTTCAAAGCCCCATCTACCATTATTTTGCTTGTGTAGAAAGGATAGTGTAAAGCCCCCACCCTCACCCCACACACACCAGAAACAAGGGACAAGAGGTGCTTTCTCAAATCGAAGAGGAATTCTTCACAATCAAGACAGTTGACCTCTTCTGACATCTACATTCATCTTACTGTGTGGAGCCTGGTAAAAATGTCTCCTATATGTCTTCATGCTTTGGGTGGAAATTTCATCACCTCAAAAAGGAATCGAGTAGAATGATGACACCTGAGCCATTTTAAGGGGAGAGCCAAGAGTGATGCTGGGCAGTATCTATCTCTGGATTATAGAGGGCCTATTTTATGTTGAAAAATGTATAATTTCACAGCAAAACCTGATGTCCTGTGATATACAGTGAAGAAAAGGGTGTTCTAGCAGTACCCTTCTCTGGCATTTGCATATTTGATAATGAGCATACAGTGTTTGTGAAATTTACAAAGACAATTCAAAAATAGTATTCAACTTGGTGCCAAATAGAGATGGTTATTTTCACTTTTAATGTCATTTCCTCAAACTGAAATAATGTCCCCAGGATCTTCAGAGCTTCCTGTTACGGTATCACCATGTATTTCTTGAATTTTCACACGCTCCATGGCAAGAGAAAAATGTAAAGTGGTCAGTTGTTTTTGACTTTTGAAAAAGAGGACTGCTATCCAGTTGTGGTGAGTTGTCCTTGACAGAGGCTAAAGCTGAACTGTCAGAAAATATTTAAACAAACTAATATGTCTTTGCTATAACATGTAAAATGTGGGAATTCGTAAATATTTCCTCCTTCTTAGAGCACAAGTACCTCTCTCCTGAGCATACCTGAGTTTTCTCTGAGGATGGAGCTGCAAAGAGTTGGAGAACGCAAAAGACATAGAGGAAGTGCTAGCACTTAATTAGCTTAGCTTCAGATGGGACCATGATTTAGTCCTCTGGGGAGAAAAGTAGAGCCAAATCCGAGAGCCCATCACCTTCCTGGCTCTGAATCCTACCTCCTAGCCTTTTCTTCCGTGGAGACAGGGGAAGCCTGTTGGCGTTCAGTGTCTTTGTCTAGAAAGTCAGTTGCAACAGGGAAAAAAGCTCAAACAAATGTTTTCTACAACCTTTTAGCAATAGTCTTCATATCTCAGAACTGAAGATTCCATTTAATTCTAACTGGGAACAGATTTTAAATGTCAGGGACAGCTGGGGAGAGATTCTGTCAAAGTCCTAGGGTTCAAAATGCTTGTCAGCTGGGAAAACAGGAGAAAGAAGCTGTCCTCCAGCTGTTCCAATACAAAAGACATTCCTTTAAACCAGGTCATTGCTCTTCTTTATCCCTATATTGTGAAAAAAATATATATATATTTGGTATTTGTCCCCATTTCCCTACACACAGCTGCTAAAACCCTTGGAATTCCTAGGATGATGAGTATCTTTTGAAAGCCTGTGGATAATGCAGGCTGGCAAAGCCTTGGTAGTTTCAGGATGGCTGCTGGGTAGTGTAGTAGTCTCACCAGTGAGAATAGGGGAGTATCATAGAAGGGGGGACTTTCAGCCCCATCCCCAACCTCTCCAGGGAGAGGAATTGAAGGCTAAGTTGATCAGCAATGGCCAATGATTTGTCAATCATGTCTATGTACTAAAGGTTCCATAAGAACCCAAAGGTCAGGGTTGGATCATGCTGGAGGGTAGTCCGTCAGAGAAGAAGCGGATGCTCAGGGCCCTTGTCCCATGCAACTCTTCCATGTGACAGTTTGTGAGTGTTCTTTTTATGTCATTCAGAACAAGTGGGTAAGTGTGAGTATCTCCCTGAGTTCCTTGAACTCTTCTAGCAAATTAGTTAAACTCAAGGTGTGTGTGTGGGGTGGGGAGGTGGTAGGCCTGATTTATAACCAGTGGGTCAGAGGCATAGGTCACAATTGGGACTTGCAATTGGCATCTGAGTGGAGAAAGTCTTGGGGGCTGAACCCTCAACCTGTGGGATGTGAGGCTATGTCTAAGCAGACAGTGCCATGTTGAACCGAATCAGAGGGCACCCAGCTGGTGTCTACTGGAGAATTGCTTAATTGTGGGGAATCCCCCAACCTAGTGTCAGAAGTGTTATATTGAGTGACTGAGTGTTGTGAGACTATGGTAGGAGAAAAGCATTTGGTTTTTCCTCTCTTCTGCAACCAGTTCTCTGGCCAACCCCTCTCTCTTTCGCTCACCTTGGATTTCGTGCTGCAAACTTAAAAGAAGTGATTCCCAACTCTAGCTCTCTCTTTTCTAATGCAGTCAGTGTGGCATGTGGGCAGGGCAAAAGCCCCAAAAGAATATGTTCATAGAGCACCCCAGCTTCCATCTTGATGCCTTCTCAAAACTCCAGTGTCCCGATACATGTCATGAAGATGAAGACTTGTTTCCCCAGGGATGCTTGAAGATGAAGTGAAGTAGTCCTGATAAGAGCATCTGCTGCATCCTAAGCATTCAGTAAACATTCACACACACACACGTGCACACACACACACACAAATTCACACACAAACACACATACATGCACACTCAAATATACATGTACGTACACACACATACACACATAAACACATTTCTTGGCTCACCCCTACTTTGTGTTCTCATAATCCTGGATCTGTGCCCTTGCATCTGAGCTTCCAATGTGGTCTCTGCCTGGAGTCTCTCTTTCTAAGTCATCCTTTGGGCCATGGGAACTGAACCCCACTGTCTTCCAAAGCAGGTCTCACCTTTGTGTGTTCTGTTTTATCCAAGATGGCACCACATTACTTGGCTTTCACAGTTGATTGTCACCAACTACTGGCGCCACCTTCAGGTCTCCCCATTTACAGCAAGTGCCTACTTTTTTTTTCTAAGCAGTTCAAGAGGCTTCTCCCCTTGTCCCACCTCTCTTCCTGTCTCTGCTCTCCTCTCTGCTTCAGAGGGACATTTTCATGAACTTTCCCCAACTACACCAACCTAGGGTGGTCTCTCTCCTCTGCAGCATCAGCCCACAGGTTCAGTACTTAAGAAAGGTTGTGCTCTATTTTATATAGGTTCTGTCCCCTTATCTAGATTATAGCTCCTTGAAAGACTGTCACACACAGCCTTAGATCTTCAGAACCTAGCAGAGTATTTCACAAGATCAATACATTTGGGTTAATGAAGGGAAACATTTGGGGTGTATAAAAAGAAGAGAAGTTTCTCCCTGACCTGCCCCCCTGTACTTCTGATGCGTGTTGCTCTATCTCAGAAAACTGCTGTTCATTTATTCTGTAATAAGTTTTAATTGAGCACCTACTGTGTTAGGCACTGGACGTATGATAGTGAAGAAAGCATTTCCTAACTTCGTTTTGTTTGTAGAGCCTTTAGCTCAGTTTTCTTCATAACCACTTAGATAAGTGCAGAGGTGAACTCAGGATTTGTATAGCCTAGAATGTTTACAATGCATGTGTGCTCTTGAACAAAAAAAAAAATACATAAAATTGTAAATACAAGAAATACTTAAATATTTAAAATGAAAAATATAACATGAACTTTAAAATCATTATATTTAAAACATTGCAAAATATGTAAAAATAATAATCTTTTTAGTTGGCTACCTGGTTTTTCTAAGTACTGGTTTCACCTACCTTGTCTTCAGCTTCCCTTTCTACTGATGGTAATTTTGCACTATTTTCCTGCATGGGGACTCAGACAATAATTCAATCTTTCCTCTGGCATTAGTAACTGAATTTAGTATTATTATGGTGGTCTACAAAAATCATTTTCATTTTCCAATTAGTTATTGGGAAATATTAGGAATTCTTGTCAAATTTGAGCAAATGTCTACTGGGCTTCTTTCATACAAAATCGTAAGGACTTTTCAGCATTTTCCAATACTGATTAAGCTCTGAAAAACCTTTAAGCTGGTAATAGTGATAAGCTGTTTTGTCACGTCAGTGGCTTATTAAGAGTTTTAGGTTATCACTGTTGGTATCAGTAGTTTGTGCCAGCTCCCTGAGAGATCAGTCTTCTCATTTTGTCTATAGGACCTACTCTTCTTTCCTTCCTTCATTCTTTCCTTCCTTCCTTTGTTCCTTTCTTCCTTCCTTCTTTCCTTCCGCTTAGAACTAGGGTTTGAATTCATGGCCTTGCACTTGCAAGCAAGTGCTTTACCACTTGAGCCATGCCTCCAAGCCCTTTTTGCTTTAGTTTATTTTTCAGGTAGGATCCCACTTTTGCACAGGGCATGCCTTGGACAATAATCCTCTTGCCTTCATCTCCTGTGTAGCTAGGACTACAGGCATGTGCCACCATACTTGTTCTCTCACTTTTCATTAATTGGAATATCAAACAATGCAAAGAGCCCATTCTTTACTTTCATTCAAAGTATAACATTTCCTCTTAATGAGTTGCTACTTTTAGCTTAATATAAAGTTAAAAGGAAAGATTTTTTTTGCTACAATTTAATTCTCATTCAAATGATTACTACTGGTTGAATTGATTATCTTTATGGCTTCTGTTTATATTTTATTAATTTTCGGTTGGATTTTTCTCTTGACTTTTTAGGAAACAAATTTAATGATGACCACAATAGATGTCCCTTTTCTAAATCCAAGATAGGATTTGATAAGTTTTCACTTGCTTTATCAACACATTCCAAAAAATGTTTTCCAAATTATAGGTAAAATGACAACTTCAAGCTTTATCAAAAACTCCATTATCCTTATAAAAAAGGAAAAAAAGAAGATGGTACGTTTATAGTTGCATCAACTGAATCATCAAATATATTTCCAATAGGAGAGAACTTCTATTTTGACTTTGTCCCAATAAAAACCAAACCTCCACTTACAGTGCTAAATGTCTTCATTTCAAACCTTGTCTCTCTTCCCACCCCGGCACCCCCACGCTTCTGAAGTTTGATGGTATGGAGATCCAGCCACCTCTGTTCCTGAACCTTCTAACCAGTATTGATGGGTCCACAGAGTGGGTGGTGGGAGTACTCCTGGAAACAATTCCTACCCCAGAACTATTGGCAGTGACTCCACACACCGAAATGTGTCCCACTTACCCTATAGAATGCATGCTCAATTCTATCTCTCAAGTGCCCTTGGCCATGCCATTCCACAGACAGATTCTAGAAGGGGACTTGGAAGTGAGGGTGATAAGTTAACTTCTCTGGCTTCAAAGTAAGTCTACCTGTGGCAAAAGGCTCATATTGGCCCTACACTGACAGCAAGGGCTGGAGTCCTTTAGGACAGTGGTTCTCAGAGTGAGATTTGTGGACGAGCAGCATCAGTGTCACCTGGAGCTTGTAAAAGTAAAAATTCTTGGGCCCTATACCAGACCTACTTAGTCAGAACTAAGAAGGTCTTAGGTGGTGATGCTTACTAAAGCCTTGAGCTATCTAATTATCCAATCCAGTATGGTAGCCACTAGCCATGTGGCTGTTCAAGTTAATTAAAAGGAAATAGAATGAAAAAGTGGTGCTCAGTAGCCACATGAGTCTAGTAGCCATCTACTAGACTTGTTTATACAGTCCGTGGCACAGAAACGTCCATTGGAAAGTTCTACTTTAGAATATGTATCATCTCGGTGGACCACCATTCGGGACTCCTTCTCACTTAGGGCTCAATTATACATCCTAACTCTAACATTTATTTATGCTGTATTAACATTATTTATTTAATATTTTTGTAGTGATGGGGATCAAACCCAGGATTTTGCTCAAAGTAGGAAACATCCAACCATGGATTCACACCCCAACCTTTTCAACATTATTAGTTTATATGTGTACCTCTATAAACTGTGTGAGTTCCAGAGCCCAGCCATAAGTCTAGAAAACATTGGTTGTTAGATAAATATATGTACAATAAACATGAAAATGAAATATGACAAAATAAATGATGGAGAAAGTTTTGCCAAGTTTCCTCTGTAATTCTACCTTGTATGTTTCTCATGTGAGAATGCTCTAAACTTATTATGAATGCTCTGATTTGAGGGAGACTAAATAAATCCATTTTCATTTGATGAAGGTCAGTGGCCGTCTCCAAAGGTAAGTAGGAGACTTTCTATCTACTGACTTCAATTATTTTGGAAACATACTCTTTACTGAAATAATCGCTCTCTGTCTTTGTCTTTGTAACTCTCTGCTTCTCTCTGACTCTCTGTCTGCAGAATCACTAGATTGTTCTTGAAATAAATAGCACAGGCAGGGAAAAACATTGATGATAATACCATTCACTCAATAACACTAAGATAAGAGCCAAATTATTCCACCTACTTAAATCATTTTTATCTAGCTCATGAAGGAGGATAATTTAATTTCAGGAGCTTGGAAGCATTGATTGAGCTGTGAGTCCCTAAGGCATTTATTAGACAAATGAGACCAATGAAAAAGAAATGTATTTTTCATCTTTAATTTCCATAAAAGATTTATAGCCAAACTCAGGAGAGTTGATTTTTAAAATGGAATATTTGCCCCAAAAGTTGACATCTGCAGGACATTGCAGACAAAGGTATAACAGCAGAGCTGACCAAAGGTGGCACTGGGTTTTCTGCTGTGTCATCACTTCTCAGACCTGCAGTCTTTGTTCTGAAGCCAAAGGCTGGAAAGCTAAGGAAGAGTCGAAGCTCCAGTCTACTGCATTTCAAATTGCACGACTTCCATATTAATTCTACCCATTATTGTAGGGTGCACCAGCGACACAAGTTTTCCCTCTGGGATGAGAGAGATGCAGAAAAAATTAAATTCAGTTTTAATAAATGTTTCAATTTAGGCTCAGTGGAAATGAGGTTGAGAATTTGCTTTTGCATATTGTAGCCTTTTTCCATGTTGAATGACAAGGAAAAGGCCCAGGCTTCCTCCTCTCACCAGCTTGTGGTCACACCAGAGTAGTCATTTCTTCCTGATGGCCTCACCTCATCCAGCTTTCTCCCAATTCCAGCCAGATTTATTTACCTGTATTTGCTTGTACTCAATATGAGGGAATCCTCCCTAAGGGTGGGGAGGGGCAGGCTGTGGGGAGCAGAGAGGAGAATCTCACACTGCCAGTCTGTGACCTTAAAGAGATGAAGCTGTGAGGCAAGTTGAAGGAGACACCTGGTCCCCTACTCAGATGGGGAGGATCTTAAAAGTTAGAACCAAATCAACTTTGCTCCATTTCCAGGAAGTGTGCCCACTGTGACCTCAAAGACAGGAGTCTGGCCCATTCACAGATGATGTAGTCCAAGAAATGTGCATTTCTAGGGTCAGGACAACCCAGCTTCGAATAAATCCCAGCTCTGCCTCTTACAGGCTGTACCTGGTCTCCATGAGCCTTGGTTTCCCTGTTTATAAACAGTAACGTACATAAAAATAGTTTCAGAAGTTTGTGACTGTATGAATGCCCTTTCTATCCTGTTTAAGTAAAATTTCTCAACTGTTGCCCCATGAATCTATCCATAAATCCACAAGTCACACTGAGGTTTTTGGTCACTGGGCCACCTCTACTTCCTCTTTCTGCCCAGTCATATTTCTTCCAAGTGTGGGCACAGTACCCTGTGGCATATGTTAGTGACTCATCAGATCCACGGGCCCTTAGTATGGCTTGGGCACTCCTGTACATACCTTTGAGGAAAGTGTCACAGACTGGTGGGATTCCTACTCCCTGAGAGACCCCAAGCTTCCCTACATCTGGGAGCACCTCTTCCCTCCTTTTGAGAGCCTTTGTGTTCCTAAAGAACACCTGGGAGACTGCTTGTCCAGGTGAGAAAAGACAGACCATCTCTCTCTTTTCCTCTTCACTGAAACACAGTCAGAAAAACTCCATAAACAACTCCAGAGACAAGCCTGAGAACTCCCTGAAAGAGAGAAGATGGATTTGTGTGCGATCCCAGGACTGGGACAAAGGTAAAGTGTCATAGGTTCTAACAGAAGAAGGCCTCCTAACCCTGGCATTTCCCAACCCCCAGCCTAGCAGGCAGAGGTATCCCAGGCATCCTGTTCCCTCCAAAGGTGGACAAGAGTCCCTCAGCTTACATCATGTGCCACCAGCACAAGGGGAGCAGTGGGGAGCCCCATCCACAGCAGTGAGTCAGAGAAACACTTTTCCCAACAGAGGGTAGAGGCAGTGAACTTGAAAACAGAACAGAATTCACCCAATATGGATATCAGAGAGAAAAGTAGAATGAAAAAAAAATGAACAGAGCCCCAGGGACAAGAAGAAATGATTCCAAAGATTGGTATCATTAAATGCAAGAAGAAGAGAAGGGAACCAAAGATGATTTGAACGAGTAACAGTTGAAAGCATCCCAAATTTGGCAAAAGACACGAAACTCCCCAGCAGGATATACCAAAAAAAAAAAAAAAAAATCAACACCAGGACTTCTTTGGAAGTTTTGAGTATTGGAGACAAAGAAAAAAATCTTGAAAGCAGTAATTCTATCCAAATAGATCTATTGTTTTAATGATATTCCTGTTAAAAATCAGAAAGATAATTTTTTATAGAAATAGGCAGGCTTATTCCAAAATATACATGGTAAGGCTTGGGCCTTAGAGTAGGTAAAATGATCTTGACAAAGAAGAATAAGGAAGGGAGTCTACTATCTGTCTGATAGCAAGTCTTATTGTGTTGCTACAGTAATCAAGACTGTGTGGTAGTGGTGGAAGGACAGACAAACAGATTAGTGGAACAGAATGAAGAACTTCACACTAGATCCACACAAATCTTCCCAAGTGTCTTTTGACAAAAGTGCAAAAGCAATTCAGTGAGGGAAGGCTAGATTTTCAATGGTGCTGGGGCAACTGGTTATCAGTAGACAAAAAAACAAAAACAAACTTTGAAATGACTGACAAATAGCTCAGAGGTAAAGGTATGTGGAAGGCCCTAGGTTTCATCCTCACAACTGCAAAAAATAAACATTGACCTAGACATTATAAATATTAACTCAAAGTGGATTATAGACTTAAAGCAAATATAAGTCTTTAAAAGTTTTGGAAGAAAGCCTGTAAGAAAGTCTTTGTGCTCTAGGGCCAGGCAAAGAATCATTAGAATTGCCACCAAAGCACAATCCATGGAAGAAAAATTACCACATTGAACCTCATCACAATGAAAACTTTTGTTCCATGAAAGTCCATGTGAAGAGGACGAAAAGACAAGCTATGGAGTCTAGGAGAAATATTTACAAACCACATATCTGAGAAAAGATTACTATTCAAACTATATAAAGAACCTTCAAAACTCAATAATCAAAAAACAATCCGATTAGAAATTGGGTGCATGCTCTGAAGAGATTTCCACCGAGGACAATCTGCAGTTGGACAATAAGCACAGGAAGTGCTCAGCCTCATCAGTCACTGGTGCTAAAAGCACTGCTCGAATGTTCACAGCAGCTTTGTTTCATGGTCAAACGTGGCAGCAGCAGCCTCAATGTACTCCAACGCATACGAGGTTAAACACACTGAGGTGCACAGAAACTGCAATTCTGCTGAGCAACACCAAAGAATGAACTCTGAACACCGGCAGACTTGCATGACTTGGATGGCTTTCCAGGGAGCTATGCTGAGTCCACAGTTTAATCCTGAGAAGTAACAGGGCATTTTTAACATTTGTAGAATGTTTGTATATTCCATTTAGTATTATATTATATTCCATTATAGTATTTCTTAAATGACACAATTGTAGAAGTGGAGGAGAAAATAGTGGTTGCCAGAGGCTTGAGCAGGGGTGGGGTGTGCTTAGAAAAGGGCAGCAGGACGGGTCCTAGTGGTGCTGGAGTTTTTTTGTGTTTTAGCCATTGCTAGGCAAGTGCTCTACCGCTTGAGCCACACCCCTACTCTGGAAATATTCAGTAATCTTGGCTGTGGTAATATGAATGAATTTACAGATTGATAAAATTGTACAGCACCACACTCACACACACACACACACACACACACACGCATGCACACAGGAGTACAAGTAAAACTGGAGATCTAAATATTAGTGGATTGTATACTGCTTGTCATATTATATTATAGTTGTGAAAATTGTTACATTGGGGAGAACCAGGTGAAGTATAGTTTGAATCTCTTGGTTGTTGGTTAATAATCAATAAAGTAAATACTGATTGGCAGCAATGTCTCTATTATTGCTTATAACTACATGTAAATCTGTAATTTTCTCACTAAAATTTTACTGAAATATTGTGTTCATGTAGCTGTAATAAGATTCCTGCTCGTTCAAGGACAGAGCGGCCCGCACCCTGCTTCTGTTGGATCAGAGGCCATGCTGGTTGCTTTCTTGGGAAGTTTTGCAGAAAGAGCTTTGTGGCTGCCCAGCCCCAGCCCCACTGGATACTGGTGGCCGGTGTTTAACGCTGTTTCTTTCCAAAAGCAAATGGAAGAACAACAAAGTTCCTCCACTTGACATCTGCTACATTATCATGGATTTCTAAGTCTTTGTGGAAGGAGAAAGAAAGGAGTTTGATAAATTTTGTAGAATATGCAGGAAACATCAGGGATGGAGCCCTCTGGCTTGTAGGGAGCGTCCTGGCAAAGGTTTGGCTGGTCTGCAGCTTCCCACAAGGCTCCTGGAATTTGAGGAACCTGTTGCAATAACTTTGGACACCTTTTTAATGCATCCCACTTGAGTCCAAATTCAGATGTAGTAGGGTGGAGAGTTTCATTGGCGGAGTTTGTCCATAGCACTTGGGTCAGTTGTCTGCCTGAGCAATCACAGACCTTGGGATCCTGAAATACTTTTCCACAGTCAGGCCACAGATTGGAATTAGAGTCCACAGATTGTGCTCTGCACAGTTCTGCTGTGGTGATCCATCTAATCTTGCAGAAGAGCATCTGAAGAGACAAACGGGAGTTCTTAAGCAATGTGTGTAGTAGGCATACTGCACCGTTTGCTGTTACTGGGAATAATGCACTGGGAAGGACCAGGCAGGGGACAATGGAGCAGAATAGGGACAATAAAACAGATTCTGGTCCAGAAAAGAATGGCTATCATTTTTCTGGCCCAGAAAACCCCCTGTATTCCACTTTTTTAAAGTGTATTCTGGGATAGTCATTCTGGGATGCTATTTTGGCCATAGGAATCCAGATGGACCTGGTGAAGGACAGAGAGGTGGTGATGTTAGAATCACTGAAAATTTCCTGAGGAAGAGTGGAGGATCCACTAGAGGAAATGCCCTGAGCTGGTGTTTTCTAACAGCTTTAGGAGTAGCTGTGTGTGGTGCTGTGTGCGTGGGCTAAAGTTTGGCATTATTACGCTGAATGAATCATAATTAATCTACTATATGTTGGAAGCTGAGACCAATCGTTCATGAACTTTAGTGCAAAAGTCTCAGATTTGGTGGAACTGGGGTTTGAACTCGGGCAGTGTGTTTACCAAGCAGGTGCTTTACTGCTTGAGACACACCTCCAGTTCATTTGCTCTGGTTATTTTGGAGATGGAATCTCGGGATCTTCTGGCTTGGGCTGGCCTTGAACCATGATTCTCCTTATCTCAGCCTCCCAAGTAGTTACCAGTGCCCAGCTAGTGCCCAGCTAGAATTAGATTTTTTAAAGGGATACACTCAGTAAGCACCATATCTACCAAATGTAAGGATTCTGTGCAAGTATTAAAAAAAGAAAGTCAATTGCCAGAATCTTACAATGTACTGGAGAAAATGCATCCCATACAAAACAAAAGCTAACTAAAGACCAGGGAGGTGGAAAGGTTGCTCGTATGCCACACGCAGTGTGCACTGCAGGGTTTGATGAGAGGTCACGCATACAGAATAGCCAGGAAGGGAGGCGTGGCCTTGCAGTGAGATAGAAAGGAATTGTGATGTTGACAAGGGGGAACAGAGCTGTTCAGATGGGCAAATGTGCAAAGGCAGCAGACAGATAGAAACTTCATCAGCTACAGGCGACAGAAGCCCAGTGCTGTGATCGTAAGGAATATTATTTTTTCCTTACAATCTGGCTTTTAAAATTTTGCCAGATTTAAAAATTTTGTTCAGTACTGGGTACTAAACCGAGGGCTGCACATTCTAGGCAAGCACTCCACCACTTGAGCCATGCCTCAGCCCTTTTGGTTTTCAATTTTGCTTTTGAGATAGAGTCTCACTAACTTCACCCAGGCTGGCCTTAAACTATTGATCCTCCTGCCTCTGCCTCCAGAGAAGCTGGGATTATAGGCATGCACTGCACTTCCTGGATACAATCTGGCATTTTGAGGTAGGTAACCCAGGATGGGTATAGTGGCTCTATGCCATTGGAGCCCTGCTTTCCTTCTTTCTTTCCATTTATCCCTCTTTGGGTGCATGGCTTTGGTTCCAAAGATTTTAGCCTTGTGTTCACAAGCTGGCCAGTCACTCCAGCTTACCATGGGGGTAGTAGAAAAAAGGCATGTATGCTTGGGTTCTGCCCTCTGTGGGAAGCCTCCCTTGAAGCATTACCTAGAGACTTCTGCATCCTCCCAGAACATGTCTTGTGGTTTTCCCTGCCTGCACTAGCTCTTAGCATAGTGTCACTCAGAGCTGTCTGCTGGAAGCAAAGACATGGAGGCTGGAGGGTGAGTAGGACAGGTAGGGACATGCAAGTCAAGTTAGGATGTGCATTTGTTGAGATGTGAATTTACACGGATGTTTAAGTTGGCTTCTGCATGGCTGTTCTTTCCTGTGTTGGGGAGATTAAATGTATCTCCCATTCATTTTCAGTCTTATATTGAACTTGGCTCAACACACTCAATTCAGCAGGCTTCGGATTAATGGTATCCACAGTGACGAATGCTTGACTCAGTCTATACAGTCTCACCCCTGTTGCTCTGCTTCCTTTGGGATTTATGTCAGTTAGCTAGAACACGATGTTTGATTGTGGGTTCAGTTCCTCCTAAGGTGAGTTAACTACACACAGAGAAAGGATCTGTTATGTGACTACCTGAATGTTTGCATCTTCCCCCAACTCCTATGTTGACATCCTCACCACTAAAATGATGGTATTAGGAGGGATTGCCTTTAGAAAGTGAGAGCAGAACACTCATGAATGGAATTACTGTCCTTGTGAAAGCAACCTGTCATGTGAAGACACAAGCAGAAGCTAGAAGTCTGCAATCCATGGTAGGACCCTCACTGTAACTCAGCCATGCTGACACCCTGATCTCACTTTGCTAGTCTCCAGAACTCTAAATTTCTGTCATTCAAGGCACCCAGTCCATGCTACTTCATGATAGCAGCCCAAATTGACTGAGACACTTTCTCAACAATCGCTTTAAAGGAAAGCATCTTTTCAGTCTAGTGTGTGCAACTCAACCTTGCTCATAGAAGAATGAATCATGGCTTAAATATACTTGGTTATGAATTTATGATGGTGGATTAGTAAAATGATTCTATAAATAGCAATACTAAAATTTTTTCATGAGCAAAAAACCAAAAGGACAAAAGAATGTCGTGTCAGGACAGGATCAGTTATGATTCCATAACACTTGCCTTCCAACACCTCAAAGGTTAACGCAATGAAGTTTTATTTCTCAACCTCCCAAAGTACACCAAATGGTGGGTAACTCTCAGGGTAACTTTTTCCCAAGTGGTAACCCAGCAACCCAAGATAATGCATCATCTTGGTCCTCTTTTCTCAACCATACACATTGCTGGGCGACAGTGCTGAAAAGTTGGACTTTGGCTCTGAAATAATTTGGCTAAAAAAGGTTGTAAATCACTTCCATTCATAACCTGTTGGTTGAGTCATGTGGTCCTGCTTGACTCTAAGAAAGGCTATTGCTGGGCACTGGGTCCTCACACCTGTGATCCTAGCTACTTGGGAGGCTGAGATTAAGAGGACCAAGGTTTGAGGTCAGCCTGGGCTAACAGTTCATGAGACCCCATCTCCAAAATAATCAGAGCAAAATGGACTGAAGGTATGGGTCAAGCAGTAGAGTATCTGCTTTGTGAGCACAAAGCCCCAACTCCACCCCCCCAAAAAAAAGTGACTATTTGGTGAGTAGTAAGTAAGTCTGTTCAGATATAATTATGCCTCAAAGTGTTAACATAGATATCAAAGTTAACTAACAATCTCAACATGGAAACAACATGCTACATATATGCATTCAAAACAGTGTTTGCACCCACAACTGTTTGTCCAAAGAAAAACTTTATTTACATGAATTTGTGGTAAAGAATACTGGCTAGTGCCAGGCGTAGTGGTGCTTGTCTGTAACTCCAGCACTCAAGAAACTGATCTTGAATTTGAGGTCTGCCTGGCTATATAGGAAGACCCTGTCTCAAAAAAAGTGTACTGATCAAAGAGAGCTATAATTTGTTCTTGCTCAGTCAACCTCTCCTTCCGTAAATAAATCATGTCACTCAGTGCTGTCAAACACTGCTTTACTCTGACAGTAATGACATTTTCTTTTCATCATTATCATAAATTTGTGTGCATAATAAATGTTCTATGAGAAATACAGGGTTTTGTGAAAGAGAGTTCCTTACTTATGAAATTAAAAACTTCTTATTGAATTTTATATACAGGAGTTTGTACATAAAATTTTTATTACATTTAAGTTCATATGTATTGAATTACATGTATAAGATGACATATAAAACAAGTTCTGTAATTCCCCAGGACTTATAACCCCAAACTGCCTTGTCCCCTACCTCCCTCCAGAATCTATTCTCTATTTTAACTATTCAACTGTTTCCATGAGGATATATCTTCAAACATACAGATAACCACTCAGACTGCAATTTTTAAATTCCCTCCCCACTGTGTTCAAATTTATTCATTACATTCTATCATGGGCGATGAAGAGTTAGATTTCAAATCCACCAACCCCTACTACACATACTCTCCTACTTGCCTCACCAACCCCAAACTACACATAATTTTTCTATAAGTTAATATGAACACTGTTCATAGCCAAAGCAAGTAGTGCATGGTGAGTATATTTCCTTTATTGTGCAGCTTTTTGGTTTTTTTGGAGTTTATAATTGAATTAGTTTTAAATTTATATTGCTCTTGTAGTAGTTTGTGTGTCACTATCAATAATTCCTTCTCATTCTTCCAGAGGCGTTCCTCCTAGTATGTGCAGTCACATCTATCCATTTCTGTTTTGTCTTCTAGGAGAGATTCTATACTTGGCCTCCTTTTCACCATCAGGGCTGAAAGCTTTCAAACTGTACCTTTGCAGAGCCCTTTCCAGTGGCGTTCTGCTTGGGTCTGCCCTTGGAGGCATTCACAGGAAGTAGAAAGTGTGAAAAGATGTTTCTTAAGTGTCAGTCATTCCAGCCCAGGGAGGGGTCGGGGTGACTGCTGACTCTTGTGACAGTGGCATCAGTGCCCACACTGACCACAGCAGTGATGGGCTTGCCTGGCATAGCCATGACTACAGACTCTGGAACTGCCTAACCAGTGTAGGTGGGTGGGGAGTAAGGTGGAAGAGGGAGTTGAAGGTGGAAGATGGTATGGTGGAAGAAGGGGGTGGTGCTCACTTTCTGCTGATTAGGATTTCTAGAAATACCACTTTTTCCTTTTTTGCTTTTCTGGTCTTTGTAATAATTTGGTAACCCATACTAAACTTCCTCACTTTGAAATACTTACAATAGTTTCTGCTTTTTTCCTTGGAAGCTGATTGCCATAGCCATAGTCAGTTAATGACAAGTTCAGTAATAAATTGTTTTAAACCAACCCCATCCAACAGAAATACAACATAAGCCACATCTTGAAAAATTTCCTAGTAGTCACATCTTAAAAAAGTAAAATAAAACAGGTAAAATTAATTATAATATACATTTTACTCAATTCAATATATCTAAAACATTTTCACTTTAACATGTAGTCAATATAACAATAATTAGTGACTTACCTGACATCCTTTTTCATATTAAATATTTAAAATCTGTGGCATGTTTTATGTTTATAGGCCATCTCCATCCCACCAGTCACACTGGAGTCTCAATAGCCAGCTGTAATGAAGCCTCTGCACTGGAAAGCACAGTTCTGCATCCTTAGGGCTAAGATGGCACCTTGTCTTCCACCAATTTTGGCAGTCCACAGGACAGTGACCTTGAGGCTCTGATGAAGACTCTGATGAAAGAAGGGGACTCCTCCTGCATGGGTTGCTGACTTTCCTGAGCTGTGAGGGAGGCAAGAGTCAAGGAGATATGTTCAAACCATTGTACCCACACTTGGCTTACTGCTCTGCTGTCAGCCCTTACAATTCTTAAAGTTATTGCTTTTTCTTTTCTTTTGACAAGATCTCACTATGTATCCCAGGTTGGTCTTGAACTTACGTCACTCTTGTCTCTGCCTCTGAGGGCTGGGGCTTTATAGAGTGCTGGGATTGCAGACCTGCATCACTATGCCGGGCTTTCTTGAAGATTTTTAAACAAAGGACTCCACATTATAATTTCGCATTGAGCCTCTCAGGCTATGTGACTGATTTCACCTTGGACTGAATCTTGTAGCTTTTAAAAAATTTGTTTACCTTTTTGTCTTTTTCTTATACTTTCTGGAAACTTCTCCAAACTTTTATTCTTTATGGAATCTTTCATTGTAACTATCACTTAAAAAAAAATTCTGGCCTTTCCCGTCATCTGAATACTCCTGTTCTTGTTTCATATTTTTATGCATGCAGTGTTTTTATTCATTCTTCTGAGAATGTTATAGTTCCTTGACATTTCCTTTTGCTTCTTGTATTTTCTCTTCAGAGTTTCTCCCCCTCCAGACTGTTTTGTTTGCACTCACCATTTTATGTTAAAGGTAAAAGCAGATGCATTTGCTTTGGGAAAGACAAAATATTTTCTCTTTCTCCCTGAAGAAAGAATGAAAAGACAGGAGATGATAAAAACATTAAACATTTTAAGGCCAAAAAAGGCAACATGGAGGAAGCTCATATTGGCAAACTTCTCTGCAAAGTATAATTTGTTTTTCAGATTGCAGGTACTGTAGGGGCAAGAGCAAACGATCAGAGGAAGCACTTGGAGTGTCTGCAATGCGGGAATCCACAGAGGCTGAAAGCACTGAGCTGCAGAGAGCTTCACCAGAGGCCCAGCAGTCAGGGCACGTGCAGGTGGCCCAGCCAACCTAAGTGGTGACCTTCTGTAGTTAGTCTGGGCAGGATGGGGATGAGATAAAAATGATGCTTGCGGCAGCACATCGGCAAGGGGTAAAGTAAGGGACAAAGGGCAAGGGACAGCCCAGGGGACACAAGAAGCAGGAGAGCCCTGGGGAGATGACTAAGCTCAGGCTGAAAAGGAAGGAAACAGAAAGAAGTCTGAGGGTGTGGGGGAGGCAGGGTTGAGAATGAGGGTCCCTGGAGTTCATTAGGCAGTGTCGAGTCTGTAGTTCAGTCCCAAGGGAAGGAAGGAGCTGTTCCTGCAAGAGAAGGCAAGAATAATGCAATATCAACTTTAGGGTTGAAATCAGGGGTGCGGGACTGGGAGGGGGGGCTCAGGTCCGGGCTTGGCGGACTTGAAGGTCAGGTAAGCATCCCCACTTCATGACTGTGAATAAAAGATGTTGAATTTTGATCTCCAACAACTCCTTCCATTTCAAAGTCAATAATCCTAGAATAGATTGCAACGAGGACATTTCTATTACCACGCAAAGCATTGGCCCTATGAACAAGCCCTTTGTCCAACGCCGCACTTACAAAAACCAAACAACTGAGCTATAAAACACCTGGTAACACGAGTCGGCCCTGAGCAGAACAAATGGAGACCATTACATCATTCCATCCTCCATTCTCCCTTCACTAGCGCGCTCATGTGGATGACAACCACCAGATGGCGCTGTTGGCCTAAAGTCTATCACATTCTCCATCCTTGGAGGTCCAGGAAAAGCCTGACCTGAATCTAAAACTTCCCTAATCACCACATTTGATTCAAAAGCAAAACAACAGAAAAATGCTGCTCATCCCAGAGAGGCCAGAGAATGGCATCTCACGGTCCTGCGTGACCCGTAGGCAAGTCGTCGGTGGTTATTCAAAGTTTGATTTCAAGAAAATGACTTCAAAATGCAGAGTTGGGGAGCAAGTGCTCCCAGACAAGCGTCCCCATCCGCAGTCCCCGACGTGGAGCTCTCCAGCAGCCGCAGCGGCGTGGCGCGGAGGTGGCGAGTACCCAGGCCTACGCAGCGTCTGTCTGCACAAGGCCCAGATGGCAGAGGCTGGAGAAGCCTCCAGAAACCTGCGTTTTGGTTGCATTTCCCCAACTCTGGCCTCCCTCGCCACCCCTGCTCTGGCATCTGCTGCCTTTGATCGCCCCCATCCCCTAGGGGCGGTGCGGCGGACCTGCGTGAGGGCCGCAGGAGGTGGTGGCAAGGAAATAGGTCCTAGGTAGGAGGCCAGTCGCCAAGGCTGGCCCATTGGTAGACTCGAGGGACCATGGGGATCGCAGGTGTGCACTCCCTTGGTATTACGGAGAAGAATAAGGCTAGCAGCCCGGCGGAGCCCCCCCTTGGTCTACAGCGGTGCATGCGCTCCAGGGCAGGTGGGCGCTGTGGATTGCAGGCGCGGACCCCAGAGGGGCCATCATAGGGCCCGACTGTCGCAGTCCTCGCCGTTCCCCGTAGCTCCCGGCCTGGTGGTCTCCTTCCCAGCTCCGCGGCCTGGTTCCGGCGCTGCCCAGCTCAGTGCACCCAGTCCCCGGGGCGCGGCGGCGACGCGACGCTCCACTGCGGGCTGGCTCCTGCCGAGGTCATCTGCTTCGCGCTGCTGGGCGGCGGACGGGAAGAGGCTGATGAATTTTTCATGGCGATTCCCTTGGCTGTCGATCTGAAGGCAATTTCTGGGGCAGGAGCCATTAAGAACCCGTCCGTGCCAGGGGCAACGCTAATTGCTGACCTCTGGGGGTGGGGGGAGGGGGACATTTCTTGGTTCCTTTTGGCCTGGTTGGGTTTCCAGGCCTGGGGCAAGTGGGGAAAGGCTTCTGGCCAGTTAAATCGCTTTTGTAGAAAACCTGCTTGGGTTCACACTAGAATACAAGCCTGGCTACACTCACATTCTGGTCCTCTGAGAGCTCGTGGGCCTCCAAGAGGTGGCACTCACAAAATAGGGGTGAAAGAGTAGAATGCCAGCCTGGGGTCAGGTCAGTGGAACCAGTTGCGAGGGGTAGAGGGGCTCCACGAGTCAGAGAAGGTGGACTGAAGGGTGATGGGAGGTGGCTTTGTAAGTGTTGCCTTCATCCCTCACTGGCTCCAGTGCTGGGGGAGGGGAGGGTGAAGCTGAAGGGACCATGCAGATACCTTGAGATGTTTTCAACCTTCAGATTAGGGACAGTTTTCACACTGAGTGACAGTCTGGGCTGAGGCCTTTTGGTGCTTGCTCCCAGTAGCCAGAGGGTTCTAGGATCTGGGCCTGCAATCCACCTGCCCAGGAGCGCCCACACCGCCCCTGACGAGGGAGGCGGGGCTTGGCCCAGCTGCTTGTCATGTTCTTCTGGATTATATTAATGGCGTGACACCCTGTGGTCACATGAACAGGCAGAATGACAGCCGGGTCTAACTGAGCTTGGGGAGAGGAAGGAATGCTGGGCTTTCAAGGGAATTGCCCTGCAGATGTTCAAGGTGTGCCCAACATGCAGGTAGGTCTACAAATGTCTGAAGTTGGCGTTTTCTTACTCTCCTTCTATAAATGCGTGAGAATACAAATATATAGGAGGCAGTGCCTACTAGAGAAAACACCTGGCTTGTTTTTCTTGAGGGAGGGTGTTTTAGTCAGGTCTTTTGTCATTTGGATTCTTTTACATAGTTGTATGTTAAAATACATACAAACAAAACACACATGGTATAATGTTAAACATTATTTATGGAGATTTTTAAAAATATGATTTTCCTTCATAAAAGGTGTCATATCTTTGCACATTTTTGGAAAGTAAGGAAATATGTGAAGAGAAATACCAAAAATTTAAAAATATTTACCTAGATTCCAATATATTATAATCTTTTGGTGTGTTTCCTTAGATATTTTTCTATGCATGTTTGATTGCTGAGACCATAAATCATATATTAAACTTGAAATGTAATTATTTGGGAAACATTGATAGGCTGGCTTGGTGGTACATATCTGTAATCCCAACTACTCAGGAGGTAGAGGCAGAAGGATTAAATGTTCAAGGCCAACTCTATCTCAAAAACAAAATATAAACAAAAGGTCTGGGGCATCGTAGTTTAAATGGTAGGGCTGTATTCAAACCCAGCCCAGCAAAAACAAACAAACAAACAAAAACCATAGGCAGTAGATAGAAGCCCATATGGCAAAACTTTCCTAATCTGAAGGTGGAAAACATCTCAAGATGTCTGGGTGGTCGCTTTAGCTCACCCTCCCCCAATATTTGAGGTGAAAAAGACAGTGAGGGACAGAGACTCAACACTCCAATGCCACCTCCTCCCCAAAGTCCTCCTCACACATTATCCCGTGCCCAGCTTCTCATTACCTTTCTGGTTTTGGCCAGGGCCCGAGAGCTGTGGAATCCCCTCTATCAGCCTTCTCTGAAAATCTGTACAGACACTGGTTGGTATCTGATCTCATTCTTTTTGGTGTGTTGCTCAGAACACCAGTTGAATTAATTTTAACACCTGTTAAAAGAACAAAGAGTTTTCTTCTGAAACACCTTAATGCCCCCAAAATATGAAGCAACAGCTACAGAATTTTAAAGAAAAGGTATTATTTGTGATCCAAGAATTTTTGTTCTATGTCAAAGTATCTTTCACAATTAAAGCCAACAGAAAGACATTTTCATTAAATGAGAAAATATGAGCTGGGTGAGGTGGTACACATCTACAATTCCAGCACTCAGAAGGCAGAGGCAGGAGGACAGAGAGTTCCAGCGAGCTTGGGCTGTATAGTGAGACTCTGTCTCAAAAAACCTAAAGGGAAAAAAAAAAAGAAAAAAAACCCCAAGAAAATAAAGAAAATAAAATATATTACTTGATACATTTCTTGGGAGGAAAGGAAGTGGGAGGATTTCCATTTCTGGTTGTGAAGAAGTAGTTTGTATCAGAATAACCCTGTGCTAAAGAACTGTGAAAGTTGAATAAAATAAAGCAAAATATAAAATAGTAGCCTGAGTGCATCAAAGAGCAATCAAGATTGTTGAATTGGAAACGCCAAGATGGAAAAGGAGAGAAATGTATTGAAATAAGTCTCATATAGGTCTTCCTGTCCCCTGAGAGCATTTGCTGACTCATGTACTGTCATGGGGTGTAGAATCCAAACAAAAAGTGACAGCTCATTGCTTGTCACAGTCAAAAAAATTGGAGTTCAGGACACAAGGTTGCCAGGACTTGATGGACCATGAACACAGAAAAAAAGGAACCAAAGAAAATTGAGTCTGCCTGCAATTTCTCTTCAAACGATTTTTTAATCTCTAAACTGTGCATGTGAAGAGTGAGATGCCAAGAAACCAAACAAAAGCAGCTGTTAAAGAGGCTTAAAAGCTAAGCCAAGATGCTGGCACACTCCTAGTTCTCGTAGATATAACGCATAATTCAGGCTGCCAAGGAGGAGGAACCATCTAAAGACCTCATTGTCATCTGAGCCTTGAAGCCCAAGCCAGGGGAATAAGAGCAAACACAGGACAGCAGTCGTCACATAACAGGCAACATGGGCTCCAATGTGGTTTTGATTCTTATTGGATGTGCACAAATTGCCCTCTGGTCCTGTGTCTCCTGTGACAAGCAAGTGAAACCTTTCCATAGAAAAGCAACATATACCACTGCTACACAAGGTTTTGTATTTGGTCCATGGTTACAAGGTAAGTAATCTGGAGGGTAAGAGGTGCTGGCTGGCACAGAGGAGCAAAGGGGAGTTGCTGCAGTGTCAAGCAAGAAGCCATACTTCACTGAAGAGTCCTGGTTGGTACCTTTTGGGCCAGATGTAGTCCCTATGGGAGGCATAGCTGACCTGAGCCCTTTCAAGGCCTGGCTCTAGAGGTCTGCATGGCAGAGATCATGGATGCCAACCTTGAGCATTTATAAGGGGACCTGCCTGTGGACCGGAGGCCAATGGCAGGCAGCTGGTTCAGTTGGGTTAAAAGGCTATTATCTATTTTGGAAGACAGTTTGACAATTTCTCACAGAACCAAGTACACTCACTAACCCAACAGTCAGACTCCTTGATACAAAGTATAAACTTACAACCACACAAAAATGGCATGTGGCTATTGATAGCAGTTTTCTTCTTAGTTGTCAAAACTTAGGAGCAGCTAAGATGCCTTTCAGGAAGTGAATGGGTAAATAGATTGTGGTTGACCCAGACCATGGAATATTATTCAGGGTGAAGAAGAAATGGAGTACAATGCTATGCAGAGCCATGGAGGCAACTTAAATGCGTAATGCAAGATCCCGGCATAGTAGGTATCATCCACACTACATGATTCCAATTGCACGGCACTCTGGAAAAGATGAAACTATGGGGACAACAAAAAGAGCAGAGGTTGCCAGGGGCCTAGAGGACAGTGATGGATGAATTGGCAAAGCCCAGAGAATTTTTAGGGAAGACAGACTATTTTATGTCATGCTTACAATGGTGGATACATGTCAATATACACTTGTCAAAACCATAGACTGCACAGCACTAAGTGTGGAGTCCATTGTAAACTATGGGTGGCAGCCATGTGCCACCTAGGTCCATTGATGTAACAAATGTACCACTCTGTATATGTTGGGGTGGATTATATACACAGACTGCTTTCTTGACTTCCTGAACCGAATGTTATGTCTGTACTGTCCTTTCAAATTCCCTGTGAACCTAAAACTATTCTTTTAAAAAGTCCTTTACATATATGGCATCAGCTGGGTCTCATGAGTTGGAAAAACCCAACAGAAGAATCTCTGAAGTTCCCAGGAAAGTATCTATGAGAAGAAGAGTCCAGCCATCTCTCTAGTACAGAGACAACCCTGTTTCCATGTGACTCTCTTTTTTTCTGCATCCTCTCTCCCCTGCTCCTGATCTTGGAGGGGTCAAAGAATATAGCTGACAAGCTATGGTGGGAAGAAATTGATGGAAAAAAGAGGAATAGAGAAAGGTCAGCACTCAGAATTCCCTTTGCAGGTAGCTGGAGAAGAGTTTTGAGGTTAAATCAAAAGATTTAGAGCTTAGTCTCTGATTTACAATTGTGTTTGCAATGAAGGTGACAGTAGGACCTGGGAGTGAGCTAAAATGTCACCACAAGTGTTTGTGTCAGAGCTTTCAGGCAGCTTTAGAAGCAAGCATGAACCATCCAAAGAAAACATTGCCCTGCAAGCCCTTCTGTGTCCCAGTGTTTAAATTCAGCTGCATATGAACTCAAAAAGTATAAGCACTCAAAAACAGCAAACTAGGGCGGTGGGAATCAGCAATCAAATTCAGACCATCATCAGGTTTAGATATTAGACTGCTTACATATAGAATATAGAATATGAAGTTTTTAAAGAAATAAAAATGGAATCTCCAAAATGAGTGAAAAACAAGAGACTATCAACAATGACTAAAAAGATTTGAAAATTAGCAAATAGACCTTCTGGAGATAAAATCTCTATATATCAGTTGAAATTAAATCTCAGTAAGTTTTTTTGAGGCAGGATCTCACTATGCAAGCCAGGCTGGCCTCAAAGTTGTTGCCTCAGCCTCCCAAGGGTTGGAATTGCAAGTATGTGCCACCATGCATGCCATGCCTCAGTGAATGTTTTTAACATGTTATATGCAAATTAAAAGAGAATCCATGAACTAGAGGGAAGTCTCTGAAGATATTACTCACATACAACAAAGAGAGAAAGACATAGAGGAGAGGCACATAGTCTCAGAAGATAAAAATGAAAAGGTCTAGTATACTTACAGGAGACATGCACTAAATAAAATTACAAAGGATCTACTTTAGAAAGAAGGAAAAATGATTTCAGGACACCAATAATTAACTATTTAAAGCAGTGATTTCAATAATGTCATGTTTGGGGGCTTTAAAAAAAAAGTAAATGAAACCAAGATAATAGATAATAGATAGTAAGTTGGAAGCGAGGCAATTGAAGTTAAAGTTCTGTATTTCTCACAGAGGGGAGTAGAGATTTAATTAACTTTTGACATTAAGTTTGCATGCTAAAATTTCCAGAGCAATTCCTGAAAGAACAAAAGCAGGGTTCACAGTTTTCAAATTAGTAGGGGGAAATATTGAATTCTAAAAAATGCTCAGTCTAAAAGCATGAAAGGGAAGTGGCAGCAGCAATAACACCTTGAAGAACTAGAAAGCTTAAAGTGATATGGGTGAGATGGCTGGATGATATTCAAATTTAGTATTGTGATTTCAGTAATCACAATAAATACAATGAAACCTCAGAACGAAGCTTAAGAAGTAATTGAGGAAAATCTAAGTGACTCTATGAGAAAAGAGGAAAGGTTAAGAATTAGTGAATTAAAGAATAAAACAACTTAAGTTTGGGGGAAAAACAGAAACAACAGAGTAAGCCCAAGGAAGTACCAGAAATGAAAAAAAGCAAACAAAATAAAGAGGATAAATGAATGAAATAATAAAAATACATCGGAGAGAATCTGCAAGGTTACAAGCTGGTTCTTTGAAACATCAGGAATATGGACAAATCTCCAGTGAATTTGTGCTATTAAAATGAGAGATTTTCCTAGTGAGCAATTAGGAATTTAAAAAGCAAACATGGTCATAGAAAAAGAAGATATAATTGAATAAAATTCCATGAAAAATTATAGGCCAGTAACCAGAAAGTTTAGATACAAAGACAATTCCTTGGACTATCTAGTCAAAACCATTCAAAGAAAAAAATAGCACTGGCAGTCCTATAACCATTGTCAAAAGGAAAAATTAGTAGCTTAAAATATTCCTACTGAGCAAACCAAGCCTGGAGGATTTTATAGATGAGTTGTGTTGATCTTTCAGGAAGACATTACAAAAATTCTTCCTGAAAGTGGAAAAAAAGAGGGGATTTATTTTATGAGGTTGGTGGAATCTTGATTCCAAAACTGACAAAGATAGTATAAGCTCACTTAGGAACATTGGTACAATATTCTAAGTTAAACTTTGGAAAGTTAAATCCATCAATGTATGAAAAACGCGATCACATTGGCTTATACTGGGTAGCAAAGATTGGTTTAATGATTTTTTTTTTGGTAATTTGTCATTTACCAGTAAAGGATTAAGATTATCTCAAAAGATGCAAACAAAACATTTTATGGCATTCAACATCTATTCTATAGTTAGCATTACTAGGAAACTAGAAATCACTAGCCTGACAAAGTATATCTATCTAAACTTTCAGCAAATGTTATATCAGGATGCAGGATGGTCCATCAGATTAGAATTAGTTCTAATGTTGTTCTGGACATTCAGTATTTTCTAGCTAGCCCAGGAAAAAGAGAGAGGAGAAAGAGGGAGGAAGAAAGGGAAGGAAAGAGAAAGGAAGAGAGAGAAGAAGAAAATAAGAGTGAAAGAGAAATGTTAAGAAGCGAAAAGGAAGAAATGAAGCTACCATTATTTGCAGATAATAATGTTTTCTACAAAGAAAATTCAAATGAAGCTATGGACAGATTATAAAACATTTGTAAATATTTAACAAAGTGAGTAGATATGCAAGATCGATATTAAAAAGTCAACCATAAACATTTCAAAAATACATTAAAATGATGCTATTTGCAACAGCAATAAAAACACAAGTCAGCTAGTAATAAATCAAACAAAAATTTGTGGGGAAATTATAAAAAAAAGCAAAGATCCGACAATAATCAAGACATTCCTACGGAAAGAAAAGACCAGATTCTGCATTTCAGTAAATAGCATCAGGATTGCTTGGCCCAAACTCCTCTAAAATAGGCCAGGTGTGATGGTTCATGCCCATTCCAAGCACTCTGGTGACTGATGTAGGAAGATTTTAAGTTGGAAGCCAACTTGGGTTAAACAGAGAATTCAAGACCTTCCAGGGATACATACAAGACCCTGTCTCAAAAAAAAAAATTCTGACTGAGTGCTATATATTCATGCCTATAATTCTAGCTACTCAGGAGGCAGAGGTCAGGAGGATCACAGTTTGAAGCCAGCCCTGGGCAAATAGTTTGGAAGACCCTAATCTGAAAACACCCATCACAAAAAAGTGGCTGAAGGTCTAGGCCCTGAGTTCAAATCCCAGCACCGAAAAAAAATTCTGTTTTGCTTATTTGTCAACCATTTGGTTTGGTACTAAAGACATTTAGATGCACAAGGATAGAACTGAGATCAGGAGTGGAGATATATTAATTTGAGCTCATGATACAAAGAATCTATATGTCAGAAAAGGAATTTATTAACCTGGAAAATTTGTAAGATCAAAACCATTTGGTAATAAAAAGTTCCTAGGACTAATTGTTTGTTCAACAGCTGCATTACTTTCTTATAATGTAATAAACAAACAAACACAATGAACATTTTGTCCAGTGTTTAGTAGTTGCATTTTAGTATAGAAAATACAACATCATGCAGTCAGGAGAAGCAGTTTTCATGTTGGTTACTAACATCTGAGACCTTGGAATGAGTCTTTCTCTCTCTCTCTCTCTCTAGCTATAACAAGGTATTGGGCCAAATGACTTCTGAGCCTCTATGATTTCAGTGATAAGATCACTAACATTCTTGTTGCAAGGGACTTGTTTTGTTAAAAAAAATAGCAAATCACATGGGATTAACAGGAGGAATTGAAATAAAGGGACTAAATTCTTTGCACTAGAAATAAAGAAGAGAAAGGAAAGCAGACTGAAGTGAGCAAGAATTCTGGGGGAAGACACTTTACTTGTGTTGGTAGGCCCAGTGAACCATGATGGCAGGGAGGTGATCAGAAGTAGACTTGGAACCAGGTTATGCTGTTCTGTAGTTTGCACTGCTGTGATGTAAATTTCTTTGATCTTCCCCAATCTCCAGTGCTCCAGTGACCTTTACCACACAAAGTAAGTGTGAGAATGGGTTGTACTAACTTGCTAGTTTTCTGAGTTTTTTCTGTTTTTGTGAAAGCAAAGGAAAATACCATTTTCATATCTGGATTTGGTATAGAGCTGAAGCAGCATGAAAGGGAACATGATAAGACCCATGATGACAACCAACTCAGTCAAATTGGGGCTTGCTATCAGGAGTCACCGTGAGAATATGAGATTCCTCAAGAAGCCACATACATCTCTGGTAGACACCAGGCTGCTTGTAAATCTTGGGAGTGTTAAGTCAAAGGAATGAAAAGATTAGGGGATACTCAGTTCTTACTAGCTCTCTGTAGATCAAACTTGAGTCTTTTGGAGCAATTTTGAGCATTCTACCAGTTCTTCATATAAGACCTGTGAAAGTTGGCACAATCAAAATGAAGTCACTTGTGTCAAACCCAAACAAACAATCCTGGTGGTTAAGGAAGGCCCTCATGAGTATAGACCTATGATAACTATTGCAAGACTATCTTCAGGGCCCTATGCACATATGCCCGTAACTTTTGCCAAGTATTTCCAAACTGCAGCTCATTATTTGAGTCTCAAGTTAGCCAGCTGTCAGAGAAGAACACTTGCCTGATACATGCACTGTCTCAAACTAAGCTCAGTTCCTGTGATAAGCCCGGTAACCAATGTTTTCCTGTTTCTAAACATATTACATGTCCCCCTGATTTTGGAATTAAAAACCCTGTCTCCTTTTGCCTCCCTTAATATGCCCATGATTCATGATGGCATACGTGTTTCTGCAATTGCAAATGTTTCTGCTTATTTTGCATAAACTCTGTCTTTGGAGAATCTCTCTCTCTCTGATGTTACTAGGTTGACATACCTATGTTGCTAGGCAACTTCTTTGCATTTGTAGGGTAATTCTACCTATGTATTTTTTCTACTTCTGATTTGTATTTATATAAAGTGATTCTAAAACCCTCTTTATCTGGTCATTTATATATATATTTTTGACTAGCTTTTAAAAGGAACTTGTGGAGTAAATAGCATGGATTTAAAACACAGACTTGCATTCATAAGTGAGTCAAAAGTTAAGACAGAAAAAGCAAGAATTGTACTTTTGATTTTTTTGTTATATGAGGATTTTTGTTTGTTTGTTAGTTAGTTTACAGGATGACAAGGAACTGTACAGCATGAAGAAAAAAAAGATAAAAACCTTTTACTTCATTTGATTGGATGAGGGAGATTAACCTCAGTTTGAATTTTTTTCTTAGTAATTACATCTACCATCCAATTTTTCTTAATTATTCTAAGATGGAAAGAAAAAAGTAACCAAACCCATGATTCATTTTTAGTTTTTTAATTTGCCTGAAAATACTCTGTGTGTGTGTGTGTGTGTGTGTGTGTGTGTGTGTGTGTGTGTGGTGTGAGGAATGTAAAAATAAAAATATTCTTCCTAGTTCCTTATATCCATTGATCCTGCAAGACAACAGTTGAAAGAGCAGAGTAAAAGCTAGCCAGAGACCTCAGGGCACCTCCTAGCAGCTCAGCAGATGACTCTGTGGTGTGGAAGAATTCCATCTTAAGGGCTGGAGGGGGTTGTGGGGAAGTCTTTAGAAAGTTGGAGGACAGGGGTGACGCCACAGATTGAAGAAAGGCTAATGTGGTCTTAGCTTTCTTAAAAATGGGGTTAGAGCCAAGTGCTGGTGGTTCACACCTATAATCCTAGCTACTCAGGAGGCAGAGATCAGGAGGATCATGGTTCAAAGCCAGCCCAGACAAATAAGTTCGCAAGAGCCTATCTCAAAAATACCTAAGGCAAAAAGGGCTGGTGGAGTGGTTCAAGGTGTAGGCCCTGAGTTCAAGCTCTGGTACCGCAAAAAAAAAAAAAAAAAGGGAGTTAGAGTAGTTTTTGCTAATATGAGTAAGTTCATCATATCCTTTTTCATTTAATTTTAAAAAACAAGTGTCCTGTATTTTGTCACATCATAACATTTTAGTCAGCTTAACATGGCTGTGAATGTGAGCCTTGGGGCCAGCTCATGTTGGAATTTCACTTCTACTGTATGTTATCTGGGATGACTTTGCCCTTAAACTTCCTTCCCCGTAAGATGGGGTTAATTCTGTCTCCCACAGAACTGTTGAGGAGATCATGGACACTATGACACATTGTAAGCACTATACAGTTATTACTGGAGACTATCCAGAGGTTTCTACTGAGTGTTTAGTATTGCCTCCATTTTTTGTAAGCATAATTATTGTTTTGATGAACATTCATTTATAATAGTCTTTGAAAACATTTCTGGTTATTTTCTTTTTTTTTTCATTTTTCTTTTATTATTCATATGTGCATACAAGGCTTGGTTCATTTCTCCCCCCTGCCCCCACCCCCTCCCTTACCACCCACTCCGCCCCCTCCCTCTGCCCCCCCACAATACCCAGCAGAAACTATTTTGCCCTTATTTCTAATTTTGTTGTAGAGAGAGTATAAGCAATAATAGGAAGGAACAAGGGTTTTTGCTGGTTGAGATAAGGATAGCTATACAGGGCATTGACTCACATTGATTTCCTGTGCGTGGGTGTTACCTTCTAGGTTAATTCTTTTTGATCTAACCTTTTCTCTAGTTCCTGTTCCCCTTTTCCTATTGGCCTCAGTTGCTTTAAGGTATCTGCTTTAGTTTCTCTGCATTAAGGGCAACAAGTGCTAGCTAGTTTTTTGGGTGTCTTACCTATCCTCACCCCTCCCTTGTGTGCTCTTGCTTTTATCATGTGCTCAAAGTCCAATCCCCTTGTTGTGTTTGCCCTTGATCTAATGTCCACAAATGAGGGAGAACATACGATTTTTGGTCTTTTGGTTATTTTCTTAAGATAAGCCCTTAGATATGAAAACATTTGGTAAAAAGGAATAAATAATTTTAAGAATTTTATTCTTACTTCCAAAATGACTACCAGAAAAGCTCCCCACATCAGTGAAACAGTAAGCATTTCCATTGGGAGAAATATGTGTGCATCCCAATTTGCTGAGGTGAGAGGATGTGGAAATAGTATTTCACTGTTGTTTTAATTTGCATTTATTTGATTAGCGCTCTTCATTTGATTAATGTTCCTAGCCATTCTTGTATAATTCTAGTCCCACTGCCAGCCACTCCCACAACTCCAGGCAGCTACCCTGCTTCCCTCACTGGTGGATTATAGATCACTAGTTTTTCCTACCATTTATCATATGAAACAGTTGCCCAAATAGGTTGTCCTGTTCTGAACGTGTTCCAGTTTGTCATTCTCCCTCTTAAAATATGGCGCCAGAATCGAACATAGTACTCCATGTGTGGCCAGAACAGCTGCTATTTGTGCCAAGGAATAAGATGGTTCAATTATAATGTGTTTTTCTTTTGAGAATCCATTAGTGTGCAGTTCCCTCTGAGTTTCTATTGAATCTGGCAGTGATTTAGAGTGGATTTAGAGGAGAGTAGTTTTGACTGAGAACTACTTTTTAAAATTGTATTTTAAATGGCTTTTTTTCTCCTCTACCTGTTTAATGCTGGTCTAAGATCACACACGGTGGAACTATTACTGTGTGGGCTCTAGATTCTTTAGCTCCGTTAGTGTAACCTTGAGTTAGAGTAGTTATTTTAATAGCATCTATGTGGAATGAGCGAGGCACATACAAGACGAATGAAGGTGGCAAGCTCTAATTCTGAGAGATTTTGTGCTGTTGCTGAACAAACTTGGAAAGACAGAGAGAGGACCTTTTAGTGTTTCTCTCATTGCTTTTCTGGTTAATCAAAGGGATGTTATTAGTACTTTTGTTTTAAAGGCTTTCACGATACATATACTCCATAGAAATGAATCTCTTGTGCTCAGTCATTTTGTTATTTGTAAAATTTCAGGAAGAAAGTGGTGAGCTTATGAAATATTTAGAGATAAGGTAAAATTGATGTTTATGTGTTATGGTGACTCACACATTCCATATATTTTACCCAAATTCATTCTAAGGTGTTGGGGCTATTATGATCTTTGAAGAGGCTTTGGAGGAATGGCAAGTCTGTCAGAACCAAGAACTAACTGTTGAAGTCGAGTGCTATTGTTGGAGCTGGGCAGAAAGATATAAATATGAGACTAAGAGGGGACTGGTGGAGAGAAATGGGTGCTAAGCATAATAAAAGTCTATTTACCAGTCTGGGCATCAAATTGGATTCCAAGGGCTAGGGTTTTAAGACTGTCTAGCCAGTTGAAACAGAGATGGAACAGCCATGGAAGAAACAAAGTTTGCTGAGTCCAGGAGAGTCTGGTGTTGAGGGATGACATGAAATGAGGGCATTGAAAAGAAAATTCGCCTGGTCAGAGTTCCCAATTGGTAGTGAGCCAGTGTCTATTTCTTAGGATCATACCCTCTTCTGTCTTAATGTTGTTGAGTCACCCACTGGTGACTTTACAAAATGCTTCCTTGCAAGTATGAATATGGAACAAACTAAGCCCAAATATCTCTAGGATAGTAGAAGAAAGAGGAATGAGTATAGTGATGAGGAATCATGATCTTATTTAGCCATAGCATCAAATTCATCAAATGAAGTCCAGTTGGGTACTCTTATATAATCACTAGAGTAGCTCTTTAATCAAATGACATACTTCGAAAGCTCCAATCACATTTTCACTGAAAATTTTTAACCCAAATGGTTATTTGTAACTCTAAATACAAAAATTTTTAGAAGTTCAATGTTTAGCTTTAGGAAAAACACAATTTTAGCTTTCATTAAATGCTGCAGCAACCATCTTCTTTGGCTAGATTTTCGTGGCACTGAAGAACTTTTACATTGCAAGTATATTTTCCCCCTTGCCTCACTGCCTATTTTTCTAACTGACCCTGATGTTTTAAACTCTTTGCTGTGGACAAAATATCTCATCCCCAAACCTTGATTGCTCTATTCAGCATTGCACCTGTCACTTTGTTTGTATAATTTGACTTAGAAACAACAACTTTCCTTCATTGGCCATGGACTCCAAGAAAGTATCATGGCTTCTGCATCATTGTAGTGGGTTATTTTGATTTTGCAAATTCATAGATGAAAACATGGATAGTGGAGGAAGAATATAGGGAGTCTAAAATAATTGCCACAGCTCTTGGGATCCTTAGGGAAAGCTTCCCTAGAGAAGCTTTTCTCTAGGGAAAATCTTCTGCAACACACTGTACCTTTCTGAAGCAGATCTGCTTGGAGATGCATATCCTGATGCTGTCTTTGCCAGAACATTCTTTTAAAGGAGCTAGCTTCCCTGCTGAACAGGAGTGTTAATTTTTCATGGACTTACACTGTGATGAGAAGCATGAAAAGGATGAGAGAGCTTCAGGAAAATAATGCTGAAACAAAATAAAAGGAGCCTTTCTCTGGTTCTAGATAGAAAAAATGGTGACAGCTGAATTTTGCTTGTTAGCAGAGACAGAAGTTGAATTCAGAACAACTTAATGCAATTAACTGTTTGGTATGAACTTCTTGGAGAAGAAAAGAAGACTGTGTCAATATTCACCCATTTATAATCAGACTAGATGCTATTGGAGACTGTAAAGACCACACTTCCACTCTCATAGGTAAGTCTGCCTATAGAGTTGCTTGGCTAGGGGGAAGTGCTGCCAAGAACTGAGGAAAGCCCCTGGCCATCTGGACCTCTGATTTTCCACCCATTAAATGAGGGAATCCTAAAAAATTTCCCCTATTATAAAATTGCCTGAATATACATCAAAAAGTTTTAGTACCTAAAATAATGTTTTTCACATTAAAGTTGGATTTAAGCTGGTGTTTTCAATAGAAACTATACTAACATTCACTTTTCTTTCTGCCTCTTCATCTTTGATCTTAAATAATAAAACTGAGTTTTTCTTCTGTGTTTCTTAATAGTTTCAGACACAAAGTCAGCATTTTGGCCCCCCAAACTACTCAGTCTGTTCAATATTATTTAATGTCAATTAGTTGCTACTTGACCTGAAAATTTATAAAAGTCAAAGTTAAGATGATTCTTTTTGCCATCTGTTTTTGTTTGTTGTTTGGACCTCAGGCCACAAGTTGAATTGGTCACATTCCTCCATTCATGGTAAGTGATTATCACTGTTCATAGTACTGAAGGCTGTGTCAGAGAATGTTTACAATGGCCCTCGCCAATCCCACCTCCTACTCTTCATGCCCTGTGTCATACTCTCCACCTGACTGTAGGTTGGGCCTGGTAATTTGGTGCCAGTAAATTCAATGTGACAAAGGTAAGACTGTGGCTCCTATCTTGCACCCTCTCCTCAACTTGGTCACACCCTCTGAGGGAATCAATTTGTTGGGCTTAGAGTTGCCTTATAGAGAGAGAAGAGGACAATGAGCTGAAGGAGGCTTCTGGCCAATAGCCAGTGAAGAACTGAGGCCCCAGGGAACAATCTACAAAGAACTAAAGCCTGTTAATAATCCTGCTAATGAACTTGAAAGTGGATCCTCCCCTTGTGCCTTCAGATGAAACCACAGCCCCAAACTGGATTGGGCTCAAGAATGTGACCTAAAAGCACCCAGGTAAGCCAGGCCTAGATTCCAAACCCAAGTGAATGTTGGAGCAATAGATATTTATTGTTTTAAAGCTACTAAATTTTGGGATAATTTGTAATGCAGTAGTAACTAATACAAGTACTCAGAGTTTTAGTTCTTTAATTTCTTCATTCCCTAACCTTTTTTATATTCTTTTCTGCAACTTAAGCATACCCTGTAGTGTTTTTAATATTTTCCTTGACTCTCTGTGGCTTCTTGGAAATTGTATGTTTTATGTACTTGTATTCTGTATTTATAAGTTGCACATGTTATATACCTTTATTTCTTCATTCCATGTTTCTGAAATCTATTTAGATATTATGTAAGCATAGTTTACTACTTCTGACTATTATCTAATGTTTCATTGTAAACATTTTATTCATCCATGTTTCAAGTGGTAGAAACGTAGGTGGTCTTCAAGTATTGCTACCATAAAATAATATTGTGATGGACACCATTTCATCTGTCCTCTTATCTTTGCACCTGTTCCTATCTAAGAGTTGAGTTTGGTGGCTCAATTGATGGAGCATTAAGAATGTGTTTAGCGTCTCACTTAAGAATGACTTAAATAGTAAGAGCCTAAACTGTTCCATGTCTTCTAGAGGGTGTATTAGCTGCCTAGTGGTGTCATCAAGGATCCATATGTGTTCCATCTTTCTGTTCTACTATTCTCTGTAAGTCAATGTTATTTTCTTAATAGGTATCCATATGAAGACATAATCACAGTTACTGAAGAAGAGGTTACAGCTTCCCATGTGTCACTTTTTATTGTAGAGGAATATATATATATATAGATAGATAGATTTTTTTTTTTACCAGAAGTCTTTTAGTGGATTTCCTTTTGGGTCCCACTGACTAGAATTTTCTTTATGTTGCAACAGAGACTGAAAAGCAGACATCTAGAATTTTTGGCCCCCAAAGTAGGAGACATTTTTCAAAAAGTAAAAAGCAGAGGAAGCTTTGTGGTGCTTTCTATTTCACAGTGTATATATTATTATACATATATAACCTAAGTACTGATTACATGTTGTATTAGTGTATCAGTCAGCTGTTACCAAAATAATGCTGTGAAGCAAACTGTCCTTAAATGACTTAAAGCATAATAATTTATTATCAGACTTACATTGATTGATCAGTTGAAAGTTCAGCTAGGTCCAGTCCAGGCTGGGTCAGGTCTGCTCCATGTGTCTCTCCTTCTTGAACTCAAGGTGACTTAGCTGGGGCATTTTCTTCTTGTGGCCAAGACAGACGCACAAGGATCAAGTCCAATCAAATGACCGCATTTCAAGCCTTTGCTGAAGTCACTACTGCCAACACTCTGTTGACCAAAGCAAGTCATGCAACCAGGTTTAAATCTAGGAGTGAGAACTACACAGGAAGTCTTCCACATTGAATCACATGGCCATGCCCAAGATGGAGAGAGAGAGAGCACACGCCTCTTGTGGAGGTGGCAGAGAGGCAGTGAATTCATTTGAACAACAATTTCATATACTGAAATCAGTATTTTCTCACACCAGTGCACAAGAGGTATTTGTACACCAAGATTAGAACTGACATTTGGCATTTTACAGTGTTCACATTTTTTCCAACCACATGGTCATAAAATTGCTTTAATGTGTATATTTCTGATTATTTGTAGATAAAGTTGAATATTTTCACACGTATGTTTGGGTCTTCCCCTTCTTTGAATTATCTATTCATATTCATTAGAAATTTTAAAATTGAGTTTCCTATATTTTTCTTGTTAATTTGTAGGAGTTCCTGGCGCAATATTAATATTAACTTTCAAGTCATTTTCAGTATTGCATAACTCTCATCTCTGTCTGTCACCTGTATGTTAACTTTGTTTTTGGTATTCTACATTGAACAGAAATCTTCAATTTTTTATCAACCATTTTTCACCTTGTGTTTTTAGAATATTATTCAAAACTCTTTCTATACATCCCAATGTCACATTTGAATATCTATTTATTTCATTGTCTCAGTTTTCATACTGGATATTTAATCAGTTTAGATTTGTATTTTTATGTGCTATGACATAGACATTTTCCTACATGTTGTGAAGCTTCCTAACATCAGCTGCTAAAAAACTCCCTATCATTTCCTCTCTCATTTATTTGTTTATTATTTATTCATTTATTTGGTAGTACTGGAGTTTGAACTCAGGGCCTCACACTTGCTAAGCAGATGTTTTACCACGTAAGCCACTCCATCAGCCCACTCCTCTCACATTATCATGCCATGTCTATCATAGAAAACACTCTCACATTGACTTGAGTTTGTTTTTGAGCTTCCTACTCTGTTCTGTTGATCTCTTTGTCTCTTCCAATGCCAACACCACCTTTTTTATTTTAATTCCTTCATCTTTGTAGTATCTTAGTGTCTGGTTAGGCAAATTTCCTTGCTTTGTTTTTTCAGGTCACTCTTCAGGTGAATTTGTTAAGTTCATATACAGTCCCGATGGAATTCTGATTGGAACTGCATTTAATTTGTAGACTGATTTGAGGAGAACTGTTTTGTTTAAAATACATGAAAAGTGAGAAGTATTTGAAGTCAACATATTGGAATAAACTTCTTTAGCACATCCAACATGTATTTTGGAATTCAATGAATTATATGGAGCAGTGATTCTTTCACCATACCACCCATTCTAGAACTTGTTCTATTCAATAGTTTGCATAGTTCTTTAAGGGATAGGGCTATTTGTAGCTTTGTATATAACATTTCATGGAGCTATTTATAACTCTTCAAATGTGCCCAGTGCTGCATTTGTATTGGCTGGGTTATTCAATTATCATACCATGTTAATGAGACCAAGCTCATTAAAACCATCTCTTTTGGAGTCTTTTAGCTTCCTCCTCACCCTGGCTAGCCATCTTGCAAATGTATGCTTTTGTCAAGGGAAGCCAAGAGGTGTGCTTGAAAAAGTTCAAACTCTTCACTACTCTTGGAAAATACCTCAAGAGTCATGTGCTCACTAATGGCCTAATTTTCATATATGAAGGACAGGACCTGATAGCTATTTGTAGCTCATTTAGGGAAGTTAATGAGGAGTAACCTAATGAAGAGGCTGGAAAATATAGCACAAAGGTTGTCTTGAATTGGCTTAATCATCTTTGTCTAGTGAAAGTCTATTCATCTTTTTTTAACCTACCCAAAGGGAGACCAAAGGGATGACTCATTTGAATATTGTGCAACATATTAAATCCAGTTTATATTCTGCATTGGAGGTTTAAATTAAGCCACTATTTAATGAGTGCGTTTTCAACATAAAATTCACTGAGAGAATAAACATGCCTATTCAATGTGCTTTTTAAGAAAAAATATATTAAATGAGCTCAGAATTGTTAAACAGCTCATTTAAATTGTTCAACAATTATATATTTTTCTCTTGCTCTGTCTGTATCTCCCTTTCTTTCCAACCTTAGTTGGGTTCATTTTTAAAGTTGCTGTCTTCTAAAGCACATAATTTTCAGAAACATGACAGTGAGGTGACATATTGCAATATTGGAATTGTTGAGTCAGGTCTTCTTCATGATTTCACAACTGTTAAAATCCCCACATTGGAAGATATGACTAATTCCTTATAGTTCTCAAAAGCCTTCTCTAGAGAAAGCTCACATTATGTGTTATTTGAATGCCATAAAGGAGTCACTCCCTCACAGCTCCTGGCTCAGCTCAGAGTATGGCTAGCCTAATAGTAGGTTAGTGCTCATAGCCACTGTGGGCTGTGTTAAAAGTGGTCTCATAATTGTGCCTGAGAGATGAACAGAGCAGAAACCACCATACAGACCCAGGGATGAATTTTATCCAAAGAAATGCTTTTAAAATTCCTCATAAATGTAGTCCAAGTTCCTCCTGCCTTACAGAAACCTTTCATTTCCAGGTAACTGAGCATCATATCCAGAGCCAGAGGCCCAGCTGAAATTACTGTTGAGCTTGCTTGTAAATATTTATAGCAGCTGATATTTCAAAAGTGGGTGTTGCCATTTGTGTCACTTCACGATGGGGCCAGATTCTGACCAATGCCTCATAGGGTGACTCTGTTATTGTGCGAACGTCCTAAAGCACACTTACACAAACCTAGATGCTCCAGGTCAATCATGTGACATGGCCTCCTGATGCAGGGGAGACTCAGTAAACGTGAGATGGAAAAGGCTGCTGCCTGTGTCACACAGCAGGCTATTTATAGCAAACATTTTATGAACAGAGTGCACACCCTAAAATAACAATGAAAGTACAGTAAAGACATAAACTCGTCATGAGGTGCTTTGCTAGCATGTAGCTATGCATGCTACATAATTGTGCATGCTGTACTTGTATATGACTGGCAGCAAGGGAGGTGTGTTTACATCAGCATCACTACAGAGATGGTGAGAACACATTGTGCTATGATGTCACAACAGTTAGGTTGTCTTAAGGCAAAAGGAATTTTTCAGCTCCATTCTAATTTTATGGGATGGGCCATGGCTCATCATTGGCCAAAATGTTATGTGGCACATGACTGCATTACATACCCCATTTTACAGATAAGGAATCTAGGTTGTAGGACAGTTAGAGAATCTCATTTTGTAAATGGGGAAACCAAGTCTCATTAATTTCAGTCTTTGCTGCTTTGTAGCGGATGATGCCTTTGCTCTGCCCAGATCACCTCTACTTTTCTTCACCACTTTTGTGTACCAGATGGCTTTGGGCTGCTTCTCTTTCTCACTGCCTTGGGGCCCTGGAGCCTTCAGAGTCTGCAGGATACGAGAGCAGAAAGTCCCTGGGGGAAGTCCCTTAGGGCAGGCAGTTTTGTGCAGGGGCTGGTGGCTACAGGAGTTTTGTGGAGTGCCTGCTCCTGAGAGCCCTCCAGGATCAGGCTGCAATCTCCCTCCCAGGTCTTTGTCTGAGTTGGTGCTTGCACTTGGTCTCTGCTCCTGGTCTCTTTCTTCCTGTTTTGCTACTCGTTGTCCTTAGCAGCACGTTTTCCAAAGTCACTTGCACAAGCGTCCTTATTTCAGGACCTGCCTCTGGGGAGCTCAGCCTAAGCCCTCCTCTTTCCCATGGATTATGGAACCACATTTTCTGGGGACGTGAGAGTGAGATTTAGATTAATATATATGTTTAAACTTACGTGCAGAAAGTGTGAATCTTTGAAATTTTAAAAAAGAAAAGAAAGGACATCTAAACCTTTCACTGCCCTATTTCTTCCCAATATGTAGCTTACCTGGGACACCTGATGGTTTGGTTTAATTTTCCAGGCAGTCCTGTAGGGTCCAGAGATGTACTGTGTGGTTCTCAGTGGAATTGTACAGTAAAGAAACACCAGATACTGCTAGTCTCAGAGCATCCCTTTCCCGTGATCTGGTCAACTCGTTCTTCATATGCCTCCCCACCCTACTCCCCAACCAAACTCCATCTTTCCAGTCCTCACAGTTCCCTCTGGTGCAGAGTTCATCCACCCTTTATTGCAGGTGAAACATGTTACAATATGCAATTTTCCATAGAAGAATTGTGATTAATCCTGGGGCAAGAAGTGATTAGAAGTAGAATCAAGAGAAATGAGTTCAACTCTCGAACATCTGGGGGTGCGGAGGTTGGACTACTGGCAGGCAGGTCTTGGGTAAAGTGTGTGTTTGTGTGTTTGTATTAAAGGAACCATGAAGGTAAAGACCTCTAACCATGTGAACCCAAGTCAGCATGTCATGGAGGAGAGGAGAGAGATTCCACTCCAAAACTCGTGTGTGTATCGGTGATCCTAACCAACTCCATCACATTTTTTGGCGTGAAGGAAATGACTCTGGTGAAGGTCTGTACCATAAACCCAGGAGCAACCTCCCCAGAGACACTAATTTACTGTAGTGCATGCTTATACCATTGGAGAAGAAATGTTTGTGAGCAGGTGTCCACTGCATCTTCAGCAAGGGGTACTTGTAGTCTTAGGTCAGTCCAGGCTTTTCCTGTGTATATCTGGGGGAGGGAGAGGCTGAGGAGGGGAGCAGTGCATGGGTGAGGTGTGTGTATGGGGAAGGCTGAACAGAGGGCTGGAACAGATTGCCTTAGGGACATGAATACCAATGTGTAGGAATGTCCACAGAACAATGCCACATGGAAAATGCAAATTGTAAAGTGTTCTGAAGTATAATTCGACCTCAGAATTCAAAGAAACAAAACACCCAGACACTCATGTATGTGGGTATGGATCAATGTGTGTAGAGGAGGGTCACTATAGAAACCTAGTCAGATTAATGTGTGTCTAAAATGCAGGAAGGTACCACATCAGGAACTCTATGATATACGCCAGGAGAAACTGCCAAAGCAATATTTTTAAGGCTTCTGGAACCTCACAGCTAACAATAAATCTTATTAGTAAAATAAACAAATCTCTACTGTGGCCTATAAGATGCTATATAGCATAGCTCCTCCCAATCTCTCTTGTTTCTTCTTGGACTATCCACTTCCTCTTGTGAATGTTCAGCCAGACTGGTTTTATTTTAGGTCCTTGAATAGCTGAGGGTCTTTCCTACCCCACGAGCTTGGCACTTGCTTTTCCCTAGTATGGAATGTCTACACACACACACACTCACAAACACACACACCTCTCTGGTTACTTTTCATCATTTGAGTCTCAGCTTTCATGTAATCTTTTTAGAGAGTTCTTCCCTCCCCACCATATCTAGTATTGATATTTCTCTTACCTGAGAACTTTCTACCTCAGCCCTTGTGTCTGCTTCTTCACAGTACTTTGAAAATATACAATTATTTTCTTTATTGGTGTTTCTATTTTTTACTGTCTTCTTCCCTGGATGGAAGGTAGGACAGCAGTGACAGCTCTTTTGTTCACTGTGGACTTCCCAGTGTCTGACATACAGTAGATTCTCTCCATCTCTCTCTATCTACCCTCCCCTCTACCCACTCTGGTGGCACTGGGGATTGAAGTCAGGACTGTGATAGGAAGTTCTCTACCACTTGGCCTTTGCTTCACTCCATAGGTTCTCAGTGTTTCTCAAATGACTGCACTCAACACCAGGCCCGCAAATCTGTATCCTTGCATAAAAAATAACCCCAACCCTTGCCATAAAGGCCATTCTATGAGTATTTATTAAATGTAGAAAAAAGAGTTTGAGGTTGGAGAAGAAGTGAAATAAGGAATTGGGAGGACCTTCTACATGTGCAAGAATCCCATAGAGAAACTGGCAGGTCACACTGAAGTGGGGGGATTGCTGCAGACCCTAGGAGCCATCTGGGTACCCAGTGTTGGGCAGGGGAAGGGTGATGTGTTCCCTGGAAACATGGCATGAGGGAGAAAAAAAAATATACACCAAAAAGATACAGTTTCTGGAAGCCAAGAACTGGAGCCTTGGAAAATGAGACATGAAGGTCAACTTCAAATCCTGGCACCTGCTGGAAGAACCACCCCACTTTTGCTCAGTCATATGTGGCAGAGAGAGGTGATTTGTTAGGTGCAGACAAAGCAGGTTGCATTGTGGGGACCTAAGGGTTGGAACCTGTGGCTATTAGAGGCCAGAGTAGCAGACAGGGCCAGGACTTGGGGACAAAGGACCTTCATAGTGCAGGACTGAATGGGGGTGATGCTGAATGGAGCTCTCTGGGCTGGGGCCCCTAACCAGAATCCCAGCCTTTTTTTACCTGAAGCTTGAAGGTTGGAGCTGTGCCACACTGCCCATGAGAGCTCCCATGGGGGAGGGGAGGGACATGTGAACTGTAGCCACAAACCCAAATCTAAAAAAACAAAAAGCTAGGCAAGGGAGGGAGGCTGGAGCTCTGCCACCTCTTGCTGAAAGTCTGGGCTCCTGAGATTTCTCAGGGTTCTGAGGGAAATTGTTGCCAACAGCTTTGTCTGCACCTGGCAAGGTATAAAAAGCACAGCAAAAGCAAGGGAATTGGGACTCACACCTCTGAAACTCCCTCTGCTGCATGGCTCCATACAGTTCCCCACAGCCCCTCATCTGCCCCTCAGGGGACCTTGGGAGCCCTTCTGATCACCCACACCCTCTTAGTGAAGTGCATAAGGTCAGTTGTTCCAAATTCAAAGACAAAGAGACAAATTCAGAAGAGGTATGAACTGAGACCCTTCCTATTTTCTGTCCAAATATCTCATCTTCTGCCTCCAGTTTTCGAGAGGCTTGTGAGCTAGCAGGCTGAGAGATTCACTTATGTATGAGCCTACATGTTAGCTGTGAGCTTGGTGAGTTTTAATGTTTGGTGTCACTGCTGAAGGTAAGAGGAAAAGAATGGCTTCCTGAGCTGATGTCCCTATAATCCAGAGCATTTTCTGCTCCCTGGGAGTGGAGTGCCCTGTCCTCTCAGGCTTCAGAAGGAGTGAAAGAGAGGAAGAGATCCTCTTCTGTCTAGAGTTGCTGGAAGTGCCAAGCTTCTGGCCTACATGCTGAGTGTCCTCCTAAGCAATGCAGGACCCTCAGTGTCCCTCCAGGGACATCTCATGGCCTGCCCAGAGCTCAACAAGGAAGACTCTTAAGTTCAGGGACATGGACACCCCAAAAAAACTTGAGCTCAATTTTGCATAACTCAAGTGTGGCATCATCTCAACTGTGAAGTTTCTCAGCCATTTTTGATCCAAAGTTCTTCTGCTAAAGATACCAATCTGATGTGAAGCTTGTGTGTGATTTGATCTTACCAATAAATATCATGATGAAAACAAATGACAATTTTAGAAAATGCCTTTTTGTTTCCCTATCAGCAAGTCTTCACCCCCATGCTTATAGGCCTTGCCAAGAAAATTTCTTTCTTATGGAACTGTTGAAAAATCACTAGATATTTCTTACAGAGAATGGGTGAAATGCCCTAAGGCATTGATTTCTGAAAAAGGGGTCTTGTAAAAGTCCATCTCTAAAATATTTGATGAGATTGCTAAAGATCGAATTCATGGGCTCTACTTCCTGAGGTTTTAATTAGTTGGTCTGATTAGAAGAAGGGATCTGTGATTAAAATCTCTCCAAGACAATCTACCCCAATTTGGAAGCCAGCGGTTCAAGTAAGACAGAGTATTCATTGCCTTCACAGGCAGGGACCACTTTCTCCAGTCATCTCCCCACATACCACCCTCTCTAAGAAAGGCCACAGAATGGGGTCAGCAGTCATTTTTCACCCAGCAAACTCCCTGTAAGTGAAATAAAATGTGGGACTCAAAACAATGGCAGTTCATTTGCAGAAGCTCAATTTGGCCATTCAATTAATGTGGACGTGTGTTCTCCCAATTCACCACTCATTTATTTGATAGGTCATGTGAGGCAGAAGAACTTCTGGTGGCCAGATGGAAACTGAGTCACAAGGTGTGTGCAGCATGAGTCTTCTCTCCAGGGTATCTCTGAGCTCAGAGGCAAAGTGCATTAATCTGTCAGGAGACCACATACTGCCTAGGTGGGATGTCTACCTTCTCACCAGCTCCCTGGGCTTAGGTCCTGAATTTGCCCAACCAACAAATGCACTGGTTAGGAATGGACTTTTATGGCTAAAGTCACATCTTCAGACCACTTCTCTTTTTTCTTGCCATATTGTGGTCAGAAAGCTTATCTTTTCCCTTGACTGTGATGTAGATGGAATCTCTGGCTCTGATCTCTTTGGTTTTTTTTTTTTTTCATTAATTTTTTTAAAATTAGGATATATTCATTGTACATGGAATTCATTGTGACAATTTCAAATAGGCTTATATTGTAGATTGGTTAGATCACCTCCAATGTCTCTCCCCCTTGACTCATTCCCCACCCCACTTAAACCTATTGCAAGAGGTTTCTTTGTTCTATTTTGTATAAGTATATGAAGTCCATCAACCATTTCCCTCACCTAATCTCCTTTATTCATCCTCCCCCTCCCATAAGACCCCCCCACTATACCTATTTTACAGTCCTGTACTTCATTATTATTATCTAAGTTGATGCTCAAAGGGGTTTCTCAGTCTATTCCCACTGTGAGTATACTTTACTTTGGTCTGTTCAACCTCCTTCCATTGCTCTCTCTTATCCTTTTACTCCCCTTCCCATTTTTCAATAGCTTTCAATACACATCCTCATATCCTCTACCTTCACAGATGTTATGTTTTATGACATTGTTTATGCTCTATCATTCTCTTTTCTTTTTCCTCTTTCCCCAAGTTCCATAGGGTAGTTCTGCTATTACAAATGTTCTACCTATGAGTTTGATCATGTTTTTGTTCGTATGTTTATCTTTTGAATCTATCTTCCACATATAAGGAAAAAACATGCAGCCATTGTCTTTCTGTGGCTCTGACCTCTTTCAACAGCCCCTATCTGAATTTCTCTTTTCCTGCTGGACACCTCCCAAATTAGAATATATTATCCACCTTGAACAGCTCTTCCCTCTGAATTTCCTATTTCTGCCCTCCTTCCTTTGCTGGCTCCCTTTCTTTTCAACTCCCCTTCTGCCACCCCCACATTTAATCATTGACTGCCAAGACTACTGTCAATTATCCTATCTCTTTGGTTCAATCTGACAGAGTGTAGGGGAAAATTTGATGAACTATTTTCAGAATTGCACATAAACCCGCAGATGTACAAACATAACCTGGGCACCAATACATGCTTCCATGCCATCTTTCAAATCCACACCTACCTCATATTGTTTGATACTCTCAGGATGCAGTGGCAGAAATGTAGTGATGAGTTGGCACAACCAACTAGGACTTGCAAGATAGATAACAGGGTGGAGGGAGGGGGTGGTGGAGTGAACATTTCTAGATTTAATCTTGGTCTGGTTGCCTTAACAACTCAATGGAGATTTACAGAGATGGCCTTTTTTGTTAATAATTGTCTTGGAAGCCAGAATCATCATAACAATAGAACCCAAAATAAACAGCCCTTTGCCAAATGGCTTTTGTTACTGATTTTCCTCCTCAAGGAAGGCCTATAGATGTTTGGATCAAGCCTCAGTGAGGAGAAAGATAGTGGACAGTTTGTGCTAAGTGCAAAAGGTTTATGCCAATGTCCACGGTGTCTAATTCCAGGCCCTAAATATGGAAGTTGATTAAGATTGATTAATATTGCTCTCACTTCCTCAATCTGTCCTATCAGCAGCTTCTCATGATAAGGGAAAGTATTAGATGTGATTTTGTTTTATATGCATATATTCACACACATGTATACTTATATCCTTAAAAATGTTAAACTGTATAAAAACTATTTTTTCTAAGTTAATTTTCTAGCCCAATATTTCTCAGCTACCAGGGCATGAACTAGTGTGATTAATTGTAGCCACCTAAGTAGCTTGTGTGTGTTTCTTAGCCACGGTGCTTCCTTCTTGCCCTTTTTTCTCTCCTCCTGTGGTCTTCAGTAAGGAATTCACAGTGCAACCAGAATGTAGGAAGTGTGATTTTTCTCTGTTCTTTGTTGGTCTAGATTATCAATTCTCTGAGATCCAATTGTTTCTTTTCCATCTGCTCTGTGAAGGCAGAGGAAATGTTTATTGATCATGATATTCAAACGGTACCTTCAACAGTGTGGTGTACCTGAGTTGACCTCTTTTCTTGCAAGGGCAAGACTCTTGTGTAGGAAGTCATGCATGGAGGCAATGATGGACCATCTTCTGTGTGTCCTTGGTGTGGGTCCATTGTCGACTAGGATGATGTTTCAGTGTTAAATCAAATGGCTGGTATGAGGAGAATCTTTTGTGCAGCTTGACCACCTACATATAGTTGGAGTCCTCCCAATGTCAAGTGCAACGTGTTGAAATAGGAAGAATTGGGCAGTATGTATCACTGGGCTGTAGCCAGTGCCTCTTGAGAGGAAGAGGATGTCTGCCCTTATTAGCTACCTCTGTGAAAGTGTAAGCAGAGCTGAGATTCTTATGTCCTCCAACCTGTGGGCTCTGACATTCTTGTGGGTCATGAATACACAGAGAGAAACTCATGTATTAAGAAGCCACATGAACCTCCTGTCTTTTAGATTCTCATTGGGAACCACTGTTGGTCATTTCATTTTTCTTACGAGAATTTTAAGATTCTTGGGGAAGCAAAAAAGAAATTTTTTTTTTGGTTTCTTCCCACTGGGATACCTTACAGAGAAATAGTTGGACTGAAAAATGCAAAGTAGAGCATAAATTCTGAAACACCCAAGAATGTGCTAAGTTCAGATCAGTGCTGGAGAAACAGATATAAATTATGCTCCTCTAAAGGGGGAGAGCACCTCTTCCACACAAAACACAAATAAAATACATATTTTCCACATGCATCCAAATTTATGGTTCTTAAATGATTTTGTTGGATTCTGCTACATGATGTATATCACCAATATTTCTGATTTCCAGATGGGAAGTAGGAAATGTTATGCTAATGAATTATAGGTTTGATTCAAAGTTTTTTAATAAAAAATTAACATACTTTTCAGTCATTTGTCTTCTATTTTTGTTTGTTTGAAACTCCATTATTGTCCTGTTCTGTCTTGAAATATGACGTTTGTCATTGCTTTATAGGTTTGGTTTTGCAAGGCTAGCATTTAGTACCTTGCTTGTTTCTTCCTACCTACCTTGCCTGTAATTAGGATATGTGGGCAACTAGTGGGTGACAGTGTCTTACAGCTCAGAAATGTAAATGCTGTCAGAGAAACAGGAGTGGTTCCAACTAACCTTCCTCTCTAAAGTAGTTTATTGTAAAAATTGCCAACAAGATAACCTTTGCTAGTACTACTATTCACTATGCTATAAAATGGTGATTTTTCTAGGGTGACATAATACAGAATACAAAACCTCGTAGTTGGCTTTGTATTAGCCTTTGTGCTAATTGTTTTAGGCTTTGTGCTACTGTTTTTTTGAGAAGTAAACTCTTGGAGAATGCAAATGAGAGACAAGGGGAATAGGCAACCAAGAAAGGAGGGTCAACAGGAGATACATTAATGAACTGGTCCCAGCTGTGTGTAGCTTGTCACTGTCTCACATGCCATCCTTTGAAAAGCCATATAACTCTGTTGCCATACAACCCAGGAGAAGAAAGAGGAAGAATTACCTATGTGTTCCTGCACCCTACTTGTCCAAGGTGAGCCGTGTGGGGGCAAAAAGAGGGGTGTAATTTTCTAACACATTTAGATTGCATGTGCCATTCTCATAGCTCTGGCCAATGTGTTTCTTGGTGAACTTTGTTACATTTGACTAAGAGTTGGACTGCTGCCGACGACCTGGGCCTTGGTCTGGGACTTGGAAACTGATGAGCTGACTGACTGAAGATACTCCTCTTTGAGGCCATGAACTATGGAAATCAATCAGAGCTGCTAGTCAAGTTGTCTAAGTCACTCAGATAGAAGTCCTCTTGATCAATACACTTTAGTAGCACCTGTCCCAGAAAGGGATTATCCTTCAGTAGCTTCATAGGTAATGAAGAGGATGAAATGGATGGGGGTTTTTTAGGACTATGAATATTTGGGATTCCACTCCTACCATTCCTGGACATGAAGCTGCTTCTTTGTTTTCACTAATGGCAACTCCAGGCACACTTAGGGTGCCTAGGCTCCTAAAGGAGCCTAGAAGTTTTGGATTTCTTTCTGGGTCAGTTACCTGGATTCTTTCATGAGATTATCATGATCGTGGATCACAAGGATAATTGATTCACTGCTCACAATTTGAGTGGCACAAATTGAGGACATAAAGGGTCTCTGTGAGCTTTATGAAAATACCCTGGTGCCTCTTTCATGTGACCCTTGTAGATAAAAGGTCTGAGTGTAAGTAGGAAACAGTTGTCTAACAGGTGAAGTTACATCTACTGAGGGAAAACATCAATTTTGTGGTGGAGGAAGAACAACAACTTGGACACCTGAAGAGGAAACACCTTAGATTCCAGAATGTATGAGGAAGATCTTAGGATTTTTGTTTCTGAGAATCACCCTCATATCTTGTTCCATGCCAGGGCTCTTCTAAATGGTTGTGAGCACATTAAATTTGACTTATCTTTGCTAGATCTGACATCACTCACTAGAGTGCTCTTACCTTTATTGGATGGGCATTCCCCTTAGCGTTTCCATGAAGTCTTTTGAAAACATCAGGAGGTGAAAGGCCTAGTTCCTGAGCCTTTTACATAAAACACATATCGATTCTAATTGGTGAAACTCAACCACTCCGTGGAATGGGTGAATGCCACCTGGTTGATAACTAGGAAAGGCTATATTATGTCTCTTCAGGTAGTCCATCCACAAATGAGGAGTAGACTTAGTTGTCTGAGCAAAGATAGGATCTTTGAGGCTAAATAGTCAACCACAGGCCATGTTAGAAACACTATCAACCTGTGTCCCCAGCAGGCATAGGTTTTTCTTTGGGCCTCATTGATTGGAACCAACAACTGTCCTGGTATGGAAACCAGGCATTAACTTGTTTTCCTCTTAAAGTGATCTTCACTTTAAAGATGGGCTAAAAGAGAAGCCCAGGCTCAGATGCCTGTGGGAATCTCTCCTAGTAGGACTAGCTGGGGTTATTGGGGGAAGCTTTGAGGATAGACAGCTTATTATTTATGTGTACCATGTAGATAATCGTAGCTATGATGGAACCCATTCTAATTAGAAAATATGGTATGAAGTCTGTCCCTGACTTTAGCTGAAGTGGTTGTTGGCACCATGTGGGCCCTGGGAGGTATGCAAGCCAGTTTCAACTCACTGACTAGGGTTAACCCAGGTAACAGAATTCTCCCAGCTTCCTCTCTGCAGGCCAAGGCCATCTGTGAAATAATGAATGCATCCTGCTGTGCCTGGATTAGTGTCTTGGACCAAGAGGGAGGATTAATATGGACATGTGATGACCAAGCTGTAGAAAACCCTTATGGTTTATAGGATGTGTTCAGCTGTTGGTTCTGAGACATTTGGAACATGCTTCAGATCAATACTGCAGGTTTGCCTCAGCTTGCTGCTTGGAGTCCTATTGAAAACAGCTGTTTCTGTTGTATCAGACAATGAGAAAGATTTGGGTCTCTGGGGTTAGATTGATAGGAATGATTGACAAGGTGGAGAATCATGGGAGAATTTTCCAGAAGCAAGTGTAGTGTAGAAGTGAGGTGTGGATATTGCTGGTAAACAGTTCTCCATGGTTATTTTGTGTTTCCATATGCCTGGTAAACTAGGTCTTTTATATTCTCTCTCTCTCTCTCTCTCAATAGGTCTTACTATGTAACCCATCCAACCTCAAACTAGCATTCCTCATGCCTCAGTCTCCTGAGCACTGGAATTTCAAGCATGTGCCTCAGGCTCTGAATGATCTTTTTAGAGATGATTGCATAGCAAATATATCACTATCTGTGCTTTTGTGTGTATAGAAAACATCTTTGGAAGCTAGAGATAGTGTCTTCCTTGGGAGCAAAGAACATGCTCACTGTCTGCTATGAAAGTTTCGTTTTTCACTCAACCCTCAGGAGGTGGCATGTAGTGCTTTTTGCCTGGTATGGATGCTTGAGGGAATTGGATCTCAGGGAACTGACAAAAATGCTGGCATTTTTGCTACTGCTGTTGTTGTGACTAATAAATCACAACATTTCTGATTTAGGAGTCTTGTATCTTGCCTAAAACTGTAGCAGGCTAACTTGTTGTTATCTTGCAAATAGGATGTTTTACCTATTTTCTTTACAGTTCTTGGCAATATAACTTAGCCATATAATATATATCACTGGAAAGTAGTATGCAATAAGTTGAAATGCATAAAAAATACATTATATCCTTAAATCCTTCACTAAAACATGTTATAGCTCATAAGCCAAAAAAGGAGATGAAGTAAAATCATGAAGAAAGAAAAGGAAAAAATAAGTAAAGCACAAATTTAATAAATAGAAAAGAAATAGCAAGAATTAAACTTAATCCTATCAGGAATTATATTAAATATAAATGGCCTAAACACTGCACTTGAAAGACAGAGATGGTCAAATTGAATACAGCAGCATGAACCAACTATATGTTGCCTACAATAAACACACTTTAAATATAAAAACACTAATAGGTTAAAAGTAAAAGTATAGAAATGATACATTGTGCTAATGAAAAGAATGCTGGACTGGCTATATTAACATCCAATAAAATCAGTTTCAGAATAAAGGGTATTATTGGAGATAAAGAAGGCTTTTTCATAATGACAAAGGGGCCATAAATATTTATGATTCCAAAAAGTAGAGTTTCAAAGTACATTATAGAATAGCAAGGAAAAATAGATAAGCCCATAGTTACAGACAGAGTTATCAAATTTATCTCTATAATGGATAGAAAAATTAGACAGAAAATCAGCAAAGATAGAGTTTATTAACAATGTTGACTAGTTGACTTAATTGCTGTTTTAAAACATTCATCTTGAAAGCATAGACTGCACATTCTTTTTCAAGTGCATATGAGAAATTTACCAAGATAAAGAGGCAGTAAGCTTCTTAGAGAACATGTAAATAACCATAAGCAGAATGTTAGTAGGAGTAAGGACTTTAAAGACCATTCAGTTGATGAATGAGAAGTATGCTGTGGATGAGGAATATATCCTTGTTATAAACTGGCAAAAAAGTTGATGAACTGTGTTCTAGTGTTTGTGGATGGTAGAATTTGTGAGTGATACAATTGGGCATTTAGGTGAGGAGATTTCTAAGCAAAGTGTTGATGAGTGCCTTGATGCCTCCTGACTGCCTATAGTAAAATGCAGGAAGAGGGAAATGAGATGAAGAGGAAATTGTTAAACAAAAAGAAGCAGAATTTAAGGGTTTGGCACATTCTCAGACTATCCATATTGCAAAACTATGAAAGCTTGTCCTCAAGAGAACACTATGAATGTGGCCAAGCAAGCATTTGGCAATGACATTAATATGGGTGGGACCTAGGGACTTAGTTATCCCAGCAGAAACTGACAGTTTGAACTGAAGGGGTTGGAGCTGGAATAGAGTGAAGGAAGGTTGTTGAGGCTCTTAGATGCAGGGGCTGGACCATAGAGATACTTGGCTGTGACATGCACTATTCTTCAAGACAAGGGATGAGTGGCCCTGAGCACACTTCAGAGATGACCAACCTGACTTTTGGACTTTAGCTGCTTAGAGTCTTTGAGGATGTGACTTCAACCTGGCAGATTCTTTGGGGCACAACCTCTCCTAGCAGAACAATGGAGGTGGAACTGCCACTTCAGTGGGTTTTAAAAGAACATC